>NC_045426.1:345721083-346023118 GCF_902635505.1 Sarcophilus harrisii
AGGGCCTGGGAGGACAGTGAAATAAGGGTGGTGCTAAATCCTGGAGAGTTCGTCTAGTATGAGATCTAGAAGCCTTTGGCCTCAATATGGAATGGAGCTTTGCATCCGTTGGAGAGTTTGGGGTCTAGCCCTGGCTCTCCCACCGGTTTACTGTGGGACCCTTGGTCAAGCCCGATCAGTTTTCTCAACCCAAGACAGGAATAGATGGCTTCCTTTGAGTTCTAGTGTGCAGTATCCTTTACCTCCTCCCTCAATCCCTTCTAAATCACAATAAAATAGAATGGACAGAGTGCTCAACCTGTAGTCCTGTGTTATATATTAACTGCGTCATCCTGGTAAAGTCATTTAATCTCTCTAGAACTCAGTCTCTCCATCAGTAAAATGGGGATAATAAATAGCATCTACCTCACAGGGTTGTTGCGAGGCTCAAATAAGAGGGCATATGGAAAAAAGAACTATATAAGAAACATTTACATGGCATTTTAAGCACAGTATTCTTACGTCCATTTTACAGATCAGGAAATGGGTTGAGAAGTGATCTGTCCATGGTCACAGAAATAGAGGAACAGGGACTCAGATCCAGGTCTCTTACCCAGACTAGTATAGTGGCCACTTTGCTGGTTTAATTAGATCAGACTTGGTATGAGAAGGTGAAGGCATCTTTAAAATGACCTAGTCACAAAATCACAGATTTAGAGCAGAAAAAGCCGTTATAGTCACTCTGTGCAAACTCTCCCAGAGAGATTAAGTGACTGAATGGTCCAAAGTCACGCAGCAGCAGGTGTCAGACACAGTGAGGTTCCTTACTTGGGTTCTTTGACATCAAATTTCACAGCAGCCATCGCTCCTCCCTCAATTTATTCTTTGCCCAGCTGCCAAAGTAATCTTCCTAATGCACAGTTCTGATGGCGTTCCAACCCAAGTTCCAACACCTTCTGTGCCGGCCCGCTGCTGACCAGACAAGATGGAAACCTCTGATCTTGGCATTCAAGGCCCGCCTGCCACCCTCAGGATCCAATGGACCTGCTTGGCCTTATTGCCCATCATGCTCCCTACTATCTACCTAAGTCTGACTGTGTCTGTAGACAGGATTTAAAGGTAGGAAATACTTAGTCCAAGATGCTCATTTCACAGATAAACTGAGGTCTGGAAAAGGAAGGAAGGGCCAGTCAGACACAGTAACCGGCAGGGCAGGTCCTCAGCGTAGCCCCCAAGCCCCTCCGGCTACGCCGGGGGCCCCTGACCCACCTGCTCTCCTGCCCCTGAGGGCCGTTTTCCAGGCCTCCCCACAATCCCCTTCCTCCAGGCCTCCCTCAGGGGCCCCTGTGTGCCGGCCCCGCTGCCCACCTGGGCCCCCCCTACGAGTCTGCCACAGTCCATCTCGGGCCATGGTTATTTATATGGCTGCTCTCCCCCCTGTTGAAGCCCGCAGGCCGGGACCCGGCTTGGGCTCCTCTGCGGCTCCGGCATTGCTTCCACAGCCGTTTTCTGAGTGTGGCAGAACTGATTTCCCGTATCTCCCCTCTAGGTGGAGTTGTTTTTAGGGACTCTGGTGTCCTCCCCCTGGCAAGGGAAGACCCTCGGATAGCTCGGAGGCTGGGACTGGGGAGGGGAGGCTAAGGCAAGGCCGCCAGGGACCGGGCGCCCTCTGCTGGACAGGCCCTGCCCAAAGAGTCAACCCCCAGCGCAGCTCGCGGTCCTAGCTAAGAACCAGGCGGCTTCCCAGGACTTAGGACTGGAAGTGGTCCAAGAGTTCATTCCGTCCAGCCCCCTGAGGCCCAGGGAGAAGTGATTTCCCAGAAGTCCCATGGGGAATTAAGGGGCAAAACTGGAACTTGAACCCGGTTCCTCAAATCCATGGCTCTTTCTAATGCCTTATACCATACTGCCGACTAAAGAGCACAAGGCCTGAGATCAGGAAGAAATGAGTTCAAATCCAGCCTCAGACACTCCTTAGCAGGGTAATCCAGAACAAGTAGATTCACCTCGGCCTGCCTCAGTTTCCTCATCTGTAAAATGGGGATGATAATAATAGCATTTGCCTTCCAGGATAGTTGTAAAGATAAAACAAGATAATATTTGTATGTGCTTTACAAACCCCAAAGTACTATACAGATGCTATCAGTTAGCTCAGGAAAGAATTGCTATAGACAGCTGAACTGGCTTCAGGGTGGAAGAGAGGCTGGCTGGGAAAAGATTGAGTGTGTGGATGCTACAAGGGGAAAAATACAGGCAATGAAAGTCTAGATAAAGATGTCTCTGAAAACAAAATGAGATGTAACACGCCCCCTCCCATGACTGGCTCTGTCTCAGGAGAGTCGTGTTCTAATAAATTTCTCTGGAGCCCGGTGGGCACTATAAGCAGGAAATGGGCTTGTCAAATGACCTAGGCAAACCAGGGAGTGGAAACCCGTCCCTCATGCCGTGAACAAGATTTCCCGTTCTTGCTAGATTGAGAGGCTGGAACACACCTCAAATCCTGGCTTTCCCAAAGTGCTGGCAAATGAACCCCTTCTATCATCTAAGGAACCGATCGGGCCTATCATTCTTGGAAGATGTGAGGTGACAGCCAGCTCTTGCCCCTCCAAGGCAGAGTGGGCGAGTCTCACACTAAAGGGTGGGCTCAGAAGGGCCAGGATGTACACATTTGTGGCCGTATGTCTGTTTGGGGAAGTGATGCAGGGGTGGGGGTGGTGAAGATGTAGGGATCTAGATAAACTTGTCTGTTAAACCCAGTTTTCAGATGCATTCAATCTCACTCCTATCTTCCCCAGAGTCTAATGATATAGTCTCAGTCTGGAGAATTCATATACTAGCTTGGGGATCAATTATCTTGCTTTTTTTTTGCTCTGGGAAATCACTGGGAAGATGATCTGATCTTGTCTGAAAGCTTCACAGCTGTCACCTGGGGCTTGGAAAGACATAGCCCTCCAATATTTCCAGTGCCAGCCAGTACCAGCCTGTGGCAACTGAATCACCAAGTCCTTGAACAAAACTAGGAGAATGACATTTAAACACTCATTTCCTGTGTTACCCCTGTCTCTAAATGGCCCTTTCAAAAACCTCATTACCAAAGCTCCCATCCGTCTGTTAATTCCATACCCTTTTTCAAGCAGCCAGTTCTTAGTGAGACAGATCCTTGGCAGAGAGGACCTGAGGATAGTGTCAGAGAGAAGCCTCGAGCGCCTGCTGAAAGGGCCCAAGTTGTGGTATGGAGCACCATCCTACCACGAACACTGGCTCTAGGCCAGGAGAGAAAGAATTGACTAATCCCAGGCTCTACTTCTTACTTAACTGAAATGGTTTCTCAGGCAAACAACACAGTAGATACCTTAAACTCAAAATCAACAGTTCTTTTGTAGGACCTAAAGACCTCACTTGTTAGAGGACATATGGGGGACAGAGAATTCCAAATTAAGATTGGAGATAAAAGAAAGTGGCTCATTCTTCATGAGACAGGAAGTCTGGTCGAATTCAAATCCTCATTCTCACCCTCCTCAAAGCTGGTGCCCAGAACCTTGCAATGGTTCTACAACCAAAGGCTTGAGTTCTTTATTCAGAACATTTGTAATGCTGTCTGAGGCTGCTTTGTAGGTTGTTCATTTAAAAACAAATGCAGAAGAATCCCTGCTGGGTTCAGAGCAGGGCTTCTTAACCCTTTTTGTGTCTCAGTCTGTTCTGGCAGTGAGAAAGATTGGAGTGGGAGGGCCTTTCCCTATATATCTTTACTATGTCTCTGAGGACCTGGGGCTTTGGAAAAAATTGAATTCAACTTCAAACCTGAGAAACCTGAATCCCCATTCTTCTGTGACATTTTAGCCATTCCCCCTCACTAGACCACTTTTTAGAAGTATATTTTTAAATATATAAAACACAGAATTATAAAAGAAACCAATTCTATATTAAAATAAAGATCTATTTTTTTCTCATTCAGGTTCATGGACTCTTAGGTTAAGAATTCCTGATCTAGAATATGGAAATATATTTAGGAGAATTACACATGTTGAACAACCTGTATTGGATTACTTGCTGTCTAGGGAAGAGGAAGAGGGAAGGAGAAAAATCTGGAACACAAGGCTTTGCAAAGGTTAATGCTGCAAACTATCTTTGCATGTATTTGGAAAAATAAAAAGCTATTATTATTTTTAAAAAAAAAAGAATTCCTAGTCTAATGGGTCTGCTTCTAACGATATGGGAGTCTTGGATCATATTATTGCTTATATGACTTTGGGCAGATCATTTATGTCCTTGGTATTCTCATTTATAAAAATAGTTTAAAATGATGTTTTTTGTGATTTCATAGTTGTGATGAGGAAAGTCCTCTGCATATCTCAAATCGGGAGTTAAGATGTGAGTTGTCAGTGTTACTTGACTTGAGCTATTGAACTTCTCTGAGCTTCACTCTTTCAATCTATGAAATGAAGACGACAATGTCAAATCTGCCTCTCTCAGTGCTATCCTGAGGAAAAACTGAAATCAGAGATTCTACAACATTTTTAAAAGCACCAAGTACTGCAGACTAATAAAATATCACTAATACTGAACTACTCACCTCAATTCAAGCTACTTGACATTGCAGGCAGGCTCATGCTACCTACAGGTGGAAATAAGTAGGGGAAATGGCTAAAATGTTACAGAGGAATGGGGATTCAGTTTTCTCTTGAGTTTGAAGCTGAATTCAGATTTTTTTCCAAAGCCTTAGGTCCTCAGAGACACAGTAAAGAGAGGAAGAGGCTGTCCTACTCCAATCTTTCTCAATGTCAAGAGTAATTTTCTCATAGACACCTAATATGATCATGCTACTCCCACTGCTCAGAAACCTCAATGACTCCCCACTGTCTCAACTCCTTGGTGAGGCTTTCAAAACACCTCAATCTCATCTCTTTTTCTCCAACCACAGGGGATGCTAAAAGCTATCCTTAGAAGAGCACTAAATTTTTTGGGGACACCTTCCCTGTCTTCTTTTGCTCCCCAATATACATCTCTTCTAGCAAAGCCCATCTTTTCACTTGTTCTCTGCATGTAGTACTCTCCTCACTGCCAAGATATACAGTATGCTGAGTGATAGTTCTCAGATTCTCTCTGCTTATGCACATTTTCTTGACCTTAAGATTCCTGATAAAATTCTTCCTCTTCTGTGAAGTTTTCCCTTTTTTACCCATGGAGGCTATATTGGTCCCTCCTTCTTCTGAGTTCCTACAAATCTCAATCCCTGTACTACTGATATACTAGTGATGCACTGTTAATCACCCTTCCTGTTGCCACCATCCCAGTTTCATGAGACACAGGCTCAATGATGTTTGAGCCCAGGATTTGGATTGGAATCTCAGTCCTGTTACTTATCAACCTCTAGAGGCAAGTTCCTCTAATTTCCCTGATCTTAGTTATCTCATCTCTTAAAATGAGAGGCTTTTCCTGTGTAATTGTGTATCCTCTCTTCACAACTGGCCTCTGGTTTCCTGGATTTTTGGAACGAGTAACTTCCCAGGGTCTGTCCCTTGTCTGTTCTCATAACTGGGTGAAGAAGCTGGTGTGTATCCAAAGTCAAAACACTAGATTCAGAAGAGAACTTGGAGATCATTTGGTCTAAGCTCCTCATTTATAGAGGAAAAAAGGGAAACTCACTTAAGGAAGTGACATTGTTTAAAGCCAAGCTGGGATTTGAAACCAAGTGTCCTGATTTTGAAACTAGTGCTTGTTATATCAGTACCTTCAATAAGAACAGCCAGAGTGATATGGAACTCTGGGACAGGAAACAGGAACTTCTGGGACAGGATTTCTGCAGAAATCTAGTGGTTCAGTGGATAGAACATTAGACTTGGAGTTGGACAGACTGGATATCAAATCTAGGCTTAGACACAAACTGAATTTGTGTGATCCTGGGCAAGACTTACCCAATGCCAGTCTCAGTTTCCTCATGTATAAAATGGGGATAAATAACATATCTACTTTCCAGGGTTGTTTTGAAGATTCATAAAGTACTTTACAAACCTCAAAGGACTATGTAAATGCTAACTATTAAAATATAAATGCTAGCTATACTGAGTAAGTCCTTTTCTTCCTTTCAATATTGATTCCCTCCCACCCCGGACAACAGGAAATATAACATCTGTTCCATCTGTACCTCATAAGAGGTGGAACCATATCTCCCCAGCAGTGAGTGAAATGTCCCACTTACCGATGCCCGACACCTTGCCCCAGGCAATGGCCATGGCCAAGTGCGCCATCTTGGGTCCAACGCCAGGAAGCGCCACCAGCTCTTCCACAGTGGCAGGGATGTCGCCGCCATATTGCTGCTTCAGGATCTTGCTTGTCTGCTTTATGTACCGCACTTTGCTCTGAAACATCCAACATGAGATCAGCTCTCTGCTGTCTGACAACAACAGGCCCTGCTCTGGGATCTTAAACCCATTCTAATGACAGAGTAGAGGTACTCAAGTGTGGGCCAAAGCCTGGAACAAAGGTGGACTGGAACACTGATGTCTCCTGTCCTCCATGGCAAAATGCCCTGATCTGGGTCAGCAGAAACCTCTCCTTTGATCCATTTGGGATACAGAGCTAGTAGTGATATTTCTGGGTCAAAGGGTATACAGAGTTTCATTACTCTTTGGGCATAGTCCAAATTATTTTCCAGAATGCTTGGATCAGTTTACAACTCCAACAATAATTAGAGTTCCTACTTTCTCACATCATTTATCATTTTCCTTTTCTATCCTCTTAGTTAATCAGATGGGCGTGAGGTAGTTTTAATCTGAATTTCCCTAGTTATTAATGTTTTAGAGAATTTTCTATTCTTCCTATTTATTTATGTGACAATAATATTCTATTCCATTCATGTACCACCCAGATTTAGGAAAGGTGACTAGGAAACAATTTAGACAAACTCAATGCTTTCTGGGTGATTGAATGAGGCAAATGCTTCATGGATGAGAAGTCTGGCTTTGATGGTGGTTCTGCCAGACCCTCTCATACTATTTGGATCCCCTTCTAGGACCATGATTGTTTCAGTCTGAGGTACGTGGTGCTGTAATCCCAGGGATGCACAGGGAAAGGCAGATTATGGAAAAATCAAAGGAGAAAAACAAATTCAGAAATCATCAATAACAAAAGCTTACAGTTCTATGCTTTTTTTTTTTTTTTTTTTTTTTTTGGAAGCTGATTGTATGAGAAAGGTAGTCCCCTCATTTTATAACCAAGGAAAGTAAGGCTCAGAGAGGATCACAAGATTGTTAAGGATAAGTATCAAGTAGCACTGGAAGCTAGCTTGTTGGGGTCCAAGTACAGGGTTCTTTCCATGATACTACACAATCCGTCGGGATTAGATTATCCAAAAAACCCCAGAAGGACTACAGGATTAGAGGGAGAGGATAAGGACAAAGGAGGAGGCCTCTATTCCCTGTTGGAACCTGCATGACTAGGTCCTCCTTCAAGGAGTTCTCCCTCATGGGGAATTCCTTGCCTAGAAATGTAATCTTCTCAGTCGACATCCCTTGCTGCAAGGGAGTTCCTATATTCATGGCCAGATACGTGGCAGCAGGTTTGTAAGGCATCAGTCTGGTCTCTACGAAATTCCTGGTGTTTACATCTTTCTCCTGGCATTCATCATGGGAAGGATGTCATGTGTATTGAAAGCTCAGAGCCAGAGACCTTGAGGGTGAGGGAGGAACAGGAGGTCTGCTTGGTTGTTTGGATGGGTGTGTATTTCAGCCCAGGATGTTTGGAGCACAAAGTCAGAGAGAAGCCAGGGCCAAGGTGAATAGGCATGAGGAGTACATGGAAGCCTGGGACAGGGTCTTCCCTCAGGCTGACACAGTAACTGCTTCTGGCTGAGGGCCCATGACACCTTCAGCTCATCATCATGAACAATGTGATCTTGTCCTAGCAAGTTAGAACATGAACTTCCCTGGAAAGTAATGAGAGGGAGACCTGGGGGCGGGGAGGAGGGTCAGCTTGGCCTTTGGAAAAGTCTGTATGATCCACCAAGAGGCCACTCACAGGCCTGATGCTTCAAAATAGGGGCCTCCCTTCCCCTTCCCCACACCGTGGAGGTCCTGGGAAACACTCTGGAGGGAAGACTGAACTTTTCAGGGATCCCTTCATTCCAAAATCTCCAGAATTTGGGGATTGAGATCATAAAGCAGCATTTTCTCAAGGCCAAATCATGCTTGGTTCCTCTGCAGACCAGCTCCTAAGCAGCCTGTTTACTGCAGTCCCACAATCTGTAGACACATAGCTCTGAGACCTGGTGGGAAATATACCCTCCAAGGCACTAAACACAGAGGACTATTTAAAAACACATTTGACAAAATAGAGCCCACGCTCAATGTTGCCGGGGAAATGGACTCCACCCTACAGGGTACCTCCTCCAGGAACAGGCAGAAAAGAATTGGGTATATTTAGCTTTTGCATTTCCAAGAGCAAGGCTCTTAGGCACCAGGGGTGGACAGTCAGAGATAGCACCAGTGATTTAGGACTGAGGAGAGGGGGTGGTGAGAACTGCTGAGAATACCATCTACTTGTTTCACTTGGATAGAGGGCGTGTGACAAATTCCATGGGGTAAACAGAGGAAATCGGGGAGGGCCAGCATGTCCTACAAATCAGTGAAAGGCAGGAAGGGAAGGGCCGAGAGACAGGGATGGTGAAAAAAGGCAACTTGAAAGTAGGAAAAGCAAGAAGAATGGAAAAGGCAACCGAGAAATAATAGAATCCCAGACCTGTGCATCTATCACCAACCACTCCCCGACCTTCAGCCTCCCATTTCTAACTGCCTATGGGAAGAGCTCAGCCTGAATATCTCCATGGCACCTCAAGATGTCTAAAACTAAATTCATTTCCTCCTCACCCCCCTTGAAAACATGCCCTTTCTCCTGATTTATTTCTGCAAGATATATCTCAATTCTCCCAGTTACTCATGTTGAAACCTTTGATTCATCTTTGCCTTTTGTCTCTTCCTCCCAACCTATGTCTTTTAGGGCTCCAAATATCTGGGGGTATCTGCCACCTGAACTGTCTATGTACCCTAAGGACTCCTGGGTCTTTCTGACGTACCTTCAAGACCAAAAAACCCTTTGATTGGCCCTGCTGTTGAACTCTCCTATTTGTGGTGTCTCCTCCTATGGACTCTTATTTTCCTATTTTTATTAATAATCCTCAGCACATAGTTAGCACTTAATACATGCATACTTCTTGCTCTTTCTTTTTGTTAAAAGCTATTTATTCTTCTAATTCTTTCTTACAGAGCATTTATTTCACTTTTTATTTCTTGCTTCATTTATTCTATCCATTCATGTATGTAGTTTCCCAAAAGCAGTTATATATATGTATATATTTATATATAAAATATATAATATATATACATGCATATATCTATGTGTGTAAATACTTTTGGGAAACTCCCATTTTTTCCTTTGTAGTTGTTATGTAATTACTTTTTCCTTTGGGGGGGAGGGAGGAGCAATGAAGTGGTGAAGTAGATAGAGAGCTGGGCCTAGAGTCAAGTTCAAATCTGGTCTCTGACACTTAACCTAGCTGTATGATCCTGGGCAGGTCACTTAATCCTGTTTGCTTCAGTTTCCTCTTCTGTCAAACGAGTTGGAGAAGGCAATTGGCAATCTAGTATCTTTGCCAAGAAAACTCCAAATGGGGTCTGAAAAGTCTGATTGAACACTACCATCATTTTCCTTCTTGGGTGGATTTTTGGACATTATAATTCACTATAATGTATCTTCTTTTGTTTCATCTCTCTATTCTTACTTCTTGAGGAAGGGTACTTACTGTACAGGGACTAGGCTTGTATATAGATCTGTATCTTCTTTTGCTTCATCTCTCTATTCTTAATTCTTGAGGAAGAGTACTTACACAAGGATTAGGCTTTCCCCACTGTTGCACTTTTGAGTGGGGTGATCTGCCTTCTTGCTCTCATCTTGTATTACCTGGGGCTTGCACTGATCACCACATTGGAGCACCTGTGAAGTCTAGAGCAATGGATCTGAAAGTTCTTCTATGCTTCAGGACATAGTAAGGGCAGAGCCTTTGTTATCTTTGTCTACATGTTGTTGTGGTCTTGATCTTGGAAGGTTTCTGGTGTGGGTTTCTGACCACATCGAGGTCCTTAGGGGAGCCTTCTGGACTGAGAACTTGGAGGGCTATATGTGTCTGTGGTCATACTGGGAAGTGGCCACCTGGTTTGTCTTAAGTGTAGGAGCTGGTTTTTCTGATATGCCCCATTCCCTTTCTTATTTATTGCTTGTGGACTTCTAGCTGCATTTTTTTATAATTCCATGGTGGATGAATTTGCTGTTTTTCTTTGAAGTTATTATTATTTGATTTTTTTGTTTTTTGTTTTTTCCCTTCTTGGAGTAGGTTTCAAGTAGCTAAGCTGACTGTCTTTGTTCAGGCAGCCATCTTGGCTTGAAGTCCTTTTTATTTATTCATTCATTCATTTCAAACAGACATCAAGTCTTGTCAATTCTTCCACTGAGAAGTATCTTAGCAAATATGGAAATGTTTAAAAGAATTGCACATATTTAACATATCAGATTGCTTGCTGTTTTGGGGAGAGGGTGGTAAGGGAGGGAGGAAGAAAAATTTAGGACACAAAATTTTACAAAAATGAATATTGAAAATTATCTTTACGGGTATTTGGAAAAAGAAAGTACTATTAAAAAAAACATCAAAATAGACTATAAAAATATAAAATAAAATGAAGAACCAAAAATAAAGAAAAAAAAGAAAAGCATCTTTTCTTTTCTTTTCCTAACTAAGTAATTATTTCCTGCTTCAACTATCATAGAAGTCTTTTACTGGGTCTCCTTGTCTCCTGTTACCCCAGTTTATTCCAATCCATCCTGTAAATCTTACTTATCAAACACAAAGCTCTGACCATGTCACTTTCCTCCTTAAAATCAACGTCTCTCCCTTTCCTCCCCAATGACTAGAAGATAAAAATTCAAACTTATAGGCTTAGTAATTAAAACTTTCCACAATTTGACACCAATTTACCTTTTTTTTCCCTATCTTGCTGCTTTTGCTCATTTTTCTCAAGAAATTAACTGGTAAACATTTATCATCGTGCCAGGCACTATGCTAAGTACTGGGGATACAAAGAAAACCAAAATTAGACCCTGTCCTCAAGGAATTTATACTCTGGTGGAGAGGAAGAGTAAAAACATATATCCAAGATATGTACAAAGTAGCTAGAGGGTAACCATAGAAGGGAAGGTCCTAGAGCAGCTGGAAGGCCTGGAAAAGCATGCCTGTAGAAGGTAGCCTTTCAGTTGAGTCTCAAAGGAAACCAAGAATGGTAAGTGTCACAGGTGAAAAGGAAGCGTGTTCTAGGCACAAGTGAATACAAAGGCATGGAGATGTGTGATGGAATGCATTGTGAAAGGAACAGTATGTGGTAGGAAAGTGTCAGGTTGGATAGAGCTTTAAATGCTAAATAGGACTTTCTGTGATCTTGGAGCTATGAGTTGCTAAGTAGTTGGGATAAAAGAGAGGACGAACAAGGTTGGATCTACACTTCAGGAATTTTGATTTTTTATCTCTGTGGAGGACTGGAGTGGGGAGCCACACCAAAACGCCAGTGAAAAAATTTAGGCAAGAGATGACAAAGGACTGAACTTTGTGAGATGAGAATGTTAACAAGGGAACATATCACGAGGGCAGAAAAGCCAAAGAATGTGGGGTAAGTGTGAGTGAGGGGCTGAAGATGATACCAAGGTTGCCAGCGTGGATGCTTTGGAGGATGGCAGTAACTTGATAGTAATAGGGTAGTTTGGAAGAGTTGAGGTTTGGGAGGGAAGATAATGGGAAATGCTGAGTTTGGCAGGCCCATAAGGCATTCAGTTCAAAATGTTCAATAGGCAGTTGATGATCCATGCCCTACCTGGAATGCAAGAGAATGGTGTGATATATATATGGGAATCCTTTACACGGAGAGAACTGAAGCCATTGGAGCTGATGAGGTCATCAAGGAATATAGCAAAGAAAAGAAGATACAGGACAAAGTCCTAGGGGACAATCACAGCTATTGGGAATAATACAGATGAGGATTCAGTGAAGGAAACTGAGGTGTGGAAGGTGAAAAACCAGAAGAGAAATCTGCTACAGAGAAGTCAAGAAAGAAATAGATTGATTTTCCACTAATTCTAGCACCTTCTTGGTTTGTCCTTTGTAATCTACCTTTACCTCAGTCATACTTTAATTGGAAAATTAAGAAATCAATGATGACTTTGGAGAGAGCAATTTCATTTAAATGATGAGGTTGAAATCTACCACCTCCATTTTTGTCAGTTTTCAAAATCCAGATCAAATCAGATGTTCTTCCCTACTCTAACCCATTTCCTTACCCTGATCAGTGCTTTTTCATGAAGGTTTACCTTATTTGCCTTCCTGGGAAATGAACAACTTGTTCCTTTTTCTCTGACCTCTGACATTCAGCTCTTATCTACTGTCTCATATTGTTCATTTTCTTTTGGCATGTTCTTTGCTCCCAATAATTTGAATTCCTAGTTTTCAGGGACTAGTCTCCTTTACCAGTAGAACTCAGTAATGAATTACTTGTCAATTCTTCCACTGAGAAGTCTCTTGGCAAATATGGAAATGTTTAAAAGAATTGCACATATTTAACATATCAGCATCCCTTCACATGAAGTTGCATTGACCCCTGACATACACTTAGCATAGTAGTTCTTCATTTAGAATGTATCCATTACTTTTCTTTTTATCATAGATACACTTAAATACTTATTTCTCTAAATCAGTATGTAAATCTCCAGTGGTCAGGGACAGAATAGATTGTATCTTTGCAGAAAAACATAGTAAGCTCCTAGTTAAGGAGCTAAGTGGTACATTGGATAGAATGAGCCATGGGCCTACAGTCCAGGAGACCTGATTTCAAATCCAGTCTCAGACACTAACAAGCTGTATGATTTGGGGGAAATCACTTAATCTCACTTAATTTATCACTTAACTGTTTGCCTCAGTTTCCTCATTTGTCAAAGGGGGATAATAAATAACACCACCTACTTCCCAGGGTTGTTGTGAGAATCAAATGAAAGAATCATTGTAATGTGCTTAGCCCAATACTTGGCACATAATAAATGCTATATAAATGTTAACTATTATTATTATCAAAGTGTTTTTAGAAAAGAAAGTGCCTTTTCCAAAGCTGGCTAAACTTGATAATCATACCTTGGTCCTCTCAGCCCTGGGGATTCCACAGCTTTGGGAAAATCTTCCCTGAGCCTGGACTCACCCTCCAAAAGCCAACTGGGTAGATGAGCTGACCCAGGGTAGTATCATCCATTTGCAAGATGCTGTCTAAAGTCAGGCCTCTTTCCCTAAGCCGCCCCATGGCAGCTGCTGTGATCTGGTCTTTAGTCTGGCTGGACAGCATCAGTGACAGTAGCACTTGGTATCTCATCACCTGTTGGACAGAAACCAGAAAAGGGAGGAAGTCATATAAAAAGAAAGAGGTGATACCTCTAGCAATGAAATGAGCAGAACCTTTCAGCGCACACCCCACAGACCAATATAGCATCCTGTTAGTTGGTGGCATTCACTGGAACTAGGGCTAAGTGGCAATCATGAAATGGATTCTCTGCAAAATCTGAGATGAAAGCCATGATTTCCTTGTAGGTATCAAAAACAGTCATTATACAGGAATTTAAAACAAAAAGGGATTTATTTTGCAGACTCTTAATGATAGCAGGGACTGAGAACATCTTATTGGTCCAGAAGACTGGCCAAAAGACTGGTCAGCTTCATGTGAGTGACTGATTCTAGGTGTCCCTTACAGGGAGTTTGACAAAATAAAATTCTTATTGAATAGAGGGAAAATCTGGTTTTGAAGCTAGGGGTGTCCTGGAAGTTGACAGAAAGGTACCACCAACTAGGACAGAAGAACAAGTTTAGAAAACACCGAACGTTGACAAGCTGGAGCGTATGGGGCCAAAAAACTTATCCGGACTCTACCTCTGGAGGAGCATTTTGGTCATAACAGTGCTCAGCTCCCATGTGATCAACAGGTGCATCTTCTGACTTCCTCATTTCCCGGATATTCTCTAGCTGGAGATTCCAGTTTGGGGGTTCCCATTTGGATTTCTTGGAAGTCGTGTCATTACCATCCACTTCACCATCTCTATCCAAAGACTCATAAGCCATCTCAAGTTTCACCTTCTGTTGTCTTCTCAGGGATTTGGGCCGTTCCCTTTTTTCTGCAAAGAGTCCAGTGTCTAGTTCTAGATATACTTGTTCCTTCCTCTTTAAAAAACATTATCATCTTAAATTTTTTTTTTAAATTTCAATTCCAAATTCTTTCTTCCTTCAGCCCTTCCTGTTCTTTCTTTTTGAAGTGTGTGTGTGTGTGTGTGTGTGTGTGTGTGTGTGGCAACCTGGCTCCCACAGGTCAGAGATTTCTATAATGGGTAGAAAAGGAAGCTAATGAGATCCCAGGGAACGGACAACTAGTTAAGAAAGCCCCTCTCCAAGAACTTTGGGAGATGACTAAAAACCATTACATTGAACTCCCAATCCCTATATTTATGCACACCTGCATTTTTGATTTCCTTCACAAGCTAATTGTACAATATTTCAGAGTCTGATTCTTTTTGTACAGCAAAATAACGTTTTGGTCATGTATACTTATTGTGTATCTAAGTTATATTTTAATATATTTAACATCTACTGGTCATCCTGCCATTTAGAGGGGGGTAAGAGGTGAAAAATTGGAACAAGAGGTTTGGCAATTGTTAATGCTATAAAGTTACCCATGCATATATCCTGTAAATAAAAGGCTATTAAATAAATAAATTAAAAAAAATACTAACTAGGAAAAAAAAAAAAAAAAAAAAAAAAAAAGCCCCTCTCCCTTGCTAGCACCCCAAGCCTCTCAGCAAATCTTTCCTGGGTCCCTTACTGTGCCTCAACTCCCTCTCAAGCAGTATGGGAAGGGACTCAAGCTCTCGTGTTTGCTACAGTCTGGAGGAAGCCTTATTCCTGGCAAGGGAGGAAGAAGGGCTCCCCGCCCCCTCCAGTAAACAAACAAGTTTTTTTTTTTTTGATAAATAAATAAATAAACAAACAAACATCCAGACACGTCAGACTCCCGGCCCTTCCAGGCCTGCTTCAGAGCTCCCCACAGTCTGGGTGTCTCTGCCCTGTCCGCCTTTCTCCCCCCTTCACAATCCTTCAGCACTTCCCTTCCTCTCCATCCCCGCCCCACTCGGGCCGAGACGGGCTCACAGCGCCGCCCTCAAACACTTATTAGTGACTCTGGGTCGGGCAGCCAGAGACGCAGGAGCGGGGGGTCCTGGGGGTCACCTTGCCCACCTCCCTCCTTCTGCAGAGGAGGAAGGGAAACGCAAAGTTACAGAGGTAGCGCAGACGGCACAGCCACCATTCGAACTCAGACCCCGTGTCTCCAAGTTGAAGGGAGAAAGAGAGGCGGAGGTAGGACGCTGCGGCGCTACCTGCGTCCGGCTCTTTGCCAGGGGCCGGCGGAAGCTTGTCCTCTGGGAACAGCCGCTGCCCAGAAGAGCGGCTCATGCGGCGGGTCAACATCCTCTGCCCAGGAGCCGCGCTCGTGTCTGACTACACGAGGCGGACTACAATTCCCGGAATGCACTCGGGGCCGATCATGTGACCGCCAATTCCTCGGCTTCTATCGCGCCGCGTTCCGCCCACCTCGCTAGCTTTCAGTGGAAGAGGAAAACTCGCGAGGAGCGAGTTCCTCGAGTCTCCTCCCACCTCGGTCTGTTTCAGGAGTAGCAAGGAGGCAAGCGGACGGAACTACAACTCCCTGCAGGCTTTGCCGGGTGGGGGGGGCAGGAGGGGGGGGGGTCCGTCTCCGGGCCCCAGTTTTGCCGGAAGTGGTGGGTGCGCTTCCGGACGACCGCTGGGAGCTCTGGGGTCGTTGCAATTCTCGTCTCCCTGGTGGGGGCTCCCCCAGTCGGTGCCAAGGGTGGTTCGGGGTGAGTCCTTTCCGGACCCCCGGATCCGGGGCTCTGAGCCCCCCCCCCCCCCCCCCCCCCGGATCGCGGTGCCCCAGGCTGCAGTGCTCGGGGCCGGCCGATGGGCTGAAGCGGGGGGGGAGGGGTGGGTTCTCCAGGGGGCTGGACCCAGGCCCTTACTGCGCGGGCCCGAGGGCCTGGGGACCGGCCCGGGTGGCAGCTGCCACGCCCCCTCCTTCCCGGGGCCAGCCGGTCTTGCTGCTCCTCTCCCCCGTTTTGGTCTCCGGGGTGGGGGCGTGGGTTAGGCAGCGTGGGAAACCCGCCTGGAACCCGAGACCCCGTTCGAGGAGTCCGAGCGACCGCTCCGAGATTTGGAGTCTCACCATCGCCAGTGTAGGAAGGAGAACTTGGAAATGATGTCAGTCAGGGCTCCCCGCCCCCACCCTGACACACACACACACACACACACACACACACAACTTCACAGTGCGGCTGGGCGTTCCATTTGCTTTCTTGGAAGCCTCGGTGTCCTTGTCTGTAAAATGAGAATAACACTTGCAGCTCAGGAAGCTAAGGGACGCGCGTTATAAACCCTGTAGTACTAAAGAAATAAGTCTTGTTATGAGTTGTCCCTGGTTTCCCCGTTTAATTGGGAAGTTGGATCGTCCTTTCTAATTTGTGCTCTTTGCTCTATCATCTCACAGCCCCTCCCCCCTTCCCACTCCCCTGCACACTCATTGGCTCATCTTTGAAGGGTGAGGAGAGTTGTACCCCTCCCCCCCCCTCACTTAAAGAGATGGTTTTCATGACTTAAGTCAAGTAGGAAGCTTGGTTAGCTCCTGGATCAGTGAGATTCAAAAATGAGTGGGGAGGGGGGTAGGATGGGATGAACTCATTCACCTGATGTGCGGAAGTCCTTGCATTCTGGATGAACACGAACATATGGGATATTGTAGCGATCGACTATAAAAAGGGCTAAGATTATATTGTTTCCTTTGGGCAGAAGAGCCTTGACACTACCTCGCTTACCATGGCTAAACCACCGAGCAAAGATTCTGGGCTAAAGGAGAAATTCAGGACTCTGTTGGGGCTGGGAACATCAAGACTTCCTAGATCTTCTGAGGGGAAGCAAACTGAGTTTATCATCACTGCTGAAATTCTGAAGGTGAGTGACCTCCCTGCTTGATTTTTCTGCTGTTTCAGAAAGATGTTAAGTGGGAAAAGGGACGTGGTTTGTTCTGAAATGCCCTGAGAGCTTAGTGATCAGCAACACTTCCGGAAATACCCATCTAGGAAAAACTACTTTGTCTTGACTCTGATGATTCTGGTGATTTGACACAGGAAAAATGAATTAGAATTTTCATGAGGCTATGGATCCAAATATGCCTAAGCTATTGAAAGTTAATAGTAGTAAGTTTACACCAGCGGCTTCAGATAGCAATTCATGACAAATCCTCATTTCAGGAAAAAATTGCCTCAGGCTTGCCATGTGAAAATAAAGTTGCAGGTTTGCAGGAAGTACATAGGGACTCCTATTAAAATGACATGGATAATGGAGTAGATAGGGGTGGTTTGGGCCTAACACACCTAAAAGACTTTGGAAATGATTGATTTCATTGCTTTCTCAACTTCTCTTCCCAGGAACTCAGCGTAGAGTGTGGCTTGAGCAATCGGATTCGGACAATAGGTCATATTTGTGAAGCAGCAAAAACCAAGAAATTTGAAGAGGTATGTTTGTGTCCAGGGGGAAAGGTAAAAAGATATAGTGCTGAACTCTTGTTAGGATCTGAATGTCTAAACTTTAGAGATTGAAGAGCTTTGAAGCTTCTCCACTTTCAGTGACAGGTAGAAAACTTATTTAAAATTTGAGTGACATTCTTGTGGATCTGAACAAGCTGCTGAAGGGAAATAGAAAGGAAATTCTCAGTAGATATTGAGGCATTTCTTTGGTAGAGGAATTGTTTTACTAATCTCTGATCTGGGATTTAGACTATTGTTAATGGGAAGTTCAGAGGGGAAGTAGCCAAGAGTCTCTTCTTCAGTCAGGTCAAAAATTATAGACTTATAGAATGGCTTTAGAGGGGATTCTAGAGATCCCATCTTATTTCTGCATTTATAGGAAGAGAAACTTAAGTGGTTTGTACTAGGCCACTCAGTGAATTATTGGTAGAACTGTGATTAGGAATGAAATTTCTTGACAAATTGAAGAGACTTGTCTTAACTTATAGGCAGCTAGGTGGTGCAGTAGATAGAGTGCCAGGGTTGAGTTAGAAAGACTCATTTTCATGAATTCAACACTCGCTTCAGATACTGTGTGACCTTGGACAAATTACTTACTCTGTTTGCCTCAATTTCTTCTGCAAAATGATCTGAAGAAGGAAATGCCAAATCATTCCTATGTCTCTGCCAAGAAAGCCCCAAACAGGCAACAAAAAGTTAGATATGACTAAAGCACTACAACAGAAATGTCTTAATTTAACTTTAGCCATTCCACTTATAAACCTTGCAATCATAGAGGATTGTGGACAATTCATGTGAATTTCTAGCTATTGCAGAGGAGAGAAACTTGGTTTTATAGTTCTGAAATGGAAAGAGACTCCAATTTAAGCTATTTTCTTTATCTTTGGTAATGACTTTTGGAATGATAGCTGAGATTATTGAGTCCAGAGCAGTAACTACCATCCCTTTTCCTTCTGTTTGCAGCATGCAGTAGAAGCTATCTGGAGAGCTGTAGCTGACATGTTACAGCCAGAGAGGCCAGCAGAAGCTCGGCATGCTGTTCTGTATCTTCTGAAGGCCATTATTCAGGGTCAGGTAAGTTGGTAGAGAAGAGGCCATTGACTTGCTGGAATAACTTGCCCTACTGTTCCCTTTCTTGGGTCTCTATTCCTTGAAATAAGTCTGTGAAGGGATTAGGAGATGTGTATAAAGCATTTTGCAGATCTTCTAGCATCCCTATAAATAAATGTGAGCAATGGCAGGCACATGATGCAGTAGGTGATGGTGGCCTTAGTGTCTGGAAGACTGGAGTCTTGAATTCATTCTCAGATACTCATTAGTTTAGTGAAGAGAAAACTGTTTTATCCCAGTTTCCTGATCTATAAGATGGGGATAATATCATCTATCTCATAGAGTTGTTGTAAGGATCAAGTGAGACTTGGAAATGACTTTGTAAACCTTAAAGTGTGATATCAATATTAAATATTATTATCAGAAGTGGGAGAGCTAATATCAAAATGATTCTTCTCTAACTCTTCTAAATGACTTTTGTACCACTTGCTTTTTGGGGAAGTATTTTTGGTAACTATACAACTATGTTTGATAACTATAATAACTATAGAAGAGGAAATCCTATCTGAAGAGAGTAAGGAAGCTAAAAAGGCTGTTGCTGTCATTTTCTCAGCCTTTGCTCGACTACTGTTGTATTAAGCTTATTTGCATTATCCACTTAAGAGTTCTGGTGGAAGGAGGAATCTGGGAAGATCTTAAAATGGGGCTTGAGTGGGAAATGATGCCATAACTGGAGGGCTTAGTTTTGTGTTTTAGTCATAGCCTCAATAGCTACTATTTGTGATCTCTCTGGCAATTAAGGAATTATTAGGCATGTATATTAGCAGGGTACATAAAACTCAGCTTTTTTTTTTAAGGTTCATAGATTTAAAGTAGAAAGAGACCTTAAGTATACTTTGATGCAGACTCCTTATTTTACTGTACAGGGCTAGAAACTGAGACTTAGAGAAGGCAGAGTGGAAGTGACTTTCTTTTCTCCTAGGGGGAACGCTTGGGTGTTCTCAGAGCACACCTGTTTAAGGTAATCAAAAATTACCCCTCCAATGAAGACCTGCATGAGAGACTTGAAGTTTTCAAGGCTCTCACTGACAATGGGAGATACATCACATATTTGGAAGAAGAACTGGGTAAGTTCATCTTAATTGTTTCTCTCTTCAGTTTGTACTCGATTGTGTGAAGAGGAAAATGCTGTAGGTTGGTGGGCTGCCAGTAGAGGGCAGTGGAGTCTGTGGCTGTGATTTGCTGGGCAGTCTGGGTAAATGTGGAGTTGGAAGAGACTTTAGAGTGACCGAGGTCGACCCATGCCTAACCCAGATTTTATTTTATTTTTTTTTTTTATTTTTTCCTTTTTTTTTTTTTTTTTTTTAAATTTAATAGCCTTTAATTTACAGGATATATACATGGGTAACTTTACAGCATTAACAATTGCCAAACCTCTTGTTCCAATTTTTCACCTCTTACCCCCCACCCTCCCTAAATGGCAGGATGACCAGTAGATGTTAAATATATTAAAATATAACTTAGATACACAATAAGTATACATGACCAAAACATTATTTTGCTGTACAAAAAGAATCAGACTCTGAATTATTGTACAATTAGCTTGTGAAGGAAATCAAAGATGCAGGTGTGCATAAATATAGGGACTGGGAATTCAATGTAATCTAACCCAGATTTTAAAACACCTCAGTGCTATCCCAGTCTTTCTCCACACACTTTCTTCAAAATCTAACTGGCATCAAATCTTAGTGTAGTCATCAGTTGTGTTGTAGAAGAGATATTAGTTAAGCTTCATTGGCATCCTACAGTTTTATCCCTGATCCACAGCATGGTAGAACAGACACTACCTACTACTCACACTGTAATGTAAAATGTAATGTTCAGGCCCTCATTGCCCTTTCTTTTACTACAGTTACTTCCTAATTGATCTCTCTGCCTGTAGTCCCTTATTTCTGCAATATGGCTTCCCAGCCCTGGCCCTAGCCCTAGTGTTAGCAAAACAGGACTCTGTTGCTTTAGCACACTAGATCTTACAGCTACAGTGGGGTGGGGACACTCCTAACAGTTCCAGGGCAGAAAAGAGTACTTGTGATCAGATACCTGGAAGCATCTCTAAAAACAGGTTGGGACATTGCACCCTCCACCCTTGAAATAGAACTCTACTTTAACAAAGAGTTAAAAGCCAAGTAATAGACTAGGAAAATGAGCAGAAAACAAAAACAGTTTCTGAGTATAGTGTTACTATGATGACAAGGTAGATCAAAACACATTCAGAAGAAGATAACAAAGTCAAAGGTCCTACATCCAAAGCCTTTAAGGAAAATAAGAATTGGGCTCAGGTTATGGAAGAGCCCAAAAAAGATTTTGAAAATCAAGTAAGAGAAATAGACAAAAAGTTCGGAAAAGAATTGAGAGTGAGAAAATCAAAAAATTGTCCAGATGGGAAAGGAGGTACAAAAGCTCACTGAGGAAAATAATTCCTTAAAAATTAGAATTGAGTAAATGGATGCTAATGACTTTATGAGAAATCAAGAGACAATAAAGCATCCCTCCCCCCTCCCCAATGAAAAAAACAAAACAAAACAATATCTTATTGGAAAAACAACTGACCTGGAAAATAGATTCAGGAGAGACAACTTAAAAATTATTGGTCTAATTGAAAGTCATGATCAAAAAAAGAGCTTGGATATCATTTTTCTTTTCTTTTTTTTTTTTCCTTGACTCCTAATCTAGCTATTTATTTATTTATTTATTATAGCTTTTTATTTACAAGATAAATGGATGGGTAATTTTTTAGCATTGACCCTTGCAAAATCTTCTGTTCCAATTTTTCCCTTCCTTCCCCCTACCTGCTCCCCCAGATGGCAGATAGACCAATACATGTTAAATACAATATATATACACATATCCATACAGTTATTTTGCTGCACAAGAAGAATTGGACTTTAATGTAAAATTAACCTGAGAAGGAAATCAAAAATGTAAGCGGACAAAAACAGAGGGATTGGAAATGCTATGTTGTGGTTCACATTCATCTCCCAGAGTTCTTTAGCTGGGTGTAGCTGGATGTATTCATTATTGAACAAATGGGACTAATTTGGTTCATCTCACTGTTGAAGAGAACCACATCCATCAGAATTGATCATCATATAATATTGTTGTTGAAGTATATAATGATCTTGGTCCTGCTCATTTCATTCATCATCAGTTCATGTGAGTCTCTCCAAGCCTCTCTGAAATCTTCCTGTTGGTCATTTCTTATGGAACAATAATATTTCATAATATTCATATACCACAATTTATTCAGCCATTCTCCAATTAATGGGCATCTATTCAGTTTCCAGTTTCTAGCCACTACAAAGAAGGCTGCACATATTGGCCCCTTTCCCTTTAAGATCTCTTTGGGATGTAAGCCCACAGTAACACTGCTGGATTAAAGGGTATGCACAGTTTGATAACTTTTTGATCATCATTCCAAATTGCTCTCCAGAATGGTTGGATCAATTCACAATTCCACCAACAATGTATCAATGCTGGACATCATTTTTCAAGAAATTGTCAAGGAAAGTATCAAGGAAAGCTGCCCTGGTATTCTAGAACCAGAGGATAAAATAGAAATTGAAAGAATCCATCATTCTTGTGAAAGAGATCCCAAGATGGAAACTCCTAGGAATATTATAACCAAATTTCAGAACTCCCAAGTTAAGGAGAAAATACTGCAAGCATCCAGAAATAAACAATTCAAGTATAGTGGCACCACAGTCAGGATAACACAGCAGCTTCTACATTAGAGGACCCAAGGGCTTGGAATATGAGATTCCAAAGAGCAGTGAGATTGCAACGAAGAATTATCTACACAACAAAACTGAATATAATCCTTCAGTGGTCATTCAATGAAATATAGGATTTTCAGGCATTTGTGATGAAAAGCTTAGAGCTGAATGGAAAATTTGATTTTCAAATACAGGACTCAGAAGAAGCATAAGGAGGTAATCAGCAAAGTGATATCATAAGGAATTTAATGGGATTTATCAGTTTACATTCTACATGGAAGAATTATACTTGTAATTCATTAAAACTTTCTCATTATTATGTCAGTTAGAAGGAGTATGTATATATATACAAAGGATATTGGTTTGAGTTGAATGTGAATGGATAATATTTTTAAAAATGATGAAATTAAGGGATGAGAGAAGAATGTGCTGGGAGAAAGGGGAAGGGAGAAGTGGAAT
Source organism: Sarcophilus harrisii (assembly GCF_902635505.1). Classification (NCBI taxonomy): domain Eukaryota; kingdom Metazoa; phylum Chordata; class Mammalia; order Dasyuromorphia; family Dasyuridae; genus Sarcophilus; species Sarcophilus harrisii. The sequence continues at coordinate 345,744,060 of NC_045426.1, forward strand.
ACTGTAGATTATTTGTCATTAAAAAAAACGTAAAAGTTTTTACAGTGGAGGTAAAGAGAAGGGTGAGTGAGTGAACCTTATTTCATCAGAATTGGCTCAGAGAGGAAATAACATAGACACTCAATAGGACATAGAAATCTATCTTACCCTGCATGAAAATAGGAGAGGAATGGAATAAGGGATCACGGGAAGGTGATGAGAAAGAGGGCATATTGGAGGAGGAAATGGTCAATAGCAAAACACTTTTGAGGAGGGACAGAGTGAAAGGAGAGAGAAAATAAATAGGGGGAAATACAATTAGGAATAGTAATTGTAAAAAAGACTTTTGAAGCAAGTTTCTCTGATAAGGCCTTGTTTCTCAAACACAGAACTGAGTCAAATTTATAAAAAATAAGTCATAACCAATTGATAAAATATGATCAAAAGATATGATCTATGTCCAAAGGACTATAAATTCATGCATATCCTTTGACTTAACACCACCACTACCAAAAGAGATTTTTTTAAAAAAGGAAAATGACCTATATGTACAAAAATATTTAAAGTGGCTCTTCTCAGGACAAAAAATTGGAAATTAAGGGGATGCCCATCAATTGGGGAATGGTTGAGTAAATTGTGGTATGTATCTGTAATGGAATATTATTATTCTATGGTAAATGATGAACAAGATGCTCTTAGAAAAAAAACTTGGAAAGTCCTCCATGAACTCAAGCAAAGTGAAATGTACTGTACACAAAATAATACCACTATTCTGGTATGACCAGCTTTGCTATTCTCAGCAATACAACGATCCACGATCCACAATGATCCACAACTACTCTGAAAGACTTATGAGGAAAAATCTTATCCATACTCAGAGAAGGAACTGATTGTGTCTGAATACAGACTGAAGCATTTTCTCTCCCTCTTTCCCTCCCTTCCCCACCTCTCTTTTTCTCTCACTCTCTGTATCTTTTTTTTTTCTCTCTCTAAACTTTGTTTTTCTTGAGGGTTTTTTTCCCCCATTAGGGTAGGAGAGTGATGTTTTTCTTTTACATCATGACTTATGGAAATGTATTGCATAACTTCGCATGTGGTTTCTTAATTAGGGGTGAGAATAAGGGAGAGAACCTGGAACTCAAAATTTTAAAAAGAAATGTAAAAAAAAAATGTTTTAAATGTAACTGGGGAAATATTAAATAAGTAAAATTTTAAAAAATGAATGTAGAAAACTAAAATACTATTGAAAATTTTTCAAAAATCATCTAGAGAGAAATTATTGAGGTTGTTAGAGGAATACCAGTCTATATGAGGAAATTGGATGGATGAGAAAAAATTATTGATGCTGTTTAGAGGATAACCAGTCTCATTTCCATCTCTTCTAGCTGACTTTGTCCTACAATGGATGGATATTGGCTTATCATCAGAATTTCTTCTAGTGCTTGTGAACCTGGTCAAATTTAATAGCTGTTACCTAGATGAATATATTGCTTCAATGGTTCGGTAAGATAACAATTTGAATGTTTTTGTTGCCATTCTTTTGATAATTTGGGGATGGCTTTTCCCTCTCTGTCTTTCTTGGTTGAGTGAATTCTAGTCTAGGGAGGGATGTTGGTGGAGCCCCAGAGATCAGTGGGGGAAATACAGGCATGTACTTCCTATTTACCTAAATATTTAAAAGGTAACTGGGGATAGTAGTTTTAGTGATGGTGTTCTGGTCCCATCTATGCAGAATAAGCTACTACTGAAAGCTGGCTGAATAATTTCTTTTTCCTGCGAAAAATATTCTGGTAACAACATGGTTTTTTCTTCCAATAGCATGATCTGTTTGCTCTGCATTCGTACTGCATCTTCTGTGGACATAGAGGTCAGTAACTCTGCTCTTTATTTTTTTCTGATTAACTATATTGGACAGAACAGGCCTTGGGCATTTAGAATTTTTTCATTGCTAAGTTTTGAATCAGATCAGGCTACTTTAGCAGTGTGAGAGTGAAAGTTGATAAAACAGGCCTGGTAGACTAGAAAACAGCTTAAAGAATATTTGGAAATCATTAAGTTAATCATATGTATTGTATTATATTCTTTCCATTCTCCTGGGAGAGAAGGTGTACAATGATCTTATCTTCACTAATTTTCTTCTTGGATCCTCCTTCTGCCACAGGTCTCCTTGCAAGTCCTAGATGCTGTTGTATGTTATAATTGCCTTCCCTCGGAGAGCCTCCCTGTGTTTATTATCACACTATGCCGGACCATTAATGTCAAAGAGCTCTGTGAACCTTGCTGGAAGGTTGGAATTTTTAAAGCTTTTTTTTCTGGGAAAAATTTCTTCCCTAGGAAAAAATAGTAAGCCAGGCACATGGATTGAGGGTGGGATAAGGGCCATCTTGTCTTAAGTGAGCTTCACTCTGGATCTTTATGGGAGCCACATAACAACCTATTTAATGGAAATTGAATATCATTTTGCCAGTCTGAGGAACTGAGTTTAGTGTATTATTCCCAAGTTTTGAGACTCTTGCTGCCTCTCTATCTTTAGGATGAAAATAAAAACAAGGTTTTGATAAGTAACTTAAAATTTACATATACCAGCTAATTTTTATTGCAATGGTTTTTTGCAAGGTTAGGAAAGAAGGAAGCACTTTTGAGGTCCCAGAAATATATACTAGTTATTTAAAAATCCTTTCAGCTTATACTAAAAAGGAATATATTGTACTCTACAGCTTATGCGCAATCTTTTGGGAACCCATTTGGGCCACAGTGCCATATGCAACATGTGTCGTATCATGGAGGACAGGTACGTAAAGTCTTATCTTATGGGGTTGATACTAAAGAAAAATGAGAAACCAATGGTGATAACATTTAAATAAATGAAAACATAGTTATTAAAGGCACATCAGTGTTAAAAAACTCACTGATGTTAGTGCTATTTTGGTTTGTTTTATAAGTTGCGTCTTCACTTGTATACGGCATTCAAGATTTCTTTCTTTCTCTTGTTCAGTGATTAGCATATTTATTTCTTTTTACTCATGATTCCCAGAGTTCTCTTATTTCCTTTTTCACCTATAACGGCATAACTTCTAGTCTTTATTTTTGGTCTTCATTTTTATGTTCATTCTTCCTTACCACTGTCATCTCCCACTCCTTTCTCTGGTCTTAGCTTCTGTTCTTAAGAATTCCATGTGATCATTGGAAAGAGGGTTGTTAATGGCACTTAGAGGAAACATAACACTAAACTCTCTACTATATGTTTTATACCTCTATTATAATTATGTTCTGTGCTTGGAAAATGGTTTTAGAGCCTACATGGAAGATGCCCCTTTGCTGAGAGGAGCAGTATTCTTTGTTGGGATGGCTCTTTGGGGAGCTCACAGACTATATTCACTCAAGAACTCACCTACATCAGTGTTGCCTTCTTTTTATGAGGTAAAGTGTTTCTCATGATTATAGAAATAAGGGCTTATATTTGCTTAGTCTTTCCTGTATGCCATACCTCTCTGTTCAAAAGTAAAAAAGTTTTAGAGAGTCAACATCATGGTGTCTGAGGCAATATCTTTACATGCTTGCTTTAATTAATTAATGTTGTTTTAAAATATGATGAATCTTGTTTTGATAGAGAAAAATAGCTAAACAATTTCATAACTTTTTTGCATAATTCCAAAATTACTTTATAAAACTGTAAGGCTAATTTACAACATTAATTTGTTAATTCATTAGCATGCGTGCCTGTTTTCCTACAGCTGAATCGGGCAGTTAGGTGATTAAAATGGATAGAGTACTAAACTTGAAGTTAGAAATATCTGAGGTCAAATCTGACCTCAGACCCTTACTAGGTATGTGACCTTGGGCAATAAATTTACCCCTTATTAACCTCAATTCCTTATTTGTGAAATGGGAATATATTGGAGAAAGAAATGACAAACTGCTCCAAAATCTCTGCTAACAAAGTCCATGGGATTTCAGAGAGTCAAATCTTGTTGAACGGCAAGAAATATCCTATAGTCTCTCCAACATTAAATATTTCCCTGTTTTATCACATTTGCCAATTTGAGGCAGATTTGAAGTGGGGTGAAATTTCAGGATTGTTTAAATTTTAATTGCTCTGATTTTTAGTAATTTTGGATTTTTTTTCAGATAGTTGTTGATAGTTTGTGTTTCCTCTCGTGAAAATTATATACTTTGATCACTTCCTGTTGGAGAATAATGACTCTTAGATCTTTTCATTTTGTGATTTTGTGTCAATTCCCTAAAGATTTAGATGTCAGATTTTTATCTGAAATGTTTGATTTTTCCCTAATCCATTTTTTCTTCCAGTTACATTGATTTTATTTATGCAAAACTCTTTTTATATAATCATTATTAGGTTCTATAATTCTTTTCTTTTTTTATTAAAACTTTTTGTTTTAAAAACATATGCATAGATAATTTTCAACATTAATCCTTGCAAAACCTTGTATTCTAATTTTTTCCCTCCCTTCCCCTCTCCCCTCCCCATTCCGCCCTCCCCCCCAAGATGGCAAGTAATCGATATATGTTAAACATGTGCAATTCTTCTCTACATATTTCTGCAATTATAATGTTGCACAAGAAAAATTAAATCAAAAAGGAAAAAATGAAAACAACCACCAAAATGTAAGCAAATAACAACAAAAAAAGTGAAAATTATATGTTGTGATCCACTCAGTCCCCACAGTCCTCTCTCTAGGTGCAGATGGCTCTTTTCATCACAAGACCATTGGAACTGACCTGAATCACTTCGCTTTTGAAAAGAGCCACATCTGTCAGAATTGATCATCTGTTCTATAGTTCTTTTTCTTTATTTTATCCTTTCTTGGTTTGAGTATTAGAACTTGTCTTTTTTTTATCTTTTCTTTTTATCCTTTTTTAAAAATATAATAATAGCTTTTTATTTTTCCAAATACATGGCAAAGATAGTTTTCAACATTCACCCCTGCAAAACCTTGTGTTCCAATTATTTTCCTCCCCCCCTCCACCTCCCCAGATGGCAAGCAATCATTGGATTGGATTGGATAGGTTAAATGTGTTCAATAACTTATCTTTCTCATGATGAAGTCTGTCTGATAAGGTGCTTTTTTTACTTATGAAAAGACCATACATAGGGTGAGAATTAATTTTTTAATTGCTTAATTAGCTCACTTTTTTGTAATCAACAAAAGATGATAAATTTTACTTAAACTTCTCTCTTTATTTTCCCTAATTACTTTTATTTTTGTCTTTTTAATATCAAAATTACTTACAAGTATATCCTCTTACTGAATCTGATCATGTAACCAAGATAAATGAAAGCAAAATTCAACTATATTCCAATGTTATAATCAACATTTCTCAAGCATGGTTGTTTAGTTCTTTACCAAGAGGAATGAGTTGTTTTTCTTATATCTTCATCTCTTCTTCTCTTAAAATTCCTTATTTTACCTTATAAGTGTGCTTAAGAACCAGTTCCTACACTACTATTTACATGAATTATTTCCTGCTCCCCTCTCCATTTATTATGTAGTTATTTTATATGTACTTTATTCCTCTCTTAAGAGACTTTCACTTTTTGTTCTTGTAGATCTCTAATATCTCACATATAGGAAGGAGGTGCTTAGCCAATATTTGACTTGACTGACTGACTTTTTATCTGGGACAAAATTGGTCTCTATAGTTAACCTTAGTTCATCAGCAACTTAGCATTATTTTCATTTATACTATTGTAGTCTTCATGTATCTCTGAATTATTCTATTATTCATTACTTATGACATAATATTCTGTGTGTATATGTGTGTATGAATGATCAGAGTTTGTACATTTATTTCCCAATTGAAATGTACCCCCTTTGTTTCCCGTTTTTTCCTATCACAAAAAACTTATATTACTATTTTGTTATATATGGGACCTTTTTTTTTTTTTTTTTTTTTTTTTGTTATTGATCTTTTTTGGGATAAATACCCAGCAGTGGGATGATTAAACCTACATTCTGATTTAGCAACTTTTCTTAAATAATTCCAAATCGTTTGCCAGAATAGTTGGACCATTTCACAGAGATGAATCACCAGTAGTATATTATTAATGTGTCTATTTCCCTCTAGTCCATCCAAAATTTATTATTGTCTTTTTAAAAAATTATATTCTATTTGAGCAAAAACTTAAATTGTTTTAATTTATATTTTTATTATTAGTGCTTTGAAGCAATTGTTCACATGACTAATATTTTTCATTTTCTTTTGAGAACTTTTTGATCATATCTTTTGATATTTAATGAAGAAAAGCTGTTGGTTTTAATATATTTGTGTTAGTTTCCTATAGATCTTGGGCTTTCTTCAGAAGTTTTGATGTGAAGTTTATTTTTAATCAATCAGTAGTTTATTTTCTTATTCTAATTACATTGATTTTATGTAAAACCCCCTTTTAAAATTTTTGTTATCAAAATTACTTGTTTTGTTTGTTACAATTAACCTTCTTCATTTGGTCATGAATTCTTTCTCATTCATTTACCTCATCTTGCCTCCTGCATCACAAGAAGCAGCTTGGTATAGAGGATGAAAGTTGGCCTTGCAGCCAAAAAAAGCTGGGTTGAAGTCCCCACTCTGAGGCTTATTGACTATGTGACCCTGTAAATGTCTTTGGAGCTCTTAGTACTCCAGGCACCTCTAAAGCAGCAAACTGCAGAAGGAAGGTTGGTGTTTCCTTCTCTGAAAGTTCCTGTGCTGGGGCAATACAGATCCTGTCCCTCTCCCTGGTAGAGAAAAAGGGCTTTTTCTTCTGTGACCTCTAACTGTTTTACATGACTTAGGTACCAACATTTTCTCACATTGTTTGTGATCATAGTCACAATGCTGCCTTTAAGTTCCTGTTGTGTTTTATAGCTTTCAGAGTACTTAAACATACATCATCTTCCCTTGATCTTCACAAGAGCCCATTAGAGGAAGATCTAGTAGCTACCACTCTCATTTTCTGATAAAGATTCTAAGGTTCCCAGAGATTGAGTAATGTTTCCCAAATTATAGCCTTGATGGTAGCAGGATGAACACTGGAAGCCAGGCTCTAAGTCTTGGTCACATTCTTTCCATTGAATTGTTTGTTAGGAAGATATGGGGGAGAATCTGTAGTTTGCTCAAGATTTCAGCTGTCCCTGATTCTCTTTGCATGTGGGTTTTGGGATACTGCTGGCCTCCCAGAATCCAGAGCAGAATCCATTTCTTTGTGAAGTGACTATTACTGATAACAACTGCCTTTTCCCCCATTTTGATTAAGGTTTCAAAACTAGATTCTGTTCTGAAAATGAACTCATTTGCAGTATAGGCATTCAATTAGCATCTTCTTTGTGGCAGAAACATTGAATAAAAAAGTGTACAAGAGGGACAGCTAGATGGTGCAGTGGATAGAGCACCAGCCTTGAAATCAGGAGGACCTAAGTTCAAATCTGGCCTCAGACACTTAACACTTCCTAACTGTGTGACCCTGGGCAAGTTAAGCCTAATTGTCTCAGCAAAACAAAAACAAACAAAAAAAAGAATAGTACAAGGTTCTGGGCTCAGCTCTGGGGACATATATACAAAGAAAATGAAACAAACTTTAATTTCAAGAAATTTTAATTCTGTAAGGGGAATGAAAGAAAGATGTACTTATACAACGATATAGAATAAGTAAAAAGCAAAGCAATTGTCAAGGATGAGCACTAGCAATGGGGTAAAGGGGAAGGGACTGCAGAAAGGCTTCATTTAGAAAATGTTGCTTGACCTAGGTTTGGAAGGAAGAAAAAGATTTTCAGAGTTGGAAGTGAGAAGGAACTGAGGCATGGGAGATAGTTAGTTTAAGGACATGGAAACAAAAGATGGCCTCCCATGTGTGAAAAAACAAGCAGAAGACTTGTTCAGTTAGACCACAGAGTGTGAGAAAGGGACTAATGCAAAATGAAGGTGAAAAGATAGGATGAGGCTAAATTGTAAAAGACTTTAGCTTTAAGCTAAACAAGAGTTTATAGTTTATCCTAGAAACAATAGTGTACCACTAGAGTTTAAGTAGGGAACTGATATAGTCATATTTGTGCTTAAGGAAAATCACAGCTACTATGTGGAGAATAGATTAGAGGGAGGAGAGACTTGAGAAGGGGAAGTAAATTAGGAAGTTATATTATAGTAGGCAAAAGATGATGAAGGCCTGAACTAAGGTGATGTCTGTGTAAGAAGTGATAAAGAGCATGTGTAAGAGATTAGAGGTAGAAATGGCAAGATTTGGTAACTGGTTGGATATGTGGAGTGAGAAGGAATGAAGAGTCAAGGATTATAATAAGGTCACAAACTTGGGAGACCAGAAAAATAGTGTTGCTATTAAAAATAGGGAAGTTTGGGAAAAGAGGTGGGTTTTATGGGAAAGATTATGAGTTCTGTTTTGGACATTTTGAATTTTAGCTGTCTTTGAGATAGCCTTTGAAACAGCCAATAAACATTTAGGATTGTGGGACTAAAACTCAGACTAGGGCTGAATGTATAAGTCTGTGAGTCAACTGCATGGAGGGGATACTTAAATCTATGGAAGCTGATGACATCACTAAGGAAAAAAGTATAGAGAGAAAAGAGAAGAGGGTCCAGGAACACTCCCATTAGGATAGGGGTTATGACCAAGCAAAAGAAGACTTAGAAGGTATAATGAGACGAGTAGCTGGAGAACCAGGAGAGAGGATCCAGGAGAGAAGCATGGTAACAGTGCCATATGCACTCAAAGATTAGGACTGAATAAAGACTGTTAGACTTCATAAATAAGAAATTGTTGGTAACTTGGGGAAAAGTAGTTTCAGTTAAGCTAAGAGCCAGATTATAAAGGGTTGAGGAGTAAGTGGAAGGAGAGAAAGGAAAGATAGTAAATGTTGATAGCTATTTCTAGGAGTTTGAGAAAGGGAAGAAAGCTACAATTAAGGTGATAGTAAGGTCTAGAAGTCTTTTAAGGATTGGGGAATCACATATATTTAAAAGTACTAAGTAGGGAAGAAACCAGTAGATAGGGGGTTTAATTTTAGAGAGGGAATGATTGCCAGGATAATCTGTTGGAGAAGATAAGAGGGAATAGGATGAAGGATATATACATATAGAGGGGTGAGCCTTGGCAAAGAGAAGGGCTACCCATTATCTATGTGGACAAATGGAAACAAGAGGAAAGAAAGAGAGTGGAGGATAATGTCCAGGAGTTTTTAGTTTAAATGTTTAATGAGTTGTGAGTTGTCCCTTCTCAAGTGTCTGGCCCCCATGATTCCAAGGTTATGATAACTTTCAGGAGCCTCAGGCCAGTGACCTAGAAACTGCTGATTTTGGAACATTCAATATGAAATTGTTTTCTAGGCCATGACTTGTCCCAATGAAGTGGTATCATATGAGATTGTCCTGTCTGTAACCAGACTTGTGAAGAAGTACAGAAAGGAGCTACAAGCTGTCACATGGGACATTCTTCTAAAGATTATTGAGCGACTTCTACAGCAATTGCAGGTGAGTACAGAGGGAAAATTTCAGCCAAAGTAACCAGTGTTACTTTGTTCTAGTAGACATGCTAATTTGTATCCATCCACAAGAGTGAGTTTTATCCCTTTGGCTAACTATAGTTGAGATTTCTTTTTCTCTTCTTGTTCAGTTTCTGGAGATTCTTTAGAAACTGATTCCAGAACCTGTAATAGATACTCTTTTATTTACTTCCAATGAGGACAAATCCTAAACTTTTGAGAGTGAGTTTAAATTTTGGAAGCCACCATCATTTAGAGTTCAGTGAATTAAGTGGAAAATTTATATTGGGAAATGCTTTTTTTTTTTTTTTTTTTGACCAAAAAATGAATTGTAAAAAAAATATTGTTTAGAAAAAAGGGGACCAATCCATTATTAACTGGACTTGAAATTGAATTCTATCCTGGGTAATTTGACATTATAATAGGCAAGAGAATTAGTCTAACAGCTACATTTTACATGTGGGAAAACAGACTTTGCATGGTTAAAGAAATTACCTGGTATCAGACAAGAACTGGAGAGCCAAGCTTTGCATGCTGCTCTTCTGACTAAGTCAAACATTCTGTCTACTATCTTAAAGATCTACAAAGTAATAAAACTGGCATTTTTGTTTCTTTTCTTTTTTTTTTTTCATTAAAACTTTTTATTTACAAAGCATATGCATGGGTAATTTTTCCAACATTGATCCTTGCATTACCTTTTGTTGCAGATTTCCCCTCCTTCTCCCAACCCCCTCCCCAACTGGCAGGTAGTCCAATACATGTTAAATATGTTGAAATACATGTTAGATCCAATATATGTATAAAATATTTATACAATTATCTTGTTGCACAAGAAAAATCAGATTAAGAAGGAAGAAAAAGAAAAACAGAAAGAAAACAACATGCAAGCAAATAACAACAGAGAGAGAGAATGCTATGTTGTGTTCCACATTCTGTTCCCATGGTTCTCTGGATGTAGATGACTCTCTTCATCACTGCACAAGTGGAACTGGTTTGAATCATCTCAATATTGAGGAGAGCCATGTCCATCAGAAGTGATTGTTGTATAGTCTTGTTGTTGCCGTGTATAGTGATCTCCTGGTTCTGCTTATTTCATTTAGCATCAGTTCATGTAAGCCTCTCCAGGCCTCTCTGAAATCATCCTGCTGGCAATTTCTTACAGAACAATAATATTCCATAGCATTCATATACCATAACTTATTCAGCCATTCTCCAACTGATGGGTATCTACTCAGTTTCCAGTTTCTTGCCACTACAAAAAGGGCTGCCACAAACATTTTTGCACATGTGGGTCCCTTTCCTTCCTTTAAGTTCTCATTGGATATAAGTCCAGTAGTAACACTGCTGGATCAAAGGATATGCACAGTTTGATAACTTTTTGAGCATAATTCCAAATTGTTCTCCAGAATGGTGGATCCATTCATAGTTCCACCAACAATATATCAGTGTCCCAGTAAAACTGGTATTTTTGTAAAATTCAGAAATTAACTCTGAAGGTCACTACTAGAAAAGAGCCCAGGCCTGGTCTGAGCAAAGTTTGCTTTATTGCAATAAATGTGCAGCCTCCCAAGGGGAGTACTGTGAAAGGGACCATACTCATTGACACATATAGAAGTCCTAGGTTTGAAATAAGGGTTTGAAAAAGAAATGGATAAAAGTAGTTACATTAATTTATAATCATACTTGTAATTTAAAACTTCATACTTTTAGTTCAATGGTTACACAGGATTTAATGTTTAAATGAGAAGGAGCTTAATGAACAGACAAAACAGCTCTGCTGGCCTCGGGGTTGTTACATGTAACAACTGATACGGTTGTAATAGTAACACTGTATGCTGTATACAAGTAATTCTGATAATGAAGTGCTTTTTGACTTGAGGAAAGGATTTAGGTAACATATCCAAAGAAGCTCGATCTCACCTACTTGATGGCTGGTTCTTGCTTAGATGCCTTAGCAGTATTTGTTTGTTGCTACTTAGTGTAAGTTGGCTATTCCCTTACTGTTCTAAAGGAGACTGTGTATGAAATCCCCTGCCCAAGTGTGGAAGAATGGCTGTTGAGAAGATACTTATGTTTTAAGTGGTATAGTACCTTAGTATTCTCTTCTCCCTCTCTTTCCCTTGTTGCTAGCTTAATCGTCTTCTTCGATTGTCCTGTAATGTAGGGGAAACATAAAACAGAGGAGGTAATGCCTCTACTATTATTCCCAAGCACTGCATTAGTGCCTAAGCCATGAGAGAAAGGGAAGAGGGACATGCAGTTGGTGTCAGGGCTAAACTTGGTCTGTGCAGCATAAAAGTTCAGCAGTCCTGGACCAATAGAAAAGATCTTATCTTAATGACACATAAACCATTTGACAATTTTGTATTACAGAGTATAGAGAGCCAAGAGCTCAAAACTATTGTTCATGATTTGTTGACTACTGTGGAAGAGCTCTGTGATCAGAATGAATTCCATGGCTCAGAGGAAAGATTCTTTGAACTTGTTGAGAGATGTGCTGATCAGCGACCTGTAAGAACCTTTTCTTCAAATTCCTCTTTTTTGGCCCTCTTTCCCCAATCTCTTTTTTCCCCTGGAGCCTTTTCTTTTATGAAGAATGTATACTTTGGGGGAGGAGGAAGATGGTAGGAGCCCCAAATGGGTGGGATGAAGATAGGTAAATGAGGGCAATTTGATGTGAGGTCCCATCTCTGAAGAGCTAATTACCAGGAAGGTCAGAAATCATGTTGTTTTGGCTCCCTGATTTTTTGCACCCAAATTTTGCAAGATTTATGTTCCACTGGGGAATTATACCAGCATTTCTGTGAAACTCAATTATCATATGTTAGTCGAAGGGCACTGCGGTAGCCTAAACCATCAATTTGCTCCCACCTGTGCGGAGGAAGTTGAAGGGGCAGGTTCTGAGATTTTGTTGCTACCCTGGAGCTCCTGCCTTTATAAAGCACATCTGCTTCCCACACTGCATTCAGCATTTTTTCCAGAAAAATACAACTTGAGACCAAGATTTTTACATACTTTTTTCCTCTTAAATTTTCATTGCTGGCACTTCACTGCCTTTGCTCTCAATGAGTCATAGGTGGTGGTGATTGTCAAGAGGTTAATCTAACCTAGCAAATTTGTGTAATTGTCCAGATCAGCAATAAGGGGACATATTTATTTGAAAGCTGCTTCTAAAAGAGGAAAAAGTTTTGATGGTTGAAGCAATTTTGTTAATACATAAGTTTCCTTCTTTTTGACAGGAATCCTCCCTTTTAAACTTAATAACGTATAGAGCTCAGTCAATTCATCCTGCTAAGGATGGCTGGATTCATAATTTACAGTTACTAATGGAGAGATTCTTCAGGTAGGTAAAATCTTCACAGTTGTTTTCAGAACTTACCTATTTAAATCCCTGAATTTTAGATCTTAGAAATAGAGAATGACAACATTCATTTTAAATGCCTGGCCTCAAGATGTTTCTGCTGAATATGGTTTTTATGAATTTTTAACAGGAAGCTTTTTTTTTTTTCTTTAACAAATAAAGATTTGGTTTTCAAGTGGTCAGATTTCATTTACAAAACTATTGCATTAATTTTAGACACTCAGAGATAATCATGTTTTTAAAACTGCCAGAACACATTTCTCTTCTGTTAAATTTGGATTCCCAATTCAGCAGTTGGAAATCTGTCTGTAGAATATAGTCATAATATTATGATCAGAATTTAATCCTTTCTAATATGGATGATCTGAAAATTGACCAAGGCCTTTACTTTGCTGGCTCCTTTTCAGTGTTTTCATGCTCAAGTATATTATGGAATTCTTGAGGTGTAGAATGTGAATATTCACACATACTGCTATATATGAGTATGAGAAAGGTGGGAACATCTGCTCTGTTGTTTTTGTCTTCCAGTAAACTTCATTCCTTTGCACTTGCTTTTCCCTTCAGGAATGAGACCCGCAGTGCTGTGCGCATTAAAGTACTGGATGTTTTGTCCTTTGTTCTGAGCATTAACAGCCAGTTTTATGAGGTGTGTATTTTATGAGTGTTCCTGGGGAAGCTCAGGACAGGGTGTAAGAACAGAGACGGTGCGTGGGGATGAGAACATGCTGAGTGCAGGCTGCTTATGATTCGTCCTTCATTCTTGAGGAAGACTGATGATATCATGGGGTGTTGGCTTGACTTTTGAGTGAATTGGATTTAAGTGAGGCAGAACTCATACTGTTGCCAGCTTCATTTTCTCCTCTAGAATTATCAGTGTTCAGTGATAAGACATAAGTCAAGATGACTAGTGATCCTTGGGATTCAATGGGTGAACTTGGCCTTTTTAAATTACGATCTTTTCTAGGCTTGGCCAAAGAAAATATGTCAAGGATAACTTGGTGCTATAGTGGTTAGAGCACTGGGCCTGGAGTCAGGCCTGCCTCAGATACTTACTAGCTATGTGATCCCAGACAAGTCATTTTACCTGTCTGCCTCAGTTTCATCATCTATAAAACGGGGATGATAATAATAGCACCAATTTTTCAGGGCTGTTCTGAGTATCATGAGAGATAGTATTTGTAAATCACTTGGCACTGTGTTTGCCACATAGTAGATACTATATAAATGTTAGCTATTATTATTAAGTTTATCCCTAACCACTGAGGGCCCTTTTCTGCAGATTCCAGTTTTATTCTACTCAGGCATACTCGGGTTAGGTGATGTCCTTGCCCTTGTAAAGTTACTGTATCTTTGTGATAACTAACGCTTTTCTTTATAGGGATTTACAATTTAGACTTTGTAATACATTTGCTTTAAAAGTCTTCTTCTTGAAATCTGGTAAAAGAAGGATGTAGACGGTTTTAATCTTTTTTTGGTCTATCTAAACTGGAGGTTTGGATGCTTATCCTTCCTTTTGCATCACACGTCTGTCTGGTGATTAAAAAGTTGTTCCCCATGCCCTCTAATGAAATCTGGTAGATATATCAGGGCGCTTGTAAAGAGTATCATGGGAAATAGTGGTGGCACGTCTGGCTTTGCAAGTTGTGCCCTTTGTAGGTCTTTAGGTTATTCTCTTTGGGTAAATACCATTCTTTTTTTTTGTCTGTCTTTTGGCATCATTCTCTTAAATCCTGATTTTCTTTACAAAGAAAAGACTGGGAATATTTGTCTGATTCTATAAGTTGATTTTTAGCTTTTTAAAGTCTTGAATAAATGATGTTTCTAAATGAGATCTGATAAACTAATGCCACACACAGTAGTAGACATTGCTTATAACTATATTTTTTCTTGTCATAGGAGGAACTGATTAACATGGTAGTCATCTCACAACTAGCTCACATTCCTGAGGATAAAGACCACCAAGTCCGAAAACTAGCTACTCAGCTGCTGGTGGACCTGGCAGAATGCTGTCATACTCATCACTTTAACAGTTTGCTGGATATCATTGAAAAGGTAGGATCTTCTCAAAATTGGAGATATTACTTAGGCACAAATTATGCCTGAGGCAAACTTCTGACACAGACATTGCTCCAAGTCCAAGCAGTGAATGCATATATGCCTATGCATCCTTTGAAGCCTCTGTCTTAATTGACATGAAAATCTTGAACATTTATTGAAGTGAGAGAAACCAACTTTTTTTTTTAAAGGACAAGGGAAGACTGATCTAATCTGCTTGATAAGTAGGAGCACAGGTTTGAGAAATACTGAAGTAATAGTTGTGAGTTCAGTATTAAAAATATGTATATTTTTAATAGGTAATTGCACGTTCACTTTCTCCTCCTCCTGAATTGGAAGACCGGGACTTAGCTTCATATTCAGCTTCCTTAGAAGATGTGAAAACTGCTGTACTTGGTCTTCTGGTTATCCTTCAGGTGAGTTCTTTAGAACAAGGCTTCTTAAATTTTAAGCTTCTTAAACTTCAAGAAAAACTCCCTTTTCCCTGAAACATTTTTACATGGCCTGAGGTATTTAGGTATATAAAATTGGTATACGAATCAAACATTTTTTGATAATACATCTTTTTTTTTTCTTTTTTTTTCTTATAGCTTTTTATTTACAAATATATGTATAGGTAATTTTTCAGCATTGACAGTTGCAAATCCTTTTGTTCCAACTTTTTCCCTCCTTCCCCCCACCCCTTCCCCCAGATGGCAGGTTGACCAATACATGTTAAATATGTTAAAGTGTGATGGCCGCGTATTTAAAATCAGCTGGAGTCAGGAATTCAGGTTAAGGGAAAATCTTTGATTTTTATTCTCTGGAGGTAAATAAGGATTGGAGGTGAAGGGGGATTGGAAGTGAGGGGGGATCACGATAGCAATGTGAGCAGTTGCGACAAGACGCCAGCCAGCAGTCTCTCTCTGCCTCTCTTCCTGCCCCTCTGCCTCCACCCACCCAAATCGTCATTTCCTATACAACACATCAGGACTTGCACAAAGAGTGGGTGGGAGTCATTCTTTCTCCAAGCATATATATTAATAGAGTATGGTCCAATTACTATTTAGCCTCATATGCTTGGGACCTCAGTGCATCAACTCGAGCTTCAGCCCATTACATTAAAGTGTAAGTTAAATACAATATATGTATACATGTCCAAACAGTTATTTTGCTGTATAAAAAGAGTCAGACTTTGAAGTAGTGTACAATTAGCTTGTGAAGGAAATCCAAAATGCAGGCAGACAAAAATAGAGGCTTTGGGAATTCTATGTAGTGGTTCATAGTCATCTCTCAGAGTTCTTTTCCTGGGTGTAGCTGGTTCAGTTCATTACTATTCTATTGGAACTGATTTGATTCATCTCATTGTTGAAGATGGCCACGTCCATCAGAATTGATCATGATATAGTCTTGTTGTTGAAGTAAATAATGATCTTCTGGTCCTGCTCATTTCATTCAGCATCAGTTCATGTAAGTCTCTCCAGGTCTTTCTGAAATCATCCTGCTGGTTATTTCTTACAGAACAACAATATTCCATAATATTCATATACCACAATTTATTCAGCCATTTTCCAATTGATGGGCATCCACTCAGGTTCCAGTTTCTGGCCACTACAAAGAAGGCTGCCACGAACATTCTTGCACATACAGGTCCCTTTCCCTTTTTAAAAATCTCTTTGGGATATAAGCCCAGTAGTAACACTGCTGGGTCAAAGGGTATGCACAGTTTGATAGCTTTTTGAGCATAGTTCCAAATTGCTCTCCAGAATGGCTGGATGTATTCACAATATTGATAATACATCTTAAATTTGTTTACTATAATTTTGGAGGGTATGCATAATTTTTCCACTTATTAAAGATGAAAGCACATTTGTATACTAATGAGATGGATGTGCTTGTTTATTTTTACATAAAGAATTAAATCTTAGTAGAATATTTGATACTTTTTATTGTTGCCGAATTTTTTGTGATCCCCACATTCAATTACATGACTCCCGCAAGGGGTTGTGACCTGCAAGAAGCTTTGCTCTAGAAAGAGAGCTTTAGAAATTTCATCCATTCTTTTCTGGAAAAAGTTTTCTGATTTGAATCTGACTTCTCCAGTCAGGATTTCAATCTCTGTGATTACCTTCCCTCTGAAGATGTCTGTGAAGGTGAATGCATCTCAGTAAGCCTGTATCTGTTCTGTTAAAATTCTCTGTTATAATTCTCTATCTATATTCCAGTGACTGTTTAGGTTATTCTCTAGGTGGCCCATGACTTAGCTTCTTAATGACTACCAAACACTTGTTCTCCAGTTCTACAGTACAGAATAAGCTATTCTGATTTTCTGAGTAGTCCTCTTAATACTAAGTTACTGTTCAGAGATTACCAATTTTCTAAGAATTAGACAAGACAAGTATTTTCTTCTTTTTCTTTCATTCTTTCTTTTTTTTTTTTTTTTTAAAGTGAGGCAATTGGGGTTAAATGACTTTTGCCCAATGTCATACACCTAGTAAGTATTAAGTGTCTGAGGCTGGATTTGAACTTTGGTCCTTCTGAGTCCAGGACCAACACTATCCAATGTGCCATCTAGCTGCCTGCAGTATTTACTTCTTAACATACTGTGTCCTTCCATGTTCAGAAAGGATTTCAAGATCAATGTTTTGAAGATTAGTTTTCATCATTTCTAACATCAATTAATAGTAACTAATATGGAAAGTTGTTAAGATTAATGAAAAATGAGGGGCAACTAGAGGGCACAGTGGATAGAGCACCTGCCCTGAAGTCAGGAGGACCTTAGTTCAAATCTGGCCTCAGACACTTAACACTGCTTAGCTGTGTGACCCTGGGCAAGTCACTTAACCTCAACTGCCTCAGCAAAAAATAAAAAATAAAAAGATTACAAAAATGCTTTATGTGGACCTCATTTGAGCCTCATTACAACCTTAAGAGGTAAATACTCTAATCAGATAAATTAGCTGATAAGAATAGAGTAGAGTTTAAATGATGTGCCATGATCACAGAGCTTCATAAATTTGGAGGCAAAATTTGTACACAGGTCATAAGAGTCCAAGATGTTTATGATGCCAGACCCCCACATGTCCAAAATTGAGCTGCTTTCTCTTTAAAACTCCTGCCTCTGACCTCACAATTTCTAGACACTGCTATTCACTCAAGCTTTTGTATTTGAAACTTTGGTGTTATTTTTGAATTTTATTTCTCTTTTTTCCTCAAAACCAATTAACCAAGTCTTCTTGATTTTGCCTCAACATGATATGTTGCTTTTATTCTCACTATTACATGCTTTCATAATTGCCTGTTAGACTTGTTACAATAGCCTTTTCATCTGTTCTCCACCTCTACTTTTTATCTCCACCAGTTTATTTTTCTTCTTACCTTTGAATAATTGAGCTTCCATGAACTGCCCATTTCACTCATCTACTTAATACCTTTAAATGGTTCCTTAACTTATATGGAGTAAACGTTTGAATGCTTTAGTTTGGAATTCAAGACTTTCTATGAGTGCTGTCTACTAGCTATATTTTTTTTCTCTAAAAGAAAATTTAAAACTTAACAAACACTAACTAAAGGGAGCATTTCCATATACATTATAGAAGAAGAGGAAGGGATCATATATGATCATACATGATATTGCGATACATGAAATTGCGAATCTCTGTTTATGGAGGATTTACTTTTCTTTTCAGTATATGATAATTTCACCATGTAATTTTCAAAGCTTTTCTCCTTGTCTACCTTTCTTCTGTTCTCTTATTTAATTTTTAAAAATGTCCTTACCCTCTCTTCTTCCCATCTCTTCCCTTACTGGGAAAAAAATAAAACAACAACAAAAAAATCTGCTAATAAATATATACAGTCAAGCAAAACATTAGCTGTATCCATATAGCTATAGCTGTGTCCTTCTGCATATTGAGGCTATTATCTTAAGAAGGCTTCATCACTGGCACTGTGGAATTATGATTGGTTGTCACATGATCAAAGTTCGTAAGTCTCTCCAGGTTGTTTTCTTTTTTTCTTTTCTTTTCTTTTTCTTTTTTTCTGCTGAGGCAATTGGGGTCATCCAGGGTCACACAGCTAGGAAGTGTTAAGTCAGTTTTGAACTCAGGTCTCTGACTCTGACTTTAGAGTCTGACCCTTATGACCCTGACTTCAGGGCTGGTACTCTACTGTGCTACCTCGCTACCCTACTGCTTTTTTTTTTTTTTTCAAATAAAGCTTTTCATTTTCAAAACATATGCATAGTCTTCAATATTCACCCTTGCAGAACTTTGTGTCCCAAATTTTTTCTCCCTCCCTTCCTCCCATTTCTTCTATACATATTTCCACAATTATCATGCTGCTTAAGAAAAAGCAGATCAAAAAGGAAAAAACGAGAAAGAAAACAAAATGCAAGCAAAAAATAACCAAAAAAAAAAAAAAAATGAAAATACTGTGTTGTGATCCACAGTCATTCCCCACAGTCCTCTCTCTGAGTGCAGATAGCTCTCTCTATTACATTTCTTTTCTTTTTGTAAGGCAGTCAGGGTTAAATGACTAGTGCCCAGGGTCATACAACTAGTAAGTATCAAGTATCTGATCAGATTTGAACTCAGATCCTTGTATTTCTGGGGCTGGTGCTTTACAGTACCACTCTAGGTTGTTTTTCTTGACATTACTCACTACCTATCTCCCCAAGTTATTGTGAAGAAGGGGCTGGGTAAGTCTTAAAATATTATTTGATTTTTGTTATTGTTTTTCTATCCATATTTCAAACTATTTGTCTCTATATACACTGTTCTTTCCTAATAAGACTTTTTATTTTATAATGTTTCCTTAAGTTTGGAATTCCCTTCCCATCATGATCCTACCTTCATCAAATGCAGAAAGGCAGAAATAGTAAATGCTTCCTTTTCAGATCACAATGCAAAAAAAAATATATTCAATAAAGGAACAGAGAAAGATAGACTAAAAACTAATTGGAAATCAAATAATCTAATCCAAAAAAAATGAGTGGGTCAAACAACAATTCACAGAAACAATCCATAATTTTATCCAAGAAAATGACAATAAGACAACATACCAAAACTTATGGGATGCAGTTAACACAGTTCTTAGGGAAAATTTTATAACTCTGAATAACTACATGAATAAAATAGAGAAAGAGATCAGTGAATTGGGCATGCAATTAAAAATGCTAGAAAAAGAACAAATTAAAAAACCCCAATACTAAATTAGAAATTCTGAAACTCAAAGGAAAGATTACTAAAACTGGAACTAAGAAAACCATTGAACTAATAGATAAAACTGAGAGTTGATTTTATGAAAAAACCAACAACATAGATAAGCCTTTGGTTAATTTGATTAGAAAAAAGGAAAAAAGAAAATCACCAGCATCAAAAATGTGAAGGATGAATTTACCACCAATGAAAAAGAAATTGAAGCAATAATTAGGAGCTATTTTGTCTTTCCTTATGGCAACAACTGTGACAATCTAACCAAATGGATGAATATTTACAAAAATATAAATTGTCCAGATTAACAGACGAAGAAATAAATTATTTAAATAATCCCATTTTTGAAAAAGAAATTGAAAAAGCCATTAATGAACTCTCTAAAGAAAAAATCTCCAGGACCAGATGGATTCACAAGTGAATTCTATCAAATATTTAAAGAACAATTAATTCCAATACTATGTAAACTGTTTGGAAAAATACATAAAGAAGGAGTACTGCCAAGTTCCTTCTATGACACAAATATGGCATTGATACCTAAAGCAAGAAGAGCTAAAATGAAGAAAATTATAGACCAATCTCCCTAATTAATATTGATATAAAATTTTAAATGAAATATTAGCAAAGAGATTACAGCAGCTTATCAGCAGGATAATACACTATGACCAAGTAAAATTTATGCCAGGGATGCAGGGCTAGTTCAATATCAGGAAAACTATTAAATCACTATATCAAAAACAAAACCAGCAGAAATCATAAGATAATTTCAATAGATGGAGAAAAAGTTTTTGACAAAATACAGCACCCATTCCTATCAAAAACACTAGAGACTGTAGGGATAAAAGGAGCTTTCCTTAAAATAAAGTTATCTATCAAAAACCACTAGCAAGCATTGTTTCTAATGGAGAGAAGCTAGATGCATTCCCAGTAAGATCAGGGGTAAAACAAGGATGCCCATTAATTATCACCACTATTATTCAATATTGTACTAGAAATGTTGGCTTTAGCAATAAGAAAAGAAAAAGAAATTAAAGGAAATAGAATAGACAATGAAGAGATAAAACTATCACTCTTTGTAGATGATATACTTAGAGAATCCTAGAAAATCATCCAAAAACTTACTCAAAACAATTCACAGCTTTAGCAAAGTTGCAGGATATAAAATAAAACCATACCAATCATCAGCATTTCTGTATATTACTGACAAAGTCCATCAGCAAGAGATAGAAAGAGAAATTCTACAATCCCTCCCTTTAGGGAGTGTCACAACTGTCAGAATGGATATGACTTAAGGAGCTTGTTAAATTCCTATCCATCTCAACTCAACTGTAACCTGCTTCCTCTAGGAAGCTTTTTATGGTTCTTTAAAATGAGAATGATCTTTCTTTCCCCAGACTTTTATTCAGTTTCAGATTTTTTTTTTTCCTCCCAGGAAACTTCTATTAAGCTCGCTCTGTCAGGTAAAGGTGTTATGCTAGGGATACAAATGCAGAAATAAATGCACATCTTTGCCTTCAGGAAGCTAACATGCTACTACAGAAAGACTGTGCCATACAAATGGGTGTTGTATAAAGTAAGGAGTGTTAGGAGTCAAAGGACAGAGTATCTAAAAAAAAATTGAAGAAAGTGAGCATGCTTTCAGTTGCAGGGGATCAGTAAAGGAGTCCCAAGTGAGATGGTACCAGAACTGAGCTTTGAAGGAAATTAAAGCTTCTGAAGGGGAGAATTGAAGAGAAAATGCATTCTAGATTATGTAGCCTCTAGTAATACATAGAGATAGATGATGAAATGCTAAGATTAGGGAACAACTAATTAGGGTTAGAGTATATAGTATAGGGGTAGGTATTTAAAGGGAAGGAATGTGAAATAAATCTGAACAGAGTAGATTAGAGTCAGATTTTGAAGGATTTTTAAATTCTAGGTTAAAGAATTTGTATTTTATCTTAGAGGCAATATGGAACCACAAAGGATTTTTTATAGCAGCACAGTGACATGGTCTAATCCATGCCTTAGGAAGTTAATTTTGGCAGTAATGGGAAGGATGAATTAGGATAGTGGAGACTGGAGAGACTCAAGGCAATGAGAGCAATTAGAAGTTTATTATACTACTTCAGATGAGAGGTGATAAGGGCCTTAAAATAGTAGTAAAGTGGATATGAGAGAAACAGATGGTTGTGAAGAATAATGTGGAAGTAGAATGCAAACTTGGCAATGACTTGGATGTCAGATGGGGCTAGTGAAGGAAGAATGAAGGATAACTTGAGAAGTTTCAAGTCTGTATGACTAAGAGAATGTAGTGTCATTAACAGAAATGGAAGTTGGGAGAAGGGCAGGTTTTCTCAGAAGGTATGTTTTGTATGTTGTCAAATTTAAGGCTTTGGCAGAATATATTCAAGTGAAGATTTCTAGTAGGCAGTTGGAGACAGGTTGTGAGACATAAATTCAGGAAAGAGATGAGAGCTGGAGCTATGAATCTGGAAGCAATCTGTAGAAAGAGGATACTTGAGTCCATAGGAGCAAATGAGAAAAAGAGGGCAGAGAAATAAGGGAAGAGGTCTACAGACAAGGGTGTGAGGATATTTAGGGGATAGGAAATGATGATGATGATTCAGCAAGAGAAATGAGAAAATGAACAGTCAGATGGAAGAAAATTATGAGAAATTGGTGCTGCAGAAGCCAGGTGAGAAAAAGATGAGTAATGTTGAACACTACACAAAGGTCAGAGGAGGTAGCAATTATGAGCTTTGTGGGAGTAGTTTTTGAGAGTGGTGGGTTGGAAATGGATTATGAAGGGTTTAAAAGTGAATGGATAGGGTGAGGGTGGGGGAGTAGAAATAGCCAATAGAGACTCTTCCTATGAGTTGAGCAGTGAAAGAAAGAGATAGTTTAGAATTAAGGGCTTGGGGGAAATGTACTTTTGTATCAGTTACAGTGTTTGTGTATATCTATAGATTTTGTGGTTATTAACTCTGTGGGGGCAGGAATTGTGCCTTATCTAAATTTTTTATCTTCCCCAGAGATCACAACTTTCTACATTATAACAAGTGCTTAATAATGTTTGTGAAAATGAATATATTCTTTTTGGTATGAATTAATAGTTCATGAAATTTAACTGGAAGACAGACATACTTTATTGCTCAGCAAAAGTAGGCTCATATTTTCACAGATTTTAGTGCAGAGATTCTTGAATTTTCTTAAACTTTTTTTTTATCTTCCCTAGAGACTATCACAACATTCTACATGTATAGCAAGTACTTAATAACATTTGTGAAATGAATGTATTCTTTTTGGTATGAATTAATAATTCATAAAATTTAATTGGAAGATATCTATATTTTATTCCTCATCAAAAGCAGAATCATATCTCGGATTCTAATAGAGATTCTCAAACTTTCTTATTTCAAGATGGCTTAATGTCCAAGTAATTTTTTTTTTTACCTAACAGTTCTGTTTATTAGGTCCAAACAACTTAACAAATACTATATCCTAACAACTTAGTAGCCATTTGGAAAAAAGTACACATAATTTGAAAGAAAAAATAATTGTTTTATTTTGTTTTTAAATCAAAATTATGTACTAATGCAATATGTATGCCTATTGGGCACTGCACAGCTTCTCAAAGCTGAGAATCAGACTGGACATTGCCACCTTCATTTCTTATTCTGCATTGTTTTGTGTGTGCAGAACTTGCTTTTTTAAATTTTTTTTATCATAGCACCCAACAAAAAGAAAACCAAGATTCAACAAAGATATGTCAACAAGAAAATTTGAGAAATTACTTACATAACAGAAAGTACAAGTAAACAAAAACATGTCTCAGACATTTGAGAACAGAACCCGTAAGAATATAGTGGAACTTAATATTGAAATCATGCATTGCCTCAGGCCTGAGTCTCCTACAGAAACAAATGTTAATTTGTTATGTTTCTCTTGAAAATTTAAAGTATCCCATGATGCCCTGAAGTTCTAGTGAATGGATTTGTGGTAACAGGATGACTGGGACCAGAGAGATGAATGGTTCAAGAATCCTTTGTCCCACCAGCATAATGGGCAGAAAAAAAAAAAAGAATTTCACTAATGTAATTTCTCTTCTGTCATTGCTTCCACAAATTGGCATCCCAAATGAATATTTTTGGGCTCTACCCTGGTTCCTTTTTGGTGAAAACAGATGACTCTTTTTACTGTTCTACTAACTAACTGTTATATTAATCTTCTGCAGACCAAACTCTATACCTTGCCGGCCAGTCATGCCTCCAGAGTGTATGAGATGCTGGTCAATCACATTCAGCTGCATTATAAGCACATGTATAGGCTTCCAATAGCCAGCAGCATCAGGCTTAAGGTATGAATTGACCTCGTGGAGTTAGCAGTGGAGTCCTAATGGGGGACTGAAAGCCTTAGATGAATTAGAAAATGTCTGATACCCAATTTTGTAGCAAATGAAGCAAACCACAAAAATGGTTGAGTGTTCAAAGATGTAAGTCCGTTTAGGACCTGTAATGTGGAGTAGGGGAAAGTTTCAAATGGTTTTCTCCTCCATGTGCCTTTCCTACTAATTGCTGTTTGCTATCTCCAATCCCATAACTAAAACTACATATAGATGGTGATTGCAGAGCATATTCTTCATCAGCCTGATATTCCCCTTCATGGGAATGTTTCTGGTGTATCTGTTGCACCTGGCAGCTGATTCTCGTTGTGGTAGAGAGAGTGAGTCTGGAGGAGAGGAGATCTCTGGGGTGTGCAGTCCTTAGCTTGTAATGGCTGGTTTTTATTTTTTAGTAGGTCATTGCTGAGGCTCTGTCAGTCGAGGGAGGGTAGGAAAGGAAACTATAATCAAAGGCTTTCAAAGTTTCTCTGGTCATGAAGCATCCCTCCCTGTGATGGGTGCTGGCATGTCTGGAAGTACTGGTTAGCATGATAGAAACTGCCAGCCTGCTTTGAGAAAGGACCCCTTGAATCCTCTGTTGCTGAGAGACAGGGGGTCTACTGACTAGTAACAGAATATGATAACTCTCCTTTCTGGCTGGAATTGCCTTCTGTCATCTGGAGAGGAAGTTCCTTCATTGCTTGAGCCAAGCACTTGTGTGCCTTCCATGTGTGGTTTGTACTTTGAGATGTGTCCATTGAGCCTGGAACTAGGTAGAATATGACCCCTTTTGCTCTTGTGTTTTGGAATATTGGTTTTATCTGAATTGTCAATCTGTTCTTTTCCAGGCCTTTGACTTCTTGCTACTGCTCCGAGCTGATTCACTCCATCGTCTTGGCCTTCCCAATAAAGATGGTGTTGTGAGATTTAGCCCCTATTGCCTCTGTGACAACATGTATGTTTCTCAACTTGTTGCCTTTCCCTCAAATGCTACATTTATCTGTCTTCCCAAATTGGTGACTAGATTAATGCTTTGCTCTGTAAGGTACATATGGGTATAGTAGATGTCCTATGCTGAGGGATTAAATTCTTGAAATGATGGCCCTTCAAGGTAGCTATAAGGTTAAGGCTCTGAATCTTCCAGTCTTTCTCTCCTTTTGTTAGATGGATAGCTAGCACTGGTGATAATTATGCCAAACTAGGTTGCGAGCCCATATGGGGTCTTGTAACTGAATGTGGGCTGATTTGAGTGTTATGAAATTATGATTTATTATCTGTAAATGTTTGATTTGTTTATCTATTTTATATACTTGTGTGCTCTGGGTTGTGTAAAAATTTCTTGGGCTAAAGGGGGTTTCAAGTGGAAGAAGTTTAAGAAGCCCTGAGTAATATAAATTTTATACTAGCAGTAGCCATCTGAGGGAGTTGCATTTATTCCTGTAAGATTACTGACAGGAGTCCTCCAGGGTGAGTGGCCAGGAAGGAGGCCATAGCATCTTTGTTATTTAGTGAGCTTGTGTGTTTCTGTTTCCTCTTCTGTTTGCTCTGGCTCTCCCTTAGAGAACCTGAGAGAGGCTCTGAGAAGAAGGCCAGTGGTGGTACTCTGTCTCCACCCACGGGGCCTGCCAGCATTGCTGCACAAGGTGCATCTGTCCGCTTGGGCTATTTGCCCTATTCTCGGTTCTTTGGGGTGCTACTGCAGTGTTTGAAGCAGGTAAGCAATTGTTCCTTTTACCTTTGAACTTAGCTTTTCTTAATTAAAGAAGCAATTGAGAGTAAGTGTGTCCATAATTTGGACTGTTAAAAATAGGACTAGTACCCTTAAGATAGCTCCCTTGTGGTTGAAAGTAACCTGGATGTGTTGTCTTCAGAGTTCTTTCTTGGCTGTTAACTGTATAGGATTAAACTGTACAGAACTGACTGACTTGACATTACTGAAGAGTTTTCCCAAGACATCTGTGATATTCCAAAGCCCAACCATTGTGACTGGAATCTGTGATTCCTTATGACAGATTTGCTGCTGAATTCACATGCATGGGGAAAAGCTGTACATCTTTAGAAAAAGTTGTTTAGAAGTAATGATGGTTAGGGAAAGTATCATAATAAAATTTTACCAGATACTAGTTTCTAATTACTTTGCTGTTTCTGATGAATGCAGAGTGGCCTTGGTCCTACAAGACATATAGTAGGTACATTGTTAAGTCGTGCAGGGGATATAGCACTGGGAGTGAAGTCAGAAGGATTTGTATCATCTCTGCCTGCCTCAGTTTTTTTCATCTGTAAAATGCATACAAAAAATAAATAAATCAAGTATAAATAGATGTAAAAATCTGTAAATATATAAACAATTTTTAAAGTTGTAAAAAATATCTTTCAGAGTTGTTGTGAAGATCAAATGAGATAAGGCACAAGCCCTGGCACAATGTGGACACTTTATAAATGTAATCTGTTTGTGGTTATTATTATTTTTGTTGTTGTTATGAACTTATCTCCTGCTCAAAAACGAGCTTTTACTTGTTCTTGATTGATACTGCTGCCAATGCAGTACCTGGGAAAAAATCAGGTTTAGTGCCCCATTGTGGATTAGGGGAGGAAGGAGGGCTGGAGAGAGAGTGGTATGTGTCCAAGGAGCAAAGGGCTTAAGGGCCTAGGGTCTCACTTGGCATCACCGCCATGCAAGGGGAGCCTTACTTATTTTCCACCTAGGTAGAGGCAGGAATATTAAGTGCAGGCAGAGTAGGTGGAAATCAGAAAAGGCTTTTCACTAATTGAATAAGGAGCTTTTTGTTAATAGCCTGGTTTCTCCCACATGGTCCCATCTTTTCTTCTGAAGCCTGCTTTGGATGTGAAGGTACTTTTCAGGAAGCCTTTTCTTTCTTTCAGTAGCATATCATTGCATAGGATCACAAAGACGGAGAGTAGAAGCCTTAATTTCAGCAGACATACTCACAGTGGGACCAGGAAAGAGCAGTGTGGGTGGTTTTTTAAGTTTAGGCCTTTAAATGGAACCTGACTTGATGATATATGTTACATCTTTGCAGAGATTTTATAAATCCAGCATTAACTGACTCTTCCTCTCTCTTTCCTAGGAGACTGACTGGAAAGTATTGAAACTGGTTCTTAGTAAGCTGCCTGAGTCCCTCCGATATAAAGTTCTCATTTTCACTTCTTCTTGCAATGTAGATCAGCTCTCCTCTGCTCTCTGCTCAATGGTAATGTTTCCCATTTCAGATATCTATAAGCTTTTTTAGTGTCCCCTGATGGAAAAAAAGGTCTGTATTGGAGGGGGGCAGGTTGATGTAGATGACTTTCTCTCTTCAGCAGGGAGAATCTGAACTCTAGAAGGCAGGCAGCAGCAGACAGTGAACCAGACCAGAGCCTTTTTTCATTAATAAGGCTCCTGTTTGCTTTGAACCTTGTTCATCAAGTACCTTCACAGGCAGTCAGAATAACCTGGTGCTCTGATCCTAAAGAAGATATTATGGGTTTATGCCTTCTTTTCTAAGGGTGAGATAATTGTGTTTATCAGATCAGTTGGACTTGAATGTGTATTGTACAAGGATCAATGGAAGAAATCAGCATATTTAGCCTAGAGATATGTATAGCTGTTGTTGAGGAAAAAGAACCATGGTCCCTGTCTCCCAAGTATTTGTAGGACTGTCACGTGAAAGACGATTAGATTTTTTTCCCCTCTTGGCCCCACAGGCCAACACAAGAATTGTCAAGGGGATGCTACAGATAAACAGGTTTAGGCTTTGAGAAAAACTTACTAACAATTAGAGCTGTTAAAAAATAAAACGGATTGTCTTTGGAGTTAGTGAGTGGCCTATTCCTAGAAATCTTTAAGGAGGTGATACTTTCCAAGTTGTGTCATAGAGGAAATTCAAGCTTCCGATAAGCACTGGATTAGATGACCTTAGATTTCTCTTCCAGTTCTAGAACCATGAGTCAGAAGCTTAAGCCTCACTTGACTCCCAATTGATCTGTCTTACAGAGAGATTGAAGGATTGTTTGAAAGCAAATTTGCAGCTTTCTTTTTCAAGCTCTCTTTGCTTCTGGGTTGATTTTAGCAGTTTGGTAGAACATATGCTATACCTGACATCTTCTTCCATCCCTTAAAGGGAGTTTGTGCCTTGCTGGAGCCTGACAGTATTGGGAACATTGTAGCTGTTGGCGAGAAAAAACTTTATCCTAGGGTTCTGATTCTTCTCATGCCTTAAAATACAGCTGCTCTCCCCTCCTCACTTATCCACGCCTGAAATCTGTGCCATTGGTCTTTTGGCACGATTGGGGTGCACTAACCAGCACATGTCTTCTGTTAGCTTTCAGATAAAAAGACTCCTGAGCGACTCTGTGGCACTCCTGATGGCTTCTCTCGAACAGACTTACACTTGGCAGTGGTTCCAGTGCTGACAGCATTGATTTCTTACCATAATTATCTGGATAAAACTAAACAGGTACAAAACGGAAGGGAGTTTGCAGGAGAGAAGTGGTTTAATATCAGAGTCCCTTGAATGACAACTTAGATTAAATGAATCCCCAAAATTCTTCCCTCTGCCACCTATCCCCCCACTTGTTCCCATTAGGTGCTAGAAAATGCTGCCTTTGCTTCAGATGGACCTCCTAGCCATCCTCTTGTAGAGCCTGAAACTGTTAAAATCAAGAATTTTTAGAAAGGTGAAGTCATTGTGTCCTCCCTTTTTGTGTTTCAAATCAATAACTCTTCAATGTCCTTTCAGCGGGAGATGGTGTATTGCCTGGAGCATGGCCTCATTTACCGGTGTGCTAATCAATGTGTTGTGGCACTGTCAGTGTGCAGTGTAGAAATGCCAGATGTCATCATCAAAGCATTGCCAGTCCTGATTGTAAAGCTCACCCACATTTCTGCAACAGCCAACATGGCTATCCCGCTCTTGGAATTCCTTTCCAGTAAGTGGCCTAAGTAACAAGATTGAATGAACATGTTCCCAATGCTGTCTTTAGTCTTGCATTCATTAGAATTGTGATCCAAAGAAGCCTTTTTAGGTGTGTTGTGGGCTTGGTATCAGATGGTATACTTGACCTTAGAATTTTTAAGATTATCTGTTGTGTGTCTCTAATTCCTACCTGTTCTCTCTTGAACTAGAACAGCCTTTCCCACTTAGACTTCACATAGTATTTTATGCTTTTCTGATATATTGATTATAGACAATTGTGTGTTAAAATAATCTGCATTTGTGCATTGTTTCCCTGCCAGACTATAAGCCTTATGAGGGCAGGGAAAATTTCTCTAACTTGAGGTCTTTTCTAGCACAGAGCTCTCTATGTTCTACTTGATGCTTTTTAAATGTTTGTTGGATGACTTTGGAATACTTTGAACTTCCTTGGCCTAGAGTACTTTGGTGGCTTTTGAAGACTGGCTTGAGAGGGCACAAGTGTGCAGATGTGTGTGCAGTTTGTAAATGTGTGTATGCGTCAGTACATGCTATTTGTATGTATGTCCCCACACATCCTCCCATTACCAGCAGCTTCCAGCCAGCCAGGGCTTGTGATTCTCATTTGATAAATCAAGACCCAAATTTCCTGACCCCTTTTTTCTCCTGTCATGTTTCAGCTTTAGCCAGATTGCCTCATCTCTACAGGAATTTTGCTGCTGAGCAGTATGCAAGTGTGTTTGCCATCTCCCTGCCATACACAAACCCTTCTAAGTAAGTTACTTGCTGTGCTTGCGTCCGAGGTTTTTCCTTTCAAAATAGCATATCACAGTATATACAGATGGAAGACCCACCTTGATATTGGAACAAATGATTTGCCAAAATTTGCTCACTTACTGCTTATGCCTTTAAGGGACTGGTTATAACCTTTATATTTCTAGTTTGCTGTTGGAAGCTCTAAATACTTTTTATTTTTGGTTGCTAAGAATAACCTCCAGTTCTTTCCTTTCCTTCCTCTTATTTTAGATTCAATCAATATATTGTATGTCTGGCTCATCATGTTATAGCCATGTGGTTCATCAGATGTCGCTTGCCCTTTCGAAAAGACTTTGTTCCCTACATCACCAAGGTATGGCTATTTCCCAGTCCCCAGGTATGTGGGGCCCTGAGGACCAGGATGGTCTATCCATGCCTGAACAGCCTGAAGAGTATAATTAAGAGATTGCTAGAGATGGGAGAGTGGTACTTGAGAAGAGTGGGTGTTCCAAGGCCTATGGGCATGGATGGAATCATAATTCCACTGAACTAGATTGAGGTATTTTGATGGTTTTCTCTAGTGCTCAGCTTCTTGGGGCCTACATTCCCCTTCTTTGCACTGAGGGGCTGGAGTGTCATTGAGTGTGTTTTAATTAATCTGGTCTATCAGGCTAAGTTGCCTTCATTATAGAGTTCACAGCCTACAAGTGTATTTTAAAATTTCAGTTAATGACTGAAAATAGAGACATGGATCGAGCTATATAGCTGCTTGAGAGGAGCAGTCCTTATTAATGAACAGTTCCTCAGGTGTGAAAGTTCTTCTCTCATTTAATAGGGTTTACGCTCCAATGTTCTTCTGTCTTTTGATGACACCCCTGAAAAGGATAGCTTCAGAGCTCGGAGTACAAGCCTTAATGAGAGGCCCAAAAGGTAAAAGAGTCTCTCTCAGGGGAACATATGTGGTTAGGAGGAGGAGGGGAGGCTGTTGCGTGATCTGGTCTTATCCTCTGTGTAGATTGAGAGGACCAGAGGGGTGACTTTGCGTCTCGTTGTGTGTTTAGTAGCCTGAAAATAGAGTCATAATGTAAGTTGCCTGCATTGTATATAGAGATGCAGAAAGTGTTTGACTGAAAGCAATCTCCTGTGTGTGAGACACTGAAGCTTCTGAGAAGATGGCTGGTGCAGTACTCAGGAACATGTGCTGATATGGGATGCCTTGTATATTATTGTGTCCTTGCAGACCTTATGGAGCCACAAAATTTAAAGGCCCACAATTTGAGCTAACATACCACCTCTGCTTTTCTAAAGCTTAGATGACACTGCCTAAGGCACATCATAAAGGGGCCCCATTAAAGGTCACTCTGATGACTTCTCCTCTAAGACTTCCATTGCCTGAGTGTTGGGGCAGTGGAGACTGTTTGACTTGCCAAGGTTAGCGTAAGCAGAATGCCATCCTGCCCTTCCTCAGTAATATAGCTGGCCCAGAGCAAGGAAGAGCTATGGGACTGGGGACTGCCTTCCTTTTCCCAAGTCAAAGAAGGTCTAGATTGAGCCCTTTGGTTTCTGTGGAGCTGTGTCCTGCCTTGGAATGTGTCTGGAAAGGGGCCAGCTGGCCAGTTCCCCTGGCGCTCTCTGACCTGATTGTCTGTTCCACCTCTAACTAGGGAACATGCTCTCCTTTGTCATCAAAGCTCTTCTCCCCCTGTCCAGATTGGCAAAGAGGCTTCGGCCGGTCCTTTTAGTTCTTGTTTGCATTTCATTTGACATTCCCCTCCTCCTCCCCTCTACCTCCCCTTTCTACCCCAAGCTTTTTTTTGCCCTTGGGTTGGAATACTGCATTTTGAAGTATGACCAGGTTACTTTGGGGTAAGCTTGGGAAAATTCTCCAGAAGCCTTGAAGCTTGGAGAGGGGAGTGGGCCTCAGTATGACCCGATGGGCAGCCAAGGTAGCTCATTTTCAGTCACCTTGGGTCCCTGCCTAGGAGCTGGTCTCTTTTTTTTCTCTAAGTTCCATCTGGGCCTAATGAGCCTTCACCTCCAATATGTCCCTATATTAGGGTGTCAGCATTTCTCCTTTTCATGGTAAGGAGTCTGGACCTTCAGAGCCTATCGGATTCCAAGGTTCAGTCCTGAGTCTTAAAATGTTCCCCTGGTCAGTGCAGTGTCGTATTCCATCGCTCATTCTGACCCATGCCTGTTTAATTTGTACTAACGTCATTTGTTTTTATGCCATGTGTTCAATCTTTTGTGTTTTCTTGGTCATGTTACAAAATGTATTTTATGCCTTTGTATTTTTCCCTTTTTTTGCAATAACTTTCCTTTTGGCACGTTTCTTTGTTTTGTTGGCCTCACCCTCGGGGATATCCCCATCTTGACCCTGTGAACTGTGACCTTTCAACTTCATTCCTCCAATGGTTCCTTCCCTTCCTGTGAGCTGTGCAATCATCATTCTTTGGGGCTTGGTGCTTCCTCACCTAGTAGTTTAAGGATAGCCAAACCCCCCAAGCAAGGCTTGAATAACTCTCCTCCCGTGAAGGAATTCAAAGAGAGCTCTGCAGTTGATGCCTTCCGGTCCCGCAGCATCAGTGTGTCTGAACATGTGGTTCGCAGGTAGTGGTGCTTTCATAGGGAGGGGGGCGCACACTCTGGAGCTTGGCCATTGCAAAGTGTTGCGGCTGGGTGGGGGGAGTGGTGCATGGGGGCTTCTTGCATGTCTTTGTAGAAGGTAGAGACTTGAGGATTCCTGGAACTAGTTCTGGAGGGTCCAGAAGGGTTGCTTAGAGTGCGTGGTTGGGCGTGGTCTAGGCTATAGGCCATTGGGGCTTTACCAGCAAGAATGCCCCCCTCCTTTTGCAGAAGAGAGCCTGACAGTGAAGGATAAAAAGGTTGCATTCTGTTACAAACATTTATAAAATGAGCTGGGCACAGGGGCAGGATCCTTGGGAAGGATCCCAGGGAAGCGGAAGCTGAAAAGCTTTCCCTTTGAGAGAGCCAGGGGTCTGGGCAGAAGCTTCTCCAAAGTGGATTTCCCCAGAGGGAGAATTATCATTTAGTATTTTCAATTAATGGAGAGCTTGTCCAATGAGGTGGGGGTTCTCTTGATTCTTTGCCCTTTGCCCTTTGCCCTCAATGTCAGGTCCTCTGAATCTTGTTTTAAAAAAGGTCTACATTATATATCGCCTAGCAGGAAATAGTAGTGGTGTTGTCTTAGCTGTGCATGTGTGTGCATGTGTGTATGTGTGCGTGTGTATGCGTGCGCATATGCACATCTTTGGGAGAAGTCAAAATGACTAACATTTTCTGTACTTGGGCTTTATCCAGGCTTGTTCTTTCCCCGCCATTGTCTTTCTGTGTCAGAGACATGGCTAAAAACTCTCACTCAGAGGGAGATTAGCAAGTAGGGTGTCCAGAAAATTTTCTCCAAAGGATTTTCATAATAGAAAGTGCCTGGATTTGTACAATAAGAGCAGAGCCGCCCCCTCTATCTCCTCTGGAAAATGTCTCTTCAGAGTTGCAGGAATGCCTACTACCTTGACCTGGGATTGGAACCTCTATTACAAATGGTTAGGATGTCTTATATTCTCTTTCTCTCCCTTGCCACTGTTGTCCCACCGCCTCCCCCCAGCCCATTCCATCTGAATGAGACCTTGGTGTGGCTTAAGTGTGCCTTCTCTCCTCCCACCTCCCTACAAGTAAAAGCAATAAGTCGCATTTCTATAGCATCTTAAGATTTACCATGCATTTCCCTCATAAAACCCTTGTGAGGAAGGCAGTACAAGTAGCATTAGCCTCAGTTTACAGAAAAGGAAATTGAGGCTCAGAGAGATGAAGGGGCCTGTCTAGAACCACAAGGTAATCCGTGTTTAAATGAGATCCAAACCCACTTCTTCTGACTCCCAAGGATCAATATTCTTTCCACTGTGCTGCAAAAGAGCATGAAGTGGTTGAAATGAAACATGTCCAGTGACCTACTTTGCATTTTCATTTCTTTTCTAAGAAATTCTTTTTCTGATTGCAGGGTATGTTTTAAGGACCTTGGGATTTTCCTTTCTGATAGTCAAAACCTTAAAAACTGGTTTTTGAGTCATGGATATTTGAGTCAAATAAGACACTGTTTCACTTCTGAGGGAATAGGCCCCTGTATAGGAACTAAGTCTGAATGTGAATGGGTGCTGCCTGTAGCCTGATCTGTGTCAGTGTCTTCAACACTGGCATGGTGAAGGCAGGATTGCTTATGTCAATCAAACACTGGTTTTGTGTGCAGAATGCAATCTTTTGTTAATGAATGTACTCCAGAGTCCTGATTCTTGTGCATGACTAAACCTCTTTCTGCAATTAAAACAATCATCAAACTTTAACAATGTGCTTCACTGAGATTTGACACCCTGCCTCACATCTCTCCTAAAGTCTGTCATCCAGCTTGGGTCCCTGGGCGCTCCAAAATCAGCCTTCTCCTTTACTCTCTGGGATGATGCAGTCGGTGCTAACTTGCAAAAATGGGGCCAATCAGAGAAAGTGCCCTGTGGTTTGGCTCTTTATGGGCTTGGCCAGAGGGCCCTCCCCCCACCCAAGTCCATGCATGCATTACAGCTTTAAGCCAGGTGGCAGGCAGTGTGTCATGGTGTGCCCTTGCCCTCCTGACTTAGTTTCCGTGGTTCTCCTTTTCAGCAGGATACAGACGTCCATCACTAGCTCTAGTTTGGGCTCTGCAGATGAGAATTCAATGGCTCAGGCTGATGATAACCTAAAAAACCTTCACCTGGAACTCACAGAAACTTGCTTGGATATGATGGCCAGATATGTCTTTTCCAATTTCACAGCTGTACCCAAAAGGTAGGAACCAACAAATAGTCTTTGGCAGAAGTCAGGATTTAAATTATTTGCCTTCAGAACACGGGGAAATGAGTGTGAACTGTTTGCATTTTTGTTTTTCTTCCCGGATTATTTTTACCTTTTGAATCCAATTCTTCCTGTGCAACAAGAGAACTGTTCAGTTCTGCACACATATATTGTATCTAGGATATACTAGAATATATTTAACATGTATAAGACTGCTTGCCATCTAGGGGAGAGAGTGGAGGGAAGGAAAGGAAAAGTCGGAACAGAAGTGAGTGCAAGGGATAATGTTGTAAAAAATTACCCAGGCATATGTACTGTCAACAAAAAAATTATTAAAAAATAAATAAATAAATAATTTGCCTTCAGAGTAAAAACTAAATCTAGCTGTGCAACACTACTCCAGCCTTTACCCCCCACTTCCCTGTGAGAAATCAGAGACAGGAATACATGTCATTGTTTTTGCTTAATTGATTATTCAAACTTTCACCTCAATACATTTTTCAATAAATGTTTTTCAGAGCAGAGTGCTTATAAGCTTGTCCCTGTGGCATTACCTAGATGACTTTGCTCAGGTGTCACCGAGAATTGTAGTAGTTGTAGGCTCAACCCTGGCTGAAACAAGCCCTTATGAACCTCAGAATTGGGAGCGATTTCAAAGACCTACACATAGCTAAACTATAATCCCTTGATTCTATTTATGATATAACCAACAAATATTTATGGAGTGGGCTATTTTTCTGTTAGCCCCAAAATACCAAATCTGAGCTTCTCTCTGAAAGATTTTAAGAAATATTCTTCCATACCCTCTGGGTTTTTGTCTTTACAGATCTCCTGTGGGAGAATTTCTTCTTGCTGGAGGGAGAACCAAAACCTGGTTGGTTGGAAACAAGCTAATCACTGTAACAACAAGTGTTGGGACTGGGACCAGGTCCCTGCTAGGCCTGGATTCTGGGGAGCTTCAGAATACTGAAGCAAGGTAACTTGAAAAGCACCATTTTTTCTTTCACCTTCTTAACTCTTGGCAATCTAGTTTCTGACCTCATAATTCAACTGAACTGTTCTCTCCAAAGTTAACAATGATTTCTTAAATCATCATATCTAATTATCTTTTTCTTATCCTTCTTGACCTCTTAATGGCCTTTTGATATTGCTTTCTCTTCTCTTTAGGTTTTAATAGTACTGCTCTCTCCTGGTTCTTCTGCTTGTCTCCCTGTTCGTTCTCAACCTCCTTTGCTGAATCTTCACCTAGGTCATATATGCTGGTATATATGCTTTGGGTATTCCCCCAGGCTCTCTCTTGGAACTTCTCTTTTCTTTCTATACCATTTTACCTGATGATTTCATCAGCTCTCATGGAGTTAAACTGCTATCTCTTTGCAGATGATTCTTGGATCTTTTTTTGTCTATCTTTAATCTCTCTTTTGACCTCTAGCCAAGCAACTCCATCTACTTCTTAGATATTTTAAATTAAGTGACTCAATTCAGTACATACAAAACATTATCTTTCCTCCCAAGCTCTTCCCTCTTGGGGGAAGACTTCCCTATGCTGTGGAGGAAAAGTCACCTAAACTTGCAACCTAACTAAGTGTCAACCTCACCTCCTCGCTCTCTGTCACTACCCTTTCCCCCAATATCCAATCTGTTGCCAAGGCCTGTCGATTTCACCCCATGCCTAGATTATCACACTAGCCTACTGGTGGATCTGCTTACCCCAAGTCTCTCCCACTCCAGCCCATTCTCCTTCATTCAGCTACTAAAGGGATCCTAAAGCCCAGGTTCCTATGTCTGTCTCACTCACATATTCACCCACATGCACATTCTCTCTCTCTCTCTCTCTCTCTCTCTCTCTCTCTCTCTCTCTCTCTCTTTCTCATCTCTCTCTTTCCCTCTCTCTCTTTTTGTCTGTCTGTCTCTCACATAGTCTCTGTTTGTCTCTCTGTCTCTGTCTCTTCTTGTTTAGTCCACTCCAGTGGCTTCTTACTACCTCTGGAATCAATTATAAAATCCTGTTTTTCGCTTTAGTAAGACCCTCTTAACTTAGTTTCTTCCTATCTTTCTCATCTTCTTATACATTTCACAGATTCTGCCGTTCAGTGATGCTGACCACCTGGCAGTTTGTGGCAGTTGACATT
Organism: Sarcophilus harrisii; assembly: GCF_902635505.1. NCBI lineage: Eukaryota > Metazoa > Chordata > Mammalia > Dasyuromorphia > Dasyuridae > Sarcophilus > Sarcophilus harrisii. Next base: position 345,781,141 of record NC_045426.1, read on the forward strand.
TCATTTTCTGATTGAAGGTGTTTTCTCTGGTCATGTCCCGTACCTGGAACTTATTCCTTCTTCATTTCAACCTCTGCACTTTTATGATTTTCTTCAAATCTCAGCTAAAGTCACACCTTTTACAGGAACCCTTTTCTAGTCCTCCTTAATCTTAGTTTTCTCCCTTCAAGATTCTCTCCAGTTTACCCTGTACATATCTATTTGCATGTTTCTTACCCCTTAGACTGTGAACTCCTTAAGAGCAGCAACTAATTTTTGCCTTTTCTTATATCCCCAGTTTTTCGAATAATGCCTGGCACATAGTAGGTCCTTAATAAATGCTTGCTGATTGACTGAATTATCTGCTCTCTACCTAGTTTCCACCTTGTTTTATCCTTGAGGCCCAACATGTGTGTTGTTTATGTGTTTCTCAGCACAGATCCCAATTTGCAAGTGAGACAGACAAAGGAAGCACCAGCCAAGTTAGAGTCCCAGGCTGGCCAGCAAGTTTGCCGGGGATCTCGAGACCGTGTACGGTCTATGTCAGGTAAGCCAATTTTTTTTCTTCTTCCTTTCTTTCTTGGTTTATGTGGTTTCAGAGCCCAGTTCTTTCCTAAAGATGGGTCTGCAGGGCCGACTGTGATAAAGATGGATAAAGAAGTGGGAGAAGGGTATAAGGGCTGTCTTAGACCCCACTATGTTCTGTGCCTGACACTCCTAGTACTTCCTAGGAAATCATTTCTCTGATTTTATTGTCTCTGAAATGAAGACAGGACCCTCCAACTTGTGTTTCATGCTTTTTAAATACATTGTTGATGTATGTACCAGCCTATGTTTGCCATCTTCCAGTTTTAAAAGTTTTTGGTTCATTTTTTTATTATGATGTTTCCTTAGAAATTCTCTGGCAGAAAGAACCTTAGATGTACTTATAATCTTATCTGTAAAGCATCTCTCTCTCTCTCTCTCTCTCTCTCTCTCTCTTTCTCTCTTTGGTAATTTGAAAAGTAAACCTTTAGGTAGGGCTTGTGTTTGCAGATGCTCCTTTTTTCCTGGAAGCAGCACAATTCCCTTCATTTTTTAGTCTCGGGTTTCCTAGCCTGTCCATGGGAATGATAGCCAGCAGAGAAAATAGGCCATCTTGGAGAGAGAGAGGCCCCTCTCCTTTTCTCCCTAATTTGATGTCCCTCGAGTAGCAAGAGCATGAGGGCAGTGGGATCTCATTGCTTGTCTGCGTAGCTATGGCTAATAGGTTTAATGCTGTGTATTTCCTGATGCAGCTTGGCAAATTGGCAGCACACAGTGGTTGGCTGCATTCATCTCTTGACATGTATCATAGGTTTTTTTTTTTTCTTTCTATTACCAGGAGGTCATGCTCTCCGGGGCAATACCTTGGACACTTCAACCTCCCACTTCCCAAGCAGTCCTGCTTCTCCAGGGTTACAGAGTACACCCACTGCTCGGACGGAGAAGGCTTCGGCCAGTGGCCAGACTCCTTTACAGAAGGGAAAGACCAACTTGGCTGCCTATGTACCCCTCCTCACCCAGGGCTGGGCTGAGATCCTGGTCCGGAGGCCCACAGGTATTCAGTTGTCCTTGATAAAGTATAGCTTCCTGGTTTATCCACACATTAGCACGTACTTCCCTCCTGGTTTGCTTAAAACTTAACAGCTAAAACAGAGCTGCTAGGATCTGAAACTGTTTTCATCTTCCCAAGTAGTTAGGAGGATAATTTTCTAAAAGATGATTGATTTTGGAATGCCCTGTGTTGGTTTATTATGGAGCTAGGCACAATCACCTAGATACGTAGAGCTACAAGGCAATGAGTGAGGAGATCCCAAGAAATCCTAGTCAGGTAATAGAAGATTTGAATGGTTGATTCAGCATCTTTCAGGCACCAGCCTTGGGCCTTAGCTTTTTCAGTGCCCAGAATATTTCGAAGAGTGGACTAACTGGAAAGATACTTACCATGGGCCTGATGCCTGGTGGTCTTCTTTGTGTTTGGGGTTCCAGCCACAATGGGCCTCACTGTGCCAATTAGTACACTTTCACAGCACTCAGGCCGGAACAAAAAAGCAGTTGCTGTGCTGAGCCTGAGGTGGATGAGAGTCTTGAGGATTTTTGGGGGGGGCCCCAGATCTTACTACTCACTTTGTCTGCTGCCCACAAACTCTTACTTTCTTTTCTTTAAAAGGAGCAGAATATCTGTGCCCTGGCCAGTAATGATTTAGTTGTGACAGGAGCTGATTACTTTTTAAAATTATGAGCTAGAAGAAATAGAGGAAATTGTGAAATGATTTTTGATTTTGGTAGTTACTTTAGGGACTGCTAAACATGAAAAATGCCTAAATTAACTGAAGACAGCTCAGATGGCTTTACTTAATAATAATTTGTGGAGGGCAAAGGAGGGAGATTTAGGAGGAAGAGCCTTAGAGACAGAGCCGTCAGCCCTGGGACTGAAATGCTGTGTGACCCTGAGCAAGTTGCTTCACTTAGTGGCTGAGCCTTGGTTTCCCCATCTGTAAATTGATTGGGTTTTAATCCAATTATCTCTTATCTTTGAAATACTATCACTCTTTAATAGATACTTGCTGACCAATTCAGACTACTGGGTTAAGACTAGTAGCTTATAGGGACATTATGACTCTTTCTGCTTTTTAAAAGACAGTGCTTCTTCCTAGGGAATACCAGCTGGCTGATGAGCTTAGAAAACCCTCTAAGTCCATTCTCTTCAGATATCAACAACATGCCCCTACAGGAGCTATCGAATGCATTAATGGCAGCTGAACGTTTTAAAGAGCACCGGGAGACAGCACTGTATAAGTCCTTGTCAGTGCCATCCTCTAGTCTCACCACAGGGACAGACAAGCCTTCTCTCCTACAGCGTTCCAATACAGGTGAGAAAGGGCCTTGGCTAGGTGTTGGGGATAGAGTCAGAGAGGGGAGTAGCATGGGAGTGCCTGTTGGGGCTATTGCAGGGCAGTCTTTCTCATGGACCTGCTACTTCTCTTTGAGATCATGTGGCACATTGATTGAATGTCTTGCCTTAGCGCTTCACAGAAAAGATCACCAGCTTGAACCAAGTCCCAAGGGAGAGACTAGGTGGGTGGAGGTTATCCAAAGGTGTTTGCATCTCAGGATAGTGTTTGCCTCCTTTTATTTTTAGTTTTTGAGGAAAATAAAGCATTTGAATGACTCTTGCCCCACCTGGTGCTCAGGTTTTGTTTGGAAGTTTTTGTCAAAACCTGCTCTGGCAGATTATTGTGTGGCGGAAATCCCCTGAAGTTTGCTTTATTTCTGTGTTCTTCAGGAAAGGGAAAAGGGACCCGGTTAGTGCTCACCTCTCACCACAATTGAAGCTATCAGGCGTGTTCTCATTTCTAGTCTCCATTCTTCGTTTTCCTTCGGAGCAGAACCTGGCCTAAAAGGGCTCGACTTCCTAAGAAGCTGCACTTGCCAAGACAGTATCAAATAGATGGGCTTCTAGGCTGCCCCTTATCAGAATTTCTATGTTGTGCTGAAGGCTCTGGGCTTGCAAGAAGGAAGAGTAGTAGTTGTGAAGTAGAAGTAGGTAGAAATTTGTTAAGTCTAACCAAGGCCCAGCACGCCCTCCTTTGAGTTCATCTCTTGGGAAATGGGCATTGACCACATTAGTCTCAGGCACATGGTGGGAGGTGGAGGGAGTCCTGCACCCAGCCAGCTGAGGACAGGTTTGCCGCCTGCTTTGGAGAGTTTTGGAATATAGTAAATGTGAGTTTTCTGTAAAGATGAACCTTTGCCTTCTGTTCTATAATCATTTTAGCAAGGCTCTCCTGAAATTTATCTTTGAAAATACAAATACAGTGGGATTTGTACTCTCAGTTATTTAGGGAAATAAAGAAGGGGTGGTTAGGGACCCAAATGCCTGGCTTAACAATAACCAAATCATAGAAATCTCCATCAGTGAGCCCACATGTGGCCTTCCTTCCTCCTGATCAGTGTGTTGGGGTGGCTGAGGGTCCCCGCAGATAGCTTACTATGGCTGACTTTGGTTTGGACTTAAGGGTTCTTGGTCATTTTAATTTCTCTGCTGTGGTGTGTGTGTGTATGACTATTTGTGTTTGTGTTTGTATGATCGTGAGCATGTGTGTGCGTGTGTGTGTCTGGGGGGGGGGGTGAATGGGTAGTCTCTCCTTCCTCTTTTATGTAGCTGCTCACGTGGTTCCCTTTGCAGTGGCCTCTTTCTCTTCCATGTACCAGTCCAGTTGTCAAGGAAAGTTGCATAGGAGCGTTTCCTGGGCAGGTATATTTCTATCTCTTTAAGGAAACAAGTATTTACCATAGAAGAACACCTGATTCATTAGACACTATTTCCCTCATATTATCACCCTCCCTTTCATGTTTTCTGTTTGTACCTGGTCTCATGATTCTCAGTGAATGAGATCTTGACTAGCATGAAGAAGTCCATGCCAGAAACAATATTTGCGATTGTTAGCCATTTGGAAGTAGTTCTTCAGCTGAGCTCCATTCCTGAAATGGAAAGAGACAGACTCCCTTTTTCCTGGCCCCTTGTCTGACTCCTCAGGGCAGTGATCTGGCTTCTGGCTTAGTAGATGTGAATGATAGTAGCCAGTTACTCGCCAGTTACTCTTCTGTTGAAAGAGCAAAGACCTGCTATCTTCTTTGCCCTGGAAGCACAGCAGACCCTGCCTCCTCTCAGTGGTGGAAGTGCCTATCTGGTCATTTACAGGATAATTTGGCTGTAGGGAATAAAAGCACCCCAAATCAAATTGGCCTTCATTTGGATTTTATCAAAATTTTGCACCGTGAATAAAGGCAGATGAAGTAAAGAATCTTATGATTCTGTTCCCCCCACGGGTGATGAGCAGCTCTTGTAGCTCCCTCTGGTGGCCTGTCTCAGTCATCCTGGGAAGAACACATGGGTGGTAGTCCCCAGATCAGTGGCCATTCCATGTCGTGGCTGCCATGGGATGACCTTGGCTCTGTGTTCCCATGCAGCTTCCTCCTGGCTCAGGGTGTTTACTTGTCTCCATGACACTGTGACCCCCATGGCTATAGAGAAACTTCAGCTGTCCTGGAAAGATCCTGGGCCAGTTAGGAAAGCTCAGTGACCAAGGCCCTGTGCAATGGGTTCTGGCTTGGACAGCTAACCAGATCAGCACGTTTCTTAGAAGGCCTGTGTGTGCAGCGCTAACTCCTTACTTGCTTCTGTTAAATAACTGCTCCTGGGAGCTGGAATCCATTCAGAAAAAAACCTGCTTCAGCAACTTTCTGCTGATTTTTTTTTTTTTAATGTGCTCAAGTTAGTTTTACCTTTTATTTTGGAAAACAAATCTTAGCCTTTCAGATGGTTCTTCCAGTTCTTTGTTTTAAACTTCTTACATGTCAGCCTTTTCCTTCAGACCAAATAATAGAGAAATCAGTGGACTGAGTTCTACAGGACTGTGTATTGTAGACACAGGTTTCATTTAACCTCTCTACTATACATGAGATTCAGGTCGGCCTCCACTTTTTTGTCCTAGGATCACAAGACAGAGGGGTGGTGGTGCCAGTTTACTGCTAACTGCATGTCATTGAGTTTGACTACTATACCTGGGCCTTGTCTCCCCTTCAACCTTTGGGATGAGGCACATGTATATTGATGCCCTGATGAGGAATACAGGGTGACCCAGGCAGATGGCCATAGACCTGATGTTTCTTTCCCAGTTGCTTTGATGAACCTGGGCTAATCTGTTAGTCCTTGCCCATTACTTCAGTCACAGAAAAATATTACCATGGATAGACCTTTCTCTTCCCTTGTGTTCCTCACTGGGTTTTGGAAGCTGAACTGATTGATTTTGGGGATGAGGCAATATCGTCCATTGGGGTCATGAGTGAAGGAAAAAGGATCAAGGTCCTTATAAGGGAAGGGAGGGTGTGTTGATCAGTCTGATTTGCCCTTTGAAGGTCACATGCTGACTTTCTTATGGCTACCCACCAGTTCTGTGGTAGGGAAAAGGCTGACACTTCTGCAGAGCAGAAGGGGTCCCCCTTGGGCTGATCCAGTCTCTGACACTTACTTGTTTTGTTTGTTTCTTGGTAGAATCTGCAGTTGTCCTTGAAGAAGGAAGCCAAACTGAAGTGGGCTTGAGAGAGACAGATTCACCATCTGAATCTCAAGAGATAGACGATTTTGAAGCCATTGGCTCTCAGACAACTGCAAGTGATGAGAGGTTCGGCAAACTTCCGGATGTTTATAGTAGGGTGAGTTGTTAGACTTATTGGGTTTGACCTTCAGAAGAACTATTCATTCACTCCTGGAATGGCTGTTGGCTTCATCCAGCCTTGTTTTCTGCACAAAGTAAATCTTTCCTTAGTAAGCCGAAATGTTACCCTTGTATCCTTGAGCATTCAGTTCCCAACTAGATGATGATAGAGGCCCACTTTCCAGTCATGTTGATTTGCCATGTAACCTTGCTGCTACTATCCTGTTAAGGCATTTGCCATCCAGAAAGGAATACTTATTCCAGAAGGAATAGCTTCAGGCAAGGGCCTGGTGTTCTCAGTTGGTTTTTGTGACTTAGTATACCCAGGTAGCAATTGATTTTTTTTTAATTATAGCTTTTTACAAGTTATATGCATGGGTAATTTTTCAGCATTGACAATTGTAAAACCTTTTGTTCCAACTTTTCCCCTCCTTCCTCTCACCCCCTCTCCCAGATGGCAGGTTGACTAATACATGTTAAATATGTTGAAGTATAAGTTAAATACAATATAAGTATACATGTTCAAACAGTTATTTTGCTTCACAAAAAGAATCGGACTCTGAAATAGTGTACAATTAGCCTGTGAAGGAAATCAAAAATGCAGATGGACAAAAATAGAGGGATTGGGAATTCTATGTAGTGGTTCATGTTCATCTTCCAGAGTTCTTTCGCTGGGTATAGCTGGTTCAGTTCATTACTGCTCCATTGGAACTGATTTGGTTCATCTCATTGTTGAAGAGAGCCATGCCCATCAGAATTGATCATCATATAGTATTGTTGTTGAAGTATATAATGATCTCTTGGCCCTGCTCGTTTCACTCAGCATCAGTTCATGTAGGTCTCTCCAGGTCTTTCTGAACTCATCCTGCTGGCCATTTCTTACAGAACAATAATATTCCATAATATTCATATACTACAATTTATTCAGCCATTCTCCAATTGATGGGCATCCACTCAGTTTCCAGTTTCTGGCCACTACAAAAAGGGCTGCCACAAACATTCTTGCACATTCAGGTCCCTTTCCCTTCTTTAAAATCTCTTTGGGATATAAGCCCAGTAGTAACACTGCTGGGTCAAAGGGTATGCACAGTTTGATAACTTTTTGAGTATAGTTCCAAATGTGGCAATTGATTTTTAAAAAATATTTATTTATTTAAAACTAAATACAAAATAAGAAAAAACAAAATAGAAAAAGGAAAGGGAAAAAAAAAAGGAAAAAAAATTCTGCCCAACAGAACATCAGGGAGGATTTAATATATATAACAATGAATTTTTATTTCAATAATAGAAGACATTTAATTCATAATTGTCCATCTTTTCTTTGCTTCCCTGTGAGTAATTTTTGTTCTTTGCTGTGCAATTTTTACTTTATTTTTTTCCCCTTTCATCCTCTCAAGCAGGCTACAATTAGGCACAGATATATTAATATGTTCATATATAAATGTACATATACACATTTATACCCACACCCACCCACCCACATATATTTTTTATTTATATACATGCTTACCTATGCCTACATGCATGTACACACACTATATATGTATTCACATTTACAGATACATTGACATTGATCTAAAACAATATTAATATGGCTGGTAAATAACGTAGATTTCTTTCCTGATCAAATCTTTTAAATTTGACTTTCCGATCTACCATTACTAGCCCTCCTTTTTTTTTTTTTCTAATAAATTCTACTCCTGGTCCTTGTTATTGTGTTTGTGTATGTTTCTTATTTCCTACCCATTCTAACTCTTTTACTTTAGTTCTACTCCTTAACTTGCCTTGTATTATTTAACCTCTGCTCACTAATGGATCTCTCCCTTATCTTCTCCCCCACCTTTTTCCCATTCCCATTAATCTATATTCCTGTCTGTTAATCTAAACACCCTTCTGTACCCCAATCCTGTGACAATTGATTTTTGAAGAAATGTCATCTTTCATCCTTATTGCATCCTGAATGTTGTAAATATGTAAATGGCATGTGGAAATAATTCACTCATTAGGCAAAAGATGTTGGGAAAGGGTCAAAGATCAGGGTCTTGTGATGAATGAGCAATAGAACTGAATCTTAAGCTGGATCACTTGACTCTATGATTATTTAGAGACAACTTTGGAAAACCTCTCAGTGATTTTGAAACAGGACCTTGTCATAATGCCTTCCCTCTTTCCCAAGGGAACCATATGACTAGAAAATCATCTGTGAATCTTTAACCTAATCTCTTAATACAGATGGTTTAGACTGTAACTACCATTCTGTTTTTCTAAAGTATTATCACCTGATACCTATAGCACTGACCTATGGTAGCGATTTGGGATGCAGGTCTAGAAGGAGATTTCTTAGCCCTCATTTCCTACTGCTCTTCTAATTTATAGACCTTCAAATCCCCCCTTTCCCACCACTTGCACATACTTCATTTGACTCCTGCCTTTCATATGGTATTAGCCCAGTAGAGAAGAGCGATCCTAGCCCAGACCACATGAAGGAGACTCCCAAGGAACTGTCTATCCTGTCCTCTTTCCCCATGCTTTCAGTTTATACAACCATATATAGAAGCACAAATTTCTTGGGAAAGAGACCACCATCTTCCTTCTGCTGGTCTATTTAATGTAGTCCAGGAGCCTGTACTGAATGTAGTGAAAACCACATTGAGGGCTTTGGAAATAAATGTTTTTCTTAAAAATCTTCTTTTGTATGGTTTCATTTAGTCCTCTTCCACTTCAAGTCAAGAAGAGAAATCCTTCCGTTCTGAAGAGCTCATTACAGGGGGGATTCCCATTGAGAGAGCTGTCTCTTCTGAAGATGGCAGGCCCATAGCTGATCACTCCTTCCAGCCTTCTCAGCCTCTGAGCAAGTCCAGCTCTTCTCCTGAGTTACAGACCCTGCAGGATGTCCTCAAGGATGCTGAGGATAAAGGACACCTTGGGAAGCTGAGCATAGAAATCAAAGCCAAGTCCCAGTCGGGGAATTTAGAAGGGGAAGCCACCAACACCTGGCCAAGTCCGGGGGAGGAGAGCCGAGGCCTTGGTGCAGGCCGGCAAGAGGCTGCAACACCATCTTCAAGCTCACCTCGTTCCCCAAGTGGCCTCCGACCTCGGGGCTACACCATCTCTGATTCAGCCCCGTCAAGGAGAGGCAAGAAGATGGAGAAGGATGCCTTCAAGAGTAGAGCTGCCACATCCAACACAGAGAAGGTGCCCGGGATAAACCCCAGGTGCTGTGCACATCTGACCGGTACCCCTTTCTTTGTCTTCCTGGGCAGCCAGCTGCTCTGCTTCACTTTGTTTCAGCCACCTCTGCCATCCTGGCAGTTCTGTCGAGCACTGTAAGCAACCTGGGGATAGCCTTCATTTGTCCTGGCTCTGGGCCATCCGCACCCCTGGGGAGCTAGAGCAAGTATGATCTTAGGAGGTGCAGGCTTCCTGCACAATAACACAACAGACTGCCTGTGAATATTTGGGCTCAGGGTTGCAAATTTGATACTGCTGCCCAGTAGATGTTTGAAGGTGCCAGAAGGTTAATCAGCAGCTTGGTTGTAGTGGGAGTTAGAGATAGACTAGAGGGTTGGGTTTAGAAGGGAGGTAGGTTCTCCCTTCAGTTGAAGGGCAGGTGGGTGGAGGGAGAGCCATATACTCTCTGTTTTAAGGCTGTCGAGATGGTTGTTCCCGAAGCTCTTGCTAGTACTGTCCAGAAGCAGAACTGGGTCTTTGAGGGAAGAGCAAGAGGTAGTCATGAGCAGACTTTAAACAGTTGGTGGAGATTGGAGATTGTTCCTTCAGGATCCTCGAGAAAGCTGCTCCTGGCTTTCTGAAATGTGACCTCTAATTTTCCAGTCTTTCTTGGGTCCTGTGACTATGTGCTTTGAAGGTGGATATAACTGGGTCATGGCCTTCCTGTAAAGTTGCCATAGAATTTGGAAGTAGCAACTTGGCTATTTCCTTGTGGGATGTGTGCAGAGACATTTCCAACCTCCCCACTCTGTTGACATGCCTTTTCTACTTCTCTCTGTAGTTTTGTATTCCTGCAGCTCTACCATTCCCCTTTCTTTGGAGATGAGTCCAACAAGCCACTCCTGTTGCCTCCTGAGGTAAGTGGGCATCCCCATCTTTCCCTGCAGGCTTCTGTAATTCCTACTTCTCATCCTCCTGGTAGAAGAGTCTTAACATTTTCACCGGCCAAGTTTCTGCAGCTCCCCTTTCTCTGACTCAACTGGTCTAGGTCCCCTTGGAATCTTCTTCCTGTTGAAAGTCATAGGAGCTGGTCTTTGGCCCTTAGGCTTAGCTATGGGATGTGACAGGATTCCCAACTTCTTGGCCTCAAATTAAATAGTCCTGCAATCTGCACAAATCCTAGAGACAAGCTCATCTCCTGAAGCAAAAGCTCTATGGAGACCCTTCTCTGTCTCCATGAAAAGACTTTTGGATTGTGTTGGAAATTCACTGAACTTACTTGACTTTGTGGCTGATTGCAGTAAGGGCCTTATGATCTACCTTCAGTGTTCTGGCCAGCTAGTACCCACCCCACTTGTCATGCCCTTCATTCTGTGGGCCTTGAGATTTCTGCTTGAACATTCCCATTCCTGCATTCATTCCTTGGTTCTTCCTGCCTCCCTCTTGCCTGCTCTGGGTTGGGTCTGCTTAGTTGGTGTGGGGGGTGAAAAGGTCTTGGGAAAGATGACCTCTGTCTCACCATTGGGTTATCAGACTGTCATCTTGATTGCAGACATTCGAAAAATCTGTGCAGCTCCTAGATCAGATTCCTTCTTATGATACCCACAAGATTGCTGTCCTGTATGTTGGAGAAGGCCAGGTAAGGTAGCCTGGACATGTGCAGGCTGATACACAGGACTAATAGCTACTGCCCTCTGGAACCCCAGAGGACTAAAGGGTAAGCACTTCTCTCACAGTGGGGAGGCCCGCATCTATCCTGCCCCTGACTAGCTAAGACTCTGCTGGGAAAAGGTTATATGACAGTGGGTGTGTCTGTGCACATGAGTTTCTCCATTTTATATGTTTTCAGTTCTCTTTTCTTCTTGACTTTAGGTTGGATAATCCATTGAACGGATCTGGTAGATTCCTTTGATTAGCTTTATAATTATTTCTCACCACCATGCCCCTCTCTTCCCCTTCATGCTGTACTCCGTTCCCCTAATATACCCTCAAATAAAAAAGAATTCAGTTAAAAATTTGTGCCAAGGAGAAAGGACACCCCAGAGACCGGCAGGCTAGGGAAAGGCCCAGATTCCAGTAGAGGTAACAAGGCTATCACAGTGCTTCCTGTCCTTGTGCTGGGCTGAGGTTCCCTGATCTTTCTGACCTTTGATATTTTCCAGAGCAACAGTGAGATTGCCATCCTCTCCAATGAGCATGGATCCTATAGGTACACAGAATTCTTGACAGGCTTGGGGAAGCTCATTGAACTCAAAGATTGCCAGCCAGACAAGATCTACCTGGGAGGCCTGGATGTGTGTGGAGAGGATGGGCAGTTCACCTACTGTTGGCACGATGATATCATGCAAGGTAAGATGCAGTTCTCTTCTCTTCTCCTTTCTGGGGAAGGTTGTCAGGGAGTCCTGCAAAGGACCAGTTTTCTTAGCCACAGTCAGACAGAACATTGGTTTCTCCCTAACCTATGACAGTACCCATCTGTGCCTTGAACCTGGGTTATGATCACGTCCTTGTGATTAGGGCCTGCCCAATTTTCTGGGAGATTCGGCTTAAGATGGATTAGGTGCTCAGAGGATTGAGGGTAAGGTGAGGTTGAAGGGTGCTCTGTAAGGGATGTTTTGTTACCAAGCTCCCTGTAGGCTGTGACTGCACATTGGCTGTGCTCCGCTCCCAGCACTGGGTTTGGGCAACATGCTGGGTAAATGAAGGCAGCTGTGGGCACAGCAAATGGAGCCTGGGCCTGCAGTCAGGAAGAAGTGATTTCATATCCAGTTTCAAAAACTTGCTGTGTGAGCTTGGACAAATCACTTAATCTCTGTTTATCTCAGTTTCCTCAACTGGAAATAGGAATAATACTAGCACTGCCTCTCAAAGTTGTTGTGAGATAGTATTTAAAAAGCACTTGGCACAGTGCCTGGCATATAGTAAGTGCTCCATAAATGCTTATTCCCTTCTCTTCCTCTAAGAATCTCTTGGAACCGAATGGTGCAGGGGAACTAGACCACTTTGTACTCTTATAGCTTCTCTTGTTGTGATGCTCCCAGTTGGGTGCCAGATCCTTATCCAGCTTTGTCAAAGGAGCAGTGTGGTATGGGACTTAGACCTCTTAAAGCCAGTGACTTGATGATGCTACCTCCGCCGGCATAATCTGTACCCAGCAGGGCAAATTGCCATGGATGGCAGCTCTGCTCAAGACTGGCACTGATAGAGTCTGATTCTTTTTGTACAGCAAAATAATGTTTTGGTCATGTATACTTATTGTGTATCTAAGTTATATTTTAATATATTTAACATCTACTGGTCATCCTGCCATTTAGGGGAGGGGGTGGGGGGGGGGTAAGAGGTGAAAAATTGGAACAAGAGGTTTGGCAATTGTTAATGCTGTAAAGTTACCCATGTATATATCCTGTAAATTAAAGGCTATTAAATAAAAAAAATTTAAAAAAAAAAAAAAAAAAAAAAAAAAGACTGGCACTGATATTCTGCAGAAAAAAAAAATCTTTCCTATTTCATTCTTCCTGGGATGAGCAGGTGCCCTCATGCTTCCATGAGCACATCCCATTTACCTGAATATGGGAGCAGTCTATCCAAGCTTTAACTGCTCCAGTGAATGGTCACTGGCACCTGGCATTGTTTGAAAGCATTGAGTGATATGTATTGTGCTGGTTGAGCAGGCTGGTTCCTGGACCCTGCTTGCCTCCAGCCTGTCCTGTGATCCAGTCTCACTGTGTCCCCTTGATTCTGGTTCACAGCTATCTTTCACATCGCCACTCTGATGCCCACCAAAGACTTAGATAAATACCGCTGTGACAAGAAGAGGCACCTAGGGAATGACTTTGTGTCAATTATCTACAATGATTCTGGAGAAGACTTCAAACTGGGTACTATCAAGGTGAGAATTCTCTTTGGAACGTTGAAGTTTCCCCTTCCCATATTCTCTCTCCCCAGATTGAAGTGGATTTTTTGTTCTAGAATGGAAACAAATAATAAAGTCCCACTGGGCCATCTCCTTTATGACTACTCTGTAGTCTCCTTTTCCAAGACCTGGTCTGGGCACAAAGAGTTTTTACTCTTTTGAGATGAACAGCCCAATGCTTGGGGCTCACTTTGTGTAACTTCACATATCCACAAAAGAATTTTGTTTTTTCCCAGGGCCAGTTCAACTTTGTACATGTGATAATCACTCCCCTGGATTATGAATGCAACTTGGTCACGCTGCAATGTCGGAAAGGTAACGTGCCCCTTCTCTGCTGAAAGGGGACTTGGATAACTCAGCCTTTCCCATTCCATTTAGCTACAGACATGTTTTTGGCCTGGGACGGGTTGTTGATAAAGGCTGTGCCAGTCTGGCAGCTCTCTGTGCTATAAGACCAAAGCAGTGTCTAGCAGCAGTTTCTGGGAACTTCTCAGACTATCCACAGACTCTGATAAAAGAAACACAATTTAAATTGGCTTTGTATGTCTGAAATCCAGCCAGAAGCTAATTGGGGGGGAGGAGGGGAGAAGAGGAGCATGTAAGCTTGGCCAGATGAGCAATGTTTGTAGTTTCTATCTGTCTTCCATCCACTTAGGGTCCTCATGGAGATCTGGGTAAGCCTGTGAATGTGAGAGCACCCTGAAACTTGAGGCCTATGAAGCTTGACTGTAGTTATAGTATAAACTTCAACATTGCCTTTTCCTCCTTTAGATATGGAAGGCCTTGTGGACACCAGTGTGGCTAAAATTGTATCAGACCAAAATCTTCCCTTTGTTGCCCGCCAGATGGCATTGCACGCGAATGTGAGTATTGTCCAGTTCAGCCTGACTTCCATTTGGGGATCTGGGGACCTATGAATCATGGGGTTGAGAAAGGGCAAAGACTGAATGAACTGTGGCCAGTACCCAGATGGATCTAAATGGAGTGGTTCAGTCATCCATCTTAACATTTCACCATGGTTCCTATGCTAAGCAATTGACCATTTAAATCTCTTTCAAACCAGATGGCATCCCAAGTCCATCACAGCAGGTCAAACCCTACAGACATTTACCCCTCCAAATGGATCGCCAGATTACGCCACATCAAACGGCTTCGGCACAGGGTAGGTGAGAAGCAGGGCAGTGTGTGTGTGTGTGTGTGTGTACGCATGTGTGTGTGCATGTGCGCGAGTGCACATACACATGTACTGCAAAGGAGCCCTTGTGTGGGCTAAAGGATGGAGTAACAAGTTCCCCAACTTGCTTCATTTGTGAAATGTGTCTTTTGACCTATTTGCTTTCAGGTGTGAGGTCAAAGAAAAGACAAAAATACAGAGAGAGTAGTGACCGTTAGGTACAAAAAGCCAAGTTTAAAACATGGCCTCTTTAAAAATTGGATGGGCAGAACAGTGAGGATCCTTTGGGGGGAAATTGTCCTTTAGGCTAGAGGTGAACCTTTGTTCCTGGACCTGACTAGAAGGGAGTAATTTCTTAATTGGAAACACCTCTTTTCAGTTAGATGTGATATTTTGCTAAGCACACTAGCCCAAGGGAGAACTATGATATCCAGCCAGTTAATCTAGTGGCTTAGCAACAGATGTTTGAAACCCTACATGGTCAAGAGGGAAATCTGTAGAACAGAAAGGAAAAGATGTGTGAAGATGTAGGGGAATTCGAACAGACACCTCAGTTCCAGTCTGACTCATTCCTTTTGTGTTTCTCAGATCCGGGAAGAAACCCAGTACCCGAACTCTGGCTTCCCCTTGATGCAGATGCACCCACCAGCTCATCCCAAGTCCCCGCCCCAAGCTCCTTCAGACTCCACGCCCACCTATGAGACAGGCCAGAGGAAACGGCTCATCTCTTCTGTGGACGACTTCACAGAGTTTGTGTGAGCCTTGAGGGACAAAGCCTGTGCTCTCTTCCCAAGGTAGTGTCTCTGGTTCTGTTCCTGAAACAGAATAGAGCGGCAATGACTTGATAGCCTGTCTCTTGAAGGGCATTTCAGCTGTTGAGCCTAAACTGGCTCACTTTCTGTGAGATCAGCACAGACCCTCTGCCTGGAGAGCTGGCCGGCCGGGCCTGGCCCAGTTCTACAAAGCTGCTCACTTCTGACTATTGTTCACCAGCCCAACAACATAGTCAGAACTGTTTATAAATGTAAATTAAATAAAGTGTTTGGATGGTCTGCCCTTAGAGCCAAGGGAGGCTTTAGCTTTCCCCCTTGCACGATAGCTTGTTCTGGGGTGTTGTGTGCCAGGTAGTTGAAGCAGATGGAGTCCCAATCAGTAATCACAGAAGCAAGCATGTAGCAGTCCATAGTATTTATTTGACTTTGTCTTTTTTGTAATTGTGGGTTTATTAAAAAAAAAAAAAAAAAAAAAGGGAAATGTTTGTGGCCTTGGTCATGGTCCCAACTAGAAGAGCAGTATATTGATTGCCCAGGCATAGCCGGGCAATGTTGCATCCTGGTAGGTTAAGACACAACCAATAATAAATAAGAAACCATCTCTGGGGGCCTGCCTAGCTAGCCCTGGGTGGCCAGTCAGCACGAGGACAGAATTTGGCTTCTTCCCTTGCTTCCCCCATAGTCCTTTCTTAGCTCTTTTCCTGTCTTTCCCCCCTACCCTTTTCCCTATGTGCTTTTGAGCAGCTTCACAGCCTGTCCAAGGTTGTAGGGCAGTTGTCCTATCATTGCCACTCTAAGGAGTGGTCTTTTGTGGTCCTCACCCAGTGCTTGCTTGTACCTTCTCTTTCCTTCTCTCCCTCTTCTCTGGACCCCCTCCCCTGCTTCCCCGGTGTTAGGGAGCAGGTGCATGTTGTTAGCCTCATTCCCAAGGAATAAGGCCCTTTTTCCTGTACAGTGCATCCTGGGCATGTCTTTCTTAAAGGGGTTTCAGTAATTATGGCAACTGTTGCTTGTCTCTCACACATTATTATACAGGCATGTGTACACACATGCATGGACACACACACACACACACACGCACACACACACCCCTAACTCCATCACACTTTTGGCACTTAAGGATTCTTGCCCATCTCTCCATTTTGTGGCTTAAAGCAAAGTTATTGTCTGGGGGCCTCCTACTCTAATCCCTTCCTCCTTTCCCAATCATTTTGAGCAGGTGGGTAGGACAAATAAGCCTGTAAAAAAGGATCTCTATATCCTCTCCCCTCCCTCCCCAGGCTGGACCCGGCCCCCCAGGCCAGGTTAATGTGCAACAAGCAGAAGTAACAGTTCCCCGTCCCAGTTCCCAGGTCTCCCACGAGAAACCAACCCCCACCCCGCATTACCTGCTCTACACCCTGACCCTAGCTCGCTGACCTGGGTCCTGCCCCTCTGGCCTCCGAGCTACTCCTTCATCCCAAGTCTTTGAAGCCCACCGGAAACCCGTGGCCCTGGCATGGGGCCCCTCGGCTCTGGGACATCCACACACACCACTAACACTTTATATACAGCAAACTCGGTGAGGGCTGTGCCCTCGGAACATCACTTTAAATAATTGGCGGGAGGGGAGAGGCTCAACTACATGTGCTACGGCTCTCCCCTCACCCCAGTGCTATGAAAATATAGCGACATACAAAAATATATACATTTTAACCCCGTATAAATTACTGACAATATACATATACATGGTGAGACAGTGGCTGGAATGTAAGTGTAGGGGGTGACAATAACTTAGGGATTGGGGGAGGCAGGCTGGGGTGCCCTTCATGTGAGGAGGAGGTGCCTGCCACTGGGGGAGGTGGGGCAGGCACAGCCCCGCTGTACCTGAGGGAGGGCCCAGGTAATAAATTAGGGAATGAGGGGCTGAATCCTTAGCCCTCAAAGGCCCCAACCTCCATCTAGTCTCCCCGCGCCACACCCCCATGTTCTACTTCAGACACATGAGGATCAGGGGAGGGGAATCTGTTCCTCCATCCTAAGGGACCTGACTTCCCTACAGCTACCATCACCACAGTGAGCCCCCCACCTCCCCTACACGTGATGGTCACACCTTTGGTTCTCACTTATTTCGTTTTAGGCCTAGAAAAATCCAATACTGTTTTTTACCCCAGCCCTATTCTGGAGTGCTGAGAATACTTGGGTCCCTGCCTGTTAAAGCCTCCGTTAAAGTGCTGAGTTTTGGAGCCCCTCCACCCAGGGCTTGGCGTTCCTGGCTAGAGAGGCCATGCTGGGGAATCTGGGTGCCATTGGTTCTTCCTTCCCATAACCCCTGGGCCCAAGTACATCATTACTGGGGGGTGGGGGGTGGGAAGGTAAGCTAGAACCCCTGGGTAAGAGAGCTTAATACTGAGAGGCATCCCTGCTTCAGGTATAAGGGGCTGTAGCCAGGGACAAGCTACAGTCCAAATCCCAAGGGAAGGAACCGCTGGGTTGGAGGGGGGGCCAAAGGAGGTACCCTGGGAAGTGGTCTGACATTAGGGATTCAGGCAGGAGCCGTAATAGTACCGAAGGCTCCTACTCCACCCTGACCAGGTCCCTCTCTATGTAAGGCTGGGGTGGATCCTGTTCTTTGCCCTTATCGATGCCCTTACAAGAGGTGAGCTGGAAGAAGAATGGGCAGCTGCCACACCCATACCCCTGCTGGCCCGTGCAATCCTGGCTGGCAGAGTGGTCTGGATCCCTAGGGATGGACCCGCAGAAGGTGAAGGGGTAGGAAGGCCAGGGCCCCAGGGCGGCCTGGCCAAATGGCCACTGGATCTCTGGTCTTGTAGACCCTGCAGCCGCTGTTCCAACTGGTACACCTCCTCTGTGGCCTGGTTAAGGCGGTCGAACTGAGTTAGCAGAGCCTCAAAGACTGAGAGGAGGCGAGAGGGCTCCGGTTCAGGGTCTCCCCGGGCCCCCGCGCGGCCCATCAGCAGGCTCATCCCATCCAGCTGACTGGAGGAGGTGGATGGGCGTGAGGTGTCGGAACCAGCACTCGGTGGGGACACGTCCTGAGATGATTTGGAGTCACTTGATGAGCGTGAGGGCAGAGGTTCCATGCCTTCAAACCGGACCTTATGTCGAAACTAGGGACAGACACGACAGACACGGGGGTCGGTCAGCCAGCCCCAGACCAAGCAAGAGGAACTAGACCTACTTTGATACTAACTGAAAAATCCTGGCCATGTCCCCGACAAGGTCTCTTCCCCTGACTTGAGTCTTTCAGGGCTCCTCTCTTCCTCTGGACTTCTCCCTGCCACAGGCTCCTTCATACTCACCTCCTTGACCTTGCTGAAACCCATCCAGAGGCGCAGGCGACGCAGAAATAGCTCCACCATCTCATAGTCCTGGGGCTCCCATGCTGGGCGGTAAAGCTCGCCCCGAAGGGCGTGGTAGCGCCTCCGCAGCACAACGGCCCCCAGCCGCAGAGCCCCCCACAGCTGCAGCACCGTGAGGCTGGTGCAGAGCAAGGGTGAGAGACGCCAGGGCTCCGAGGGGCACAAATGGGGGTCCCCACCCGCTGGGCACAGCAGAAAGAGGTCCCAGCCCATGCTTCTGAGAGAGTCGGCGCAGGAAGAAAACAGCTGTGAGGAGAGAGGTGAGGGTCAGGAGGGGGCACCCTCCTTGGTGGGGAGGGGGGATGGTGGCAGTCAGCCGAGGGTAGCAGAGGATGGGGGCAAGGTGTATGGGAAAAGTAATGGACTAAAGGTGTAGACGGAGAAACGGAGTTTTGGACATAGCCAATATAGGAATTTGTTTTGCTTAACTTGTGGCTTATTTGCTGCAAGGTTGTGTTTTTGAGAGAATGGGAAGAAAAATGATGCTAGTTAATTGAAAAAAGTAAACTAAAACTGACATTTTTTTTTAAAAAAGCAAATGATCAGAAAATCTTATCACATAATAATAACAATAGCTAATACTTGCATGGTGCTTATGTGCCAGGCCCTGTGCGAAGTGCTTTGCAGTTATTGTCATTTGATCCTCACAACAAGCTTGGGAGTTGGGTGCTATTACTATCCTCATTTTACAGAAGAGGAAACTGAGGCAGACAGAGTAAGTGACATGCCCAGGATCACACTGCTAGAACTATCTGAGTTTTAACTCAGATATTGCTGACTCCAGGGCTCCTGCATCACATAGGGAGTTAAGGTCATCCTCACAAACTCCCACCTTCTCGGCCTGCCCCTCTAGCTTCTAGGGACCAAGCTACAAGACTGACTCCAAGGAAAGCCTCATCAGCTCCCTACTGGGAGATGCCTTACCATGAAGCCTAGTTGGGTATAGGCAATGGCCAACACCAGGAGCGCCAAGCCAGCTGCCACCAGCTCTCTCACTGAGCGGTAGAGGGTTTTCCCAAACACTGACCACTGACGGATGAAGCGAAGTTGCTGGGCAGCCTGAGGACAAAAATCATGTTGTCCCCAAATCAGAGAGGCCTCTGGTGGAAGAAGGCAGGCCCCACAATGGGACCATCCAGGTGGGAAAAAGTTGGGGTGGGCTTGTGCTTCTTGGAAGACACTGGCATGAAGAGGGAGACCCACCTTGATCATCAGCAGGAAAAGCAGGGACGCAGCCAGGCTGGCAAAGGCTGAACTGAGCTGGGCCACTTGGTAGAAGCTGGTGAAGTGATGAGGACGGCGTTTCAGGTAACGGCCCCACTGCTGGTCAGCCAGGCTCAGCTGACTCAGGTGGATGAGCACAGTGGCTGTGGTCAAGAGGATCAGCAGCCACTGGCTCCAGGCTCCTGCACGGACCAGGTAGGCCTGGCCTTCCTTCTGCATGGCCAGGGCCTCGGCCACCACGAAGTACACGACAAAGAGCATCAGAAAAACCTGGGGGAGGCAATCGGTCACTGCAGGGGAGGCCCTGGGGAACCGGGGAGAGCTCTTCAGGGACCAAGGGGGGAAGGACCAGGAGCAATCCAGTGGAAAGAGAGAGGGCAGGGAACCACCAAGAGGGGCCGTGGCACAGGACTGACCATCATCAGCAACTGCAGGGTGACGCCTGCACTGAGCCGCTGTAGGGGGAAGGGCCGGACGCTGATGGCCGTCAGCGCTCGTCCAGACACCGGGAACTCCAGGCGCAGCGTGACCGCAGCATGGAGCCCTACAGCCGGGCTGTACTGGGTGAGCTCCACAAACACCGCACGGCTCCTGGGGACAAAGGTGCGGGTCGACTCGTTGGACTGGACTCCCAACCCCCGACACAAATAATAGGCTTTGAGGTGAGCCAGGATGGCCCGAGCCCATCCCTATCCCCCTCTTTGGGTCTCAGTTCATCATCATCATTTATCCTCATCATTAGCATGGTTACAGCACCGCCTCATTTTATCCTCACAACAACTCTGGGAGGGAGGAGCTATTGTTATCCCCATTTTGGAAAATGAGGCAGACGAGGTTAAATGACTGGCCTACAGTCACAGTATCTGAGGCTGTATTTCTCCTCAGGTGTTCTGACTCCCACTCTGTAAAATGGGGAGGAAAAACTTCTTTTTCTTCCAGGGAGAGAGTATGAGTAAAAGGAGAGAAGAAATGATGAGAACCTTGAAAAGTTAAAAAAGCATTAAAATAAGCATTTGCTGTTCACACATCTGCTCTAACAAGGGTGTCTTTGGCCCTCTTCGCTTCCCCCCCAGACTCACATGTTGTCAATCCAATTATGCCGCTGTAGGAAGCTCAGCAATTCTCGACTCTCCTCCAGGCTGACTCCCAGCTCCTGGATGTAGCCTCCACTGTCGTAGACAGAGAAGTAACCCCAGTACCAGACCCTAGGAGACAGAGGGTAGGAACCAAATGACTCGGCCCTGGAGGCCTTTAGTACAGCCACAGCTGCCTCTGGAAGCCAGGGGTGGGAGACACACAAGGTCTGCCATGCTGTTTGTTTGTCACATGGAGATCTACAACCTTGAGGGGACATTTCCCAACTCAGGAGAAGAGGACATGAATTCGGGAGCTGGGGCAGCTGTCCCTCCCCTCTTCCACGAATCTGCCTTCTCCTGGACCACAAGAAAGAAAGCTGCTTCCTGGCAGCAGGGAGACAGCACTTAAACGATCATTCAGGTTCACAGCCAATCTTGTTCACATGTGGGCAACCGGCAATGTGGGGGATCTGTACCACCCTCCTGCCTGCCGAGGTGCCCAGATTCTCACCCTGCCAAGTCAGGTGCTGAGTAGGCCCAGGCCCTCGTTCCGTTTGGGGAGCTGCTTTCCCAGCCAACCTCATAATCCTGGGTACTGAAACTGCCGGATGTGGTGCACATTCTTCTCATAGTTCCCAGAGCATCTGGGCAGAGTACTGAAATGCAGTCAGTCATTCAACTAACATTAATTAAGTGCCCTCTATGTGTTAAACATGAACTACAAAGACAAAAAACGAAACAACCCCCTTCCCCCTTCCCCCCCAAGGAGTTCCCATTTTACCATTTTCAGGAGGGGTTGTATGAATGGATGAGAATGCTTTGGTGGGGAAGAGAGAGAAGGTGATGTTGAAACAGGGCTCCCCACAGGAGGAGGTTAGCATAAGGGGAGGAAATGGTGCAGAGGAAAGGATGAGCAGAGTGGAGGGAAGGGATCACCAACTGCAACTTACCTTCCTGTAGCCGAACCTGCCGAAGACGTGGGGGCCCCAACTCCAGGGCAGACTGGTTCCCATGGACGTAGGGGAGCAGCACCCGTGACATCCACACCCAGAATTCATCTGACCTATTTCCCCCGATCCAGAAAAATGAAAGTTACTCTCTTCCACCAGCACTGGAGACAGTGGTATCCACTCATTTCCACCTAAAAGTCCAGATCTAGTCCCAGGACACTAAATCTTCCTGGATCACACAGGTCATAGCTTTCTGATTATCCTTCAAGTCATGATCTAGCATCATCTCATGGCAGAAACGACCACTCCAGAAACAGACCCACTTCATCCCCGTGATTCTGTACCGCAGCTTTTGAGGAAACATGTAGGTGTCATTAATTTCCATAAGCAACACTTATGAATGGAAGCTATATTCCTGGGCACTTAAAAGTTGCACTACAAAAGGCAAAAAACAAAACAAAACAAAACAAAACTGGACTCTATTGCTCTTTACAGAGATCTGACATTATATTTATCAGACTATATATATATATATATATATATATATATATATATATATATATATTTGGAAGACTTGTAAGAGACTGGGTTGGGTTGGGGTAGGGCAGAGATGCTTGGGTACACTCACACGCCTGAGAGATGGACACCTCACAGCCCTAAGGTTTGGAGGAGAAGGAGGGAGATAAAAGGCAATTTGCTCATGAGTAACGATCTCCCTAAAAGTAATAGGGAAACTTCACAGGGACTAAAGAATACAAGGATAACTTAAAGATGAATGGGAAGAAAAATGAACACTGCCCTTCTCCCTCAACCCTCACCAAAACTCTTCAGTTGAAGATCCAGCTAGAACCCAGAGTACCAGTTGTGGAGTCAGAAAGATTCATCTCCCTGAATTCAAATCTGGCCTCAGATACTTACTAGCTGGGCAAATCACTTAACCTTTGTTTGCCTTAGTTTCCTCATCTGTAAAATGAGCTTGGAGAAAGAAATGGCAATCCATTACAGCATCTTTGCCAAGAAAACGTCAAATAGGGTCACAAAGAGTTGGATGTGACTTTTTAAAATAACTCTTTTTCAAAATACATGGACATGACTTTTCAAACATTTTTCTCACTCCTTTCTTCGCTCAAAAATAAAAATAAAAATCTATTGCCCACAACTGGGAAGGGACACGAATCTCAGGAGAACCAGAAAGGGAAAAAAAAATACTGAATCCTAAAACAATTTGTGAAAGGAGACAGATAACTGGTTAGAGATTAGTATTCATGAGGCAAATTTTCTTTCTTCCTTAATAATAAAAATTAGCCCTTTATAGCTACAAAGAAGTTTACATGTGTCATAAGGGCCTTCTGAGGAAGTGCTATTCTTATCCTCATTTTACAGATGAAGAAACTGAAAAAGGTCCACTGTTAATATGTAAGGCAGTATTCAAATACAGCTCTCTCTATTTCACTGCATTGTGCTGGTTTTTCCCAAGGCCAAGAGGACAACCACCATGGTACAATGGCTTTAGACTTGCCAAAGAAAAAGCTAGACTAAAAGTTTTTAACAGCCTCAACATTTTTTTCTCTTCTCAAGTTCCAGAAACAACTGAGTGATCAAAAGGGTCATCTATACAAAGTGTTGAATGCTCATTCTTGGTGGTATTTAAAAATGCTGAAAAGCCAAGACTCAGAATATTCCTTTCTAGGATTTGGCTGAAGGATGTCACAGCCTAGAGCTCAAATCCCAAACTTCAGGGGAAAGGCTAATTAATAGGTTATTAATGTTTATCAGAGTATATAGCCTCTGAATGCCAGATCCTGGGACCCTCAGAGAATGGGGAAAGGTCCAGAAGGTCTGGATCTCCCAGGACATGACTGTGTTTGACCTTGCAATGTGGCATCATCCGTTTTCAACAACCCATACACATGGTATCGGCCAACTCCAGGAGCAGGGATTACTGGCACGCGCTCCCAAGGGCTGCTACTTCAGGTCTAAATTGCCTCTGCCTCCCAGATTATGTAACGATACTATCTGTGGTGGACATGACATTGATTGGGAAGGCCTGCATGATATTGAAGGGGCCTAGCCTACAGAAGACTTACTTACTAATTACTGTTTTCTACTATGGTGAAAGAAGTGAAAACAAGCTGCAGTTAAGACAGAAAAGTTACTAGTTGACATAAACCCAGAGGCCCTCAAAGTAAGGAAAAAAGATGCCATGTTTAATTTATATCGGATTGTTTGCTGTCTTGGGGAGGGGGGGTGAGGGGAAGGAAGAGATAAAAATTTGAAACATAAGGTTTTTGACAAATTGTCTTTCCATGTATTTAGAAAAATAAAATGCTATTAAAAAAAGAAAATTAAAAAAAATAGAAGCCCAAGGAGATGGCAGAAACTCTCCCCTAAGGGCACTCAAGGCAACAGTTTCTCCTCTGCAGATATAAGGAGCACAGGTGTCAGGGAGAATGGCATATCAAAATCCAGGCTCTCAATCGCCATTCCTATAGTGTTCTGTGGCTGAGGTGCCTATCTCTCCTCACCACTGTGTCCTCAGCTGGACATCTGGGTCTCCTGCCACCTTCTTCCCTTTTACTCCCCACTCTCCCTCCCTCTCACACCTTTTATTATTCCTAAAGTGAAAATATTCCTAGCTATGACTTTGTCCCTCTGCCTCAGGTGGTTTTCATGGGGTCCTGCCTAAAGACTGAGGGCTAGATAAGATGAGCCTGCAGAGTATTCGAGTGATTACCTGGTGATCCCCAGGAAGGCCTTGCTGTCCAGCTCTTGTTTGATGGAGCTCTGCAGACGGTAAGCATGGGTGTGGCTTGAGGCATCTCCATAGTTAGTGAGGAGGGTCACCAGCAGGAACAGCATATATACCAGAAAATTCTGAAGAAGTGGGGAAGACTGTGAGCAATCACTAAAAGATTGAAGAGAGCCCGAAAGACTATGATGGACATTAGGTACCGCCTCCCTTTGAGGACCGCAGCAAAAATTCAGACTTTACTCCTTCCCCTCTTGCCTTTCCCCCCACCCCACCCCCAGGGACCTGATAGCTGGAAATATTCATCCAAAGGGCTCCAGAAAAGACCATACTTGCTAATTGTATGAAGATACAGAATTGATCTCTCCTTTCCACCCTACCTCAATAGTTTATTTCTTAAGTATTTTGCACATATATGTATTAATTTTATTTTTACATTATAGGTGTGTGTGTGTGTGTGTGTGTGTATAAAGCGCTGAGTTATTCACCTATGACTAGAGTATGTAGAAAAGGGATGCAAGATAAAACTGGGAGAGGCCTTGAATGTCAGGCTAAGAAATATAAATTTTATTCTGTATGCATTGGGGAACTATTGAAGGCTTTTGAAAAGTAATATAGGAAGATTAATTTGGCAGCATGTTCAGAATGATTTGGAGGGGGAAGGATTCTGATCCAGGAAACTGCTTAGGAGACTACTGTAATAGCCCAGGAATGATGTAATATGGGCTCTTATCCAGAGTGGGGGATGGGCTGTGGGAATGGAAAGGAAGGGAAGGATGTGATAAATATTGCAAAGGAAGAATCAAGGAGACTTGGCAACTGATTGGCCGTGGGTGGTGAGGGAGAGGGAGGAGTTGAAGCTGACACTCAGGTTTCATTGGAGCCTGGGTAATGGGGAAGATGTTGGTACCATTAATAGCAACAGGGAAGTCTGGAGGAGGAGCAGACTGGCAGATGAGATGATGGTTTTAGTCTGACATGCTGACTTTGAGGTGGGGCGTGCAGGAGGTGCTCAGAGGTGCCAGGGTCCCGTGGCTGGTGCTGGAAGGAGGGAGCCACTGGCCTCTCCTCTCCCCGCATGAGGCCCCACCTGCTGGCAGCGGCAGCCGCAGCGGCAGCCGCAGCGGCAGGAGGGATGTAACGAGAGTCACCTTGAGCATCCTGTGCAGAAGCTTGACTTTACGAGCCTCCTCCTTGGCCTGAAAGAGCGCAAAGCCCTGGGGGGGCCGTACTCGGGGGATCCGCTCACACACGGGCTCCACAGCTGGACACTCCACCAGAGTGTCGTCCTCCTCTGGATGGAGTCGCTTTGCCACCAGGGAGAAGTAGAGGGCTTCCAGCAGCACCTGGGGGCACGAGGGAGGCAGGGTCAGGTGCCCGCCGGGGGCCTTTCCTCCTCACCCATCCCTCGGTTGTCACCCAGGCTCCAGCAGTAAGGGTGGGGGGTAGCTGGTGGAGAAGGGATCAGGCACCTGCCCTTCTGTGTGGGAGTGGGCATGCTGTCCACGGGAGACAGACAAGGAAGAGGACAGGAGTGGTAGTTGTGAAGAGAGGCAGAGGGGGGAAGAGGAGAGAAAAGTAGCCAGACACAGAGAGGGGAACAGACACGATCCACCTTGAGAGGTTCCCAGACCAGGAATGAGGACAGGAAGCTAAAGATGCCCGAGATGAGCCACATGACGCCGACGCTAGAAGTGAAGTCGGTGCCGATCCAGCCCGAGACGCCCACGGCCACCAACACGAGCAGGAGGCTGAGCCCATGGGCGAGGGGGGCACACCAGGGAGGAAGGAGCCGCTTCTGCAGACCCTCAGCCGGCCCTGCAGGGGACAAGGCGGAGTCTGGTCAGAACACGCACCGCGGGGGAGAGGGGACAGAGAGAAGGGCCAAGTGGAGGGCGTGCTGCTGGCAGTCCTACCTTCTCTGGTGAACTTTGCTGACTGGGCCAGTTCCTGGGGGGCGGCCATGGTGGAAAGACCCTTCTCATTCAACCTCTGTAACATCAGTGTCTCCGTTTTTGCCCCCAGAGAACCAGACCTGGGGAAAGGGTACAGGCTGTGAGCTCACTTTAGTGCAGGGAGAATGACCCACTACTGCAGGAGAAGGGGGGCAGGAAGGAGTGATAATAACAGATGAAGGAAGAAGGACTCTTTTCTCTCAAAGAAATTACTTCAACAGCAATTGCTTTCAGAGCCAGCCAGTCTCTAGACTGGAGGATGGGGTGAATTCTAATCCCAGTTCAGACCTTTGTTAGGAAATGAAATCTTTTTATATTTGATTTTTTCTACCTGTGAAATGGGGAGATTTTCTTTTGGTGAAAAGGAAGGCACCAGAGAAAGCCTCCGTGCTGCTGCTGCAAGGACCTCACTATCATGGTGTTCATGACCTGAGGATCCTACAATAGTTTCCGTGCTGAAGCATGAAATTCATGATAAAGTGGATAGGCCTTTGAATTCATTTCAGGTGGTCAGGTATTACGTTACTAAAAGGATTCTGGTATCAACTAGTCCTAGAGAAGTGGTTGAAATGGCAGTCTCATAACAAGGCTTGGCAGGGGACATTGCTTTTATGCCTTGGGCTCTGTGACTTCCACTTGTCTGCATGATCCAGACCTGGGTTAGGCAGAAGGCAGGCCCAATCAATCAACCTAAAAGCATTTATTGAGAGTCTATATTATGTGACAAGCACTAGGCAAGGCATGGGTGGGATGCAAGTACAAAGAAGGAAGCTATTCCTGCTGGTAAGGAGCTTATACTCTAAGTAGAGAGAGAAAATATATGTAAAATATGCCAAGTGTGAATATGACGGCCAGACAAAAGACCTTTCATGGCAAAGCTGGATGCCGGAATATTGTTTTGTCCTGCTAAGTAAAGCCCTCCTCAGGCTGCTTATTCACACACACACTCACACATACACACGATGGAGATCCAGAGTTTTTCTACTTATAAGCAATAAACTGATGGATTAGAAATTTAGATAGTAATTTGTTCTACACGTACAAGGATAGGCCTTCTGGATCACTGCCCATACATGTCTCTATTAGACTAACAATGGCAAGATTGACTTCCCTTCCCAAATCATTGCATGGAAAGTGCTAATTCTTTTGAAAAAAGGAGCTGGAAAATGGTTGATAAAATCAGATTCAGAGTTCTTTCCTATTACATGCCCTCCAACCCACAAGCTGGACTCAGGAAGGTCTTGCCTCTCCCTGCCTTTTCCACCATTATAACATCCTGCTCCCCACTTCACTCACAGGCCAGTGAGTAGATCAGTCTCCAGGTGGGTGTCTCTCACAGAAGCAATGCTGTTGGCCCCCTCAGCAAGTATCTGTCGGATCAGATCTTCATCTAGAGGAAACAGAGGAGTTTGGGGTATGAGTCAGGGTTAAGGGAAGACCTGTGACCCTATCCATCAGTCACACCCTCCCAGCCTTCTGATGATGAGCTACCACTTTTCTCAAATGGCTCAGAACTGCTAGGGATAGAACTAGAAAGACTGAGGGTTGCCTAGAAACACCCCCCTTTTCTGGGAAAGCTGAAACAGGAAATACTCCCTCCTCTGGGTTTTTTGCACCCCTGCCATGGTTTTCCATTAGAACAGAGGAGGTACTATGACCACAAAAAGTTCCATGTCCTTCTTCATCCTGAACTTATTTACTCACCTGAGGTGGAGAAGTACTTAGTCTGGGGAGGGGGATTGCCCAGGGAGAGACCATCTTCTTCCATGACCTCCAGGCCCTGAGTGTTCCCAGCCCGGGCCCGCACCAGCCTCTGAAGGGTGTTACCCATGATGGAAGGGTCACTGAGAAGGTCTGGCCAGCTGAGAGTGCCATCGCTGGACTGCCACTGCATCAGGCTGTGAGAAGCAAGCACACCCACTGAAAGGAATGCGTGAAATCCTGACAAACACACACCTGCCTGACCGCGGCCAGAGAAACCCATAAAAGTGACACAAGCTACGTCCTCCAGGGGCAAGGAGCATGGGACTGTGCAAGAGCAATGCACGCACGGCATGTGGGGAAAAATATACATGAAATCCAGGCAGCCATGAATGCATGGCAGGGGGAACCCGAATTTATGTTCGTGAATGCCTGAATTCTATGTGATTTTACTCTAAGGGTACCACTCACCTTTTAGAATCATCCAGAAACAAGTCTGTTTTAGTTTGTCCAGAAAAAGCCTATGGGGAAGAATATAGAACATCTCAGAAGGAAGAACCATAATCTTTGCCAGCATCTTTCGGTTGTATGAACTTTTTAAAAAATATATATTTCCAGATAATTGTAATTCCCTTTGTAATCCTATGTGTTTTATATCATGCATTAAAAAACATTAATGTGAGAAAGGAGTAAATAGACTTTACCAGACTGCTCAAGAGAGCACAAAAGCTTAAGAGATCCCTGCCTTGGGGCTACTGGAACCCAATCAGAGAGCCTCGGTATCAAGTGTGAGTTCTCACAATAATAACATATGGCAAAATAAGATTTACAAATGCTTTCTTCACAACAACCCTGCAAGGCAGGTAAGGCAAGTATTATTTTTTATAAGAATATCTTTTTATTTTTCAAAACACATAAGGCAAATATTATTATCTCTATTTTATAATTGAGGGCACTGAGGTAGAGAGGTTATAGGAGACTCATTCATAGTCACACAACTAGAAAATGCCCCAAACTGGTACTTGAAAGCAGGTCAGTTGACTGGGGAATGGGCTGGACTAGACAGCTTCCGAGATTCTCTCTGGCTAGAACATTTTGTGTTTCTGTGATTTTGGGGTCTCTAAGATCAAGGCCCCTTTCACACAGCCTCTCCATTACTGAACAGCCATGCCAGCTTCCTTATAACAAGGAGACAGTTGCATGCAAAGTCCATGCCCAGTCCCCATCACCTCAGCACGGAGCCCAGACAAAGTGAGGAAGGAGCTGTCTAGAACTGATGTCTCCAGGTAGTTATCAATGTCCAGCACCTGCTGCCCCTCTGGGCTGTGGTCAGGGCTTACTGATACCTGTAGGAAGAATGGCACTCAGCCTGATGCACTTTGCACAGTGCCTGGCCAGAGTAGCTACTAAATATTTATTGATGAACTGATTCGTGCAGCTGCTGCCTTTCCCCTCTCCCTGAGATAAACTTGTTTCTGTTTCAAAGCAGGATTATTCTATGTCCCAGTTGAATAGGAATGGGGCAGAGAAATAAATGAACTTGGGCGGCAAACCCCATGGACAAATCCACCTACCTCCATCTGCCTATAAAAGGTTGCTTAAATAACTACCTCCCCTTCCCCCTCCCAATTCCTGTAGGTCCTCTGTCTCGTGTCTATCAAGCCATCAGTCCATCCTCACCTTGCTCCGGGACATTCGGAAGAGAAACAGGATAACGAGATAGAGGGGGTAGACCACCACACTGGATACCAGGCCAACAGCTACTGTGTCCACACTTAATGGGATCAGGCTGGACATGGGCACATTGCTGCAAGAAAGGAAGGAAACAAGCACTTTTTAAGTGTCTATTATGTACCAGATTCCATATGAAGTGCTTTATATATGTTATTTAATTTGGATCCCCACAATAACTCTGGGGGCATTATTTTTATTCTCCTTTTACAGCTGAAAAAACTGAGGCAGACAGGTTAAATGACATGCCTAAGCTAGAAAATGTTTGAGGCCAAATTTGAATCCAGATGTTTCTGACTCCAGGTCCAGTTCTGAGGGAACTTAAATCAGTAGGGTGGGGAACATCTGGCCTGCAGCTGTATAAGGCCCATGAATTCATTTGGTCTGGCTTTGCCAAGGCAATCACAAGTGACAATAATCTCCCCCTGCTTGAGTTCTTTAAGTTGATAATTTTGTATGGCTCATGAAGAAAGGTTCCCTATCCCTGTCACAGAGAAAAAGGTAGTAAGTTAAAATATTTTTTATACAAATAGGGTCAGATTTAGATAACTGGAGAAATACTCATTGTTCATGAGAAAGGAAAGCCAATATGATAAGAAAATAACAAATTTACTTATTATTTATTTAATACCATCCCAATTAAGTTACTTAAAAATTATTTTACTGAGTTAGAAAAAATGATAAGAAAATTCATTTGAAAGAATAAAAGGTTCAGAATTTCAAAAAAACTAAGGGAAAAAATGTAAAAGAAGGAAATTAAGCGGTATGAGACCTTAAACTTTATTATAACACAAGAATGTTTTTGAAATATAAAGTGGATAATTTTCTTTGTTTTAAATTTAAAATTTCTTGTATAAACAAAACCAATGTAACTGGAATTGGAGAAATAGTAGAAGAAGAAACTTTCGCAGATAATCTCTTAGATAATACATGATAGTGATGGAATACTGTTGTTATGTAGGAAATGATGAACTGGTTGATTCAGAAAAACATGGAAAGACTTGTATCCATAAAGGAAGATGCTATTCACTTCCAGAGAGGGAAATGACAAATGGAAATATATATAATGTGGTATTACATATAGGTATATGTGTATACATGTATATATATGTATATGTGTATGTCTGTATATGAGCATGTTTATAGATATGTATGTTTATATATTTGGGTCTATTTGTAGTCTTCTCTAGGGCAAGGATGGGAAGGAGAGAAGAATAAAATAAAACAAAAAGTACACATAAGAGAACAAAAAGAAACAGAAGAAAGCACAGAAAAGTTGAGTTGTTTTGAAAACAATGTGTAGGATTTAGTATATAAATTTTTGTGAGATGGAAATTTGTTGCTTTATATTGAATCTTATATTCTAATTATGTATACAGAAATATTCTTTTTTCTTCTTTTCTCATTTTTGTACTTAAGTGAATCAAGAAATATACTTTTTTAAAAAGAAAAGTAATAGGAAAATATGGCAGGAGCCAGAAAAATTCGGGTAAAACCAAAAAAAAAAGTCTCTTGAAAGTGAAGTGGAGCAGGTACTGCCACAGTAGACCATGAGAGGTAAGAAAGTATCCATCCTTGGAAGAGGGATAGAACCCATGGCATGATTCTTGGCTGTTTCACTTTGGGGATATCCGTGGGAAAGGGCTGCAGATAAGATATTACTGCCCTGGATGGTTGGGGCAGGGTAGGGAAGGAGCACCCACCTGTGATTGACATCTCCTACAACTCCATACCACACAGCATTGGCCCCCAGGAAGAGGCAGATGAGGAGGGCACAGCAGGTGGCACGCTGGACCCGTGTGAAGCGGCTCCGTGGGGGGCGGTCCCACAACGAGAGCCAGATGTGCTTCTCAAAGAAGCCTCTCTGGAGTTCTGCTGTCAGCAGCCTTGGGAACCTGCGCAGAGTTGCATCGCCTAGCGGGGCACAAGAGAGGGCACTGAACATGAAATCAGCAGGACCCATGGGCACTTATTCACTGCGTGGTTCTGCCTAAGTCACTTAAGTCCACTGTGTCTCATTTTTCTCATTTATAAAATGAGATTGGGCTCATTCTCCTTCTACCGCTAAGTCTGTGCTCCTCAGTTTCAGACCCACAAACATTCCCATGCTTATTGTCCCACAGACAGACAGTGACATGTACAAGCATGGGAGTTTCTTTCTTGGATGAGCCAAGCATCTGAAAAGTGAAAGATCGGAAAAATCATGGCAGGCGTAGAGCTAAAATCAAGAGAAGGGGATATGGGGGGGGAGAGGTAAGAAGGGATCCAGAGGCAGAGGAAGGCTTACTTGCTGCTAGGACTTCCTTCTCCACCAGGCCCCCATTGTCCTCAGTCTCCACAGACAACCAATCATTCACCAAGAAGAAGGCACTTCGGCCAGTCTGTAGATCCCGGACAATTATGTGCTGCAGGAACCAGGCTGGGCTAAGCCCTAGGGGGAGCAGACAGGAAGCTTAGAGGAAGGACAAGCTCCCGGGGGCAGAGGGAGGGTCCCCAACGCCCAAGCCCTCTCGCCATACCTTTGTTGTCATGCCATACTCGGATCTTCCACACGCTTCCAAGGCTGCGCTGGGTAGCAATCTGGAAGATGTCCAGACTGTTTCGGTGGAAAGCACTCTCTCCGTCCAGGTGCCGGTGTCCACTTCGGCCATCTGCCCCGTAGAGGGTGATACCCACGTGGGCTGTTGTGCCTGGGGAGGGAAGGTAGAGAGACTTCAGCTGAGAGAGGTGAGGGAGGGGTTTTTCACAAAGGCACAGTGAAAGCCATCTGAGTCCGGGGAATCGGAGGGGCTAAAAAGAGCTTTAGAGCAGTCCAGCTGGAGATAGGAAGTGGAATGAGGGGCAGAAATGATATTGATGAGCTCAGATTTCTATACCCCAAAGCCCAGGGAATGAGCAGTAAAGTAAATTAGAGATCTTTGGGCAAAAAGATGAATTATATAATTTCATGAGTATCCCTGAGATTTGGTGATGACCCACCATTGGCAATCACAGCAATGAAAGGGAATATCCCATTTGAAAGGAACAGATTAATAACAATTAGAAATAACAACATTTAGGAAGTACTTTAAGTGATCTATATCCATTATCTCATTTGATCCTCACAACGCCAAGGCCTCTGTGAAGTAAGTGTTATTATCATTCCTGACATGCCTGACACATACCAGACATTTGATAAAAATGCGAGGTGACCTGATTGGATGAATCTGGAGCTCCGAGGTTAAAGGTGCCCAGGCCACACAGCCAGTAAGGGTCTGAGGCAGAACTTGAATGTGTTTTCCATACTCCCAGTCCAGCCTTCTATTCACCATGCCAACTAGATGATCAGGTAAAAAGGATGGGGACAGGAAAACCATAGGGTAATAAAAGGGTGTTTTACCCTCATAAAAGAGAGGGTTTCAAGGGGTGCTTAAGGTAAAAGAGACAAGGGAGAATGATACAATGAAGCCAGAACTGTCATTCCTATTTTGCTTCTGATTGTCAGATTGGAAAGGATAGATGGATAACAGAGAAATGAAGTTCAAAAAAGGTGAGGTGATGGTAAGGGGATAAGAGGAGATGAAGTCATCTCTGGAGATTGAAAGAACATGGTGATGTGACTGTTGCTAGTGATCCTGGAGAAACTGAGGAGAATGTGTGAGGCCCTACAGGACAGGAGATGAGTAACCTTTGTGCCTCTTTTCTTTTTTAAAATTTATTTTTTTAAAGCTTTTTATTTTCAAAATATATGCATGGATAATTTTTCAACAATGACTCTTGTAAAATCTTGTGTTCCAAATTTTCCTACCCTTTCCCCCACTCCCTCCCCAGATGGCAAATAATCCAATATATGTTAAACATGTGCAATTCTTCTATACATATTTCTATAATTATGGTGCTGCTTTGTGCCTCTTTTCAAAAAGATGATGGGTCCTTTAAATTATAGTATGGTGAACTTGATCTCAATTTCCCAGAGAAATTCCTGAATATATTATTAAAGTCATGATTTGTGGGCACTGTGAAACGTCAGCCAACATGATGTTATTTTCTTTTTACCTTACTGAAATTTCCAACATCTCTACTTATTTTCTAACAGAACATTTACTAGTTACAAATATATATAGTCAAGAAAAAAAGAAACAGTCCATTAGACATATCTGAAAATGTGTATCATTCCACTCCAAGATCCAGAGGAAGGTGATGGCAGAATATTCATGGACAAGTTAGGCAAAAGTCAAAAACAGGGGAAAAGTCCCACACATGCACAGATACTGAAAACAAGCACTTTTTATAGAAGCTAAGAACTAGAAGGAAAATAGAAGTTTATCACATAGGGAATAAGTGAACAACTTGTTGCATATCAGAGGAATGGAATATTATTTTGCCATGAGAAATTATAAATATGAAGAATTCAGACACTTGATGAACTGAGAGCAAAGAGCAGAGGATTAGGAGAATGATTTATACGATACCTATACAAATGTGACAGCAAATAAATATCAATGAAAAATTACAGAACTCTAATCAACATACTGAATCACTGGATCATCAGTGAGTTGGATGAATCCCTGGGATCTTTGTTCTCATATCAGATTAATAAGCCCATTTTTCTTTTTGACTGGGTTATTAAACTGGCAGAAGGGGAAAGGTTGTAGATATAATTGTTTATCTGGATTATACTGGAATAAATTCCAGTATAGAGTGTCATTATCAAGTCTCTTAAAATATCTTCATGGACAAGATGGGAAGATGTGGGCTAAAAAGATGCAGCTGAGTTATATAAATCTCTGAATAATGTGATCTAAATAGCAGGAATTAGGGAACTGCTTTTATCCTCATCAGAAACTTAAATAATTGTCTTAAGTGTTGACTTGTCAACATCTTTATTAATGATTTGTATGAAGATCATGTGCTTATCAGATTGATGGATGGTACAAAAGCTATGAGAGGCTGTTATGGGCTAAAGAACAGACAGCTGAACTTAGAATTAGAAAGACCTGGATTTAAATTTTGGCTCCACTACCAGACAAGCCATTTCCCCTTTCAAGCCTTAGTTTGTTCCTCTGGAAAATGAAGGGATTGCACTAGATGATTTCTTAAATTCTACATCCTATGGTCTTAGCTATGATCCCAAAAGGATAAAATTAATAAGTTTGGAATTGTGGTCTAAAACTAATAAGATAAAGTGTAATAGGGATAAGTGTAACTGTGCAAACTCAAAATAAGGAATGCAAACCTAATCAATCATCCAAAACCCCAGTCCAATCCCAGGACTTCAATGGAGCCCAATGAGCAAGTAAACCAATATACATACAATACACATACACTTCTTCTATACATATTTCTATAATTATGATGCTTTGTGCCTCTTTTCAAAAAGAAAATGATGGGTTCTTTAAATTATAGTATGGTGAACTTGATCAAGTTCACCCAATGAGCTGAATATCAGTGAAAAATGAATTCAATCTCAGACAGATTTAATAAAAAATTATCATTGGAGGAAAGGCAGCAGGAGTCCCACAGTATTTGACTCTGCTTTGGTCCTACTGGAAGCCCTGAGCTCAGTCCTGGAAACCACAGGCTAAGAATATCTTGACAAGCTGAATTATGTTCAAATAGACCTTGTTCTACAAGGATCAGCTGAGAAAAATTAGGGTTATTTAGCCTAGAGAGGACTTAAGGGGCCCATGAATGGCGGTCTTCAAATATCTATAGAATTGTCACGTGGTAAAGAGTTTCATTTGAATCTACTGGACCCCAGAGAACAGAACTAGAACCAATAGGTGAAAATTACTTAGAGGTAGATTTCAACTTAAAATAAGGAAAGACAATTGCAGCTGTCTGAAAGTGGAATGGGCTACCTCAGGAGAGTGCTTATTATTAGAGGTCTTTAATCAGAAGTTGGAAGCCTATTTGGAAGGCATTCCTATTCAAGTATGTGTATAGGAATACAGGTAAGAGGAGCAGCAGATAGAGCACTGACTTCAAATCCAGCCTTGGACACTTGATGGTTACTAGCTGTGTGGCCTTTGGCAAATCACTTAACCCTGATTGCCTCATCCCCCCCAAAAGTAGGAGAACAGGATAAATGGTTCTAAGATCTCTTTTAATTAAAATTCCAAATATGTCCTCAAGATCTCAGCCCTTAAATAAGGAGCATTAAAACCTAGGTGGTCCAGAGCAGGGCTAGTTAAACTTTTTCTACTCACAACTTCTTCTCACCCAAGAAATTTTTACAGGACCCCATCTTGAATGTGAGCCGAGGTGCTTCTGGTAGTGTTGGGGGATACATGGTGCAAAACGTGCATGTTATATACTCAGAACCAAGACTGCAGAGAACTTGCATGACCCAGTATGGGCAAGAACTGCCAGAAACACCTCAGATTCATTATGCATTTGAGTTTCAATTTATTTTTGGTCCTTCCACTCAGAAATCTTTTATTGTTGCCCCCACATTCAGTTCCAAGACCCCATTTGGAATTGCATCTACAGTTTAAAAAGCTAATAAAGGTAAGAAGATAAGCAATAAATAATAATTAGTAGTAACAATAATAATAATAGCTAGCACTCTTTAAAGTTTTTAAAGCTGTTTATATACAATATGTCATTTTATCCTCACAAGGAGCCTGGGAGGTTAAGTGCTGTCATTCCCATTTTACAGCTGAAGAAAATAAGGCAAAAGTTAAGTGACTTGCTCAGGATCATACAGTTGGTTATGTGTTTTAGGCCCCATGTCTTTGACTCCAACACTCCATCCACTGTGCTCTCTGCCGCCTCTGTGCTAGGGGATTTAAGCGGGGCTGTCCACATTAGGCCCCACGGCCAGGCTAACCCTTCCCATAGCCCCCATCCAGTCCCTGCCCACCCCCACCCAGACCCCTGCCACCAGTCCAGCTGTCTCTGCCTGCTTTCACCTGAGCCCTGGCCCCAGCCAGTCTTGACAAGAATCTCATACTTGAAGCGACCATTCTTCCCACAGAAGGGGATGATGCTCACTCGGCTGACGTCCATCAGGTCCAGCTTGTGGACAATCAAAGCTGTCACTGCGTAAGTGGCCAGGCACACAGCACAAGTCAGGAGAACTATATAGTTGATGCCTGGAGCTGGCTCCTGTGCAGAGAGAAAGATTGTCAGGTCCCAGGCTTTCACCGGCTCCATTATGACCACTGCACCTGCTCAGGCCCCTGATCCCCCAAGCAGTTCTTGTCCTTCTTAACTATTTTCCAGCCATACTAGTCTCTTCACCTCTCCTTACAATCCTATTTCCCCTAAAAAAAATAAAGGTTCCAATTTTATTTAATTTTAATTTTTTTATTATTTTGGAGGCAACCAATCAGGATTGAGGGGATTGCTCAGGGTTGCAAAGCTAGTAAGCTTCTGAGGCTGTATTTGAACTTAGGGCCTGTGCTCTATACACTATACTACCTGTTTCCCCACTGTTTCATCTAGTCATTTTTTTTCAATATTTTGGGAGGAGAGGAAGGTGATCAGGAGGCTCAAATTCACATAGCTCATGTCTTTCTAACTCCAGGCCCAGTGTTCTAGCCACTGCCTCCCTGCTCCAAAGACTCCTATTTTATTATTTTT
Source organism: Sarcophilus harrisii (assembly GCF_902635505.1). NCBI lineage: Eukaryota > Metazoa > Chordata > Mammalia > Dasyuromorphia > Dasyuridae > Sarcophilus > Sarcophilus harrisii. Next base: position 345,818,707 of record NC_045426.1, read on the forward strand.
TTTTATTAAAGATTTTTATTTACAAAACATATGCATGGGCAATTCTTTCAATATTTTCCCTTGCAGAACCTTGTGCTTCAAATTTTCCCCTCCTTCCTCCTACTCCCTCCCCTAGACGGCAGGTAATCTAATATATGTTAAATCCAATATATGTACACATATTTATAGTTATCTTGCTGCACAAGAAAAATTGGATCAAGAAGGGAAAAAAACTGCAACTCCTATTTTAAATGGACTTAGTTCTTGAAAGATGCTGTGCAGAGAAGCTTTTTGTCAGGTAGAGAACTTTTTTTTTTTCAAGTGGAGTAATCCTCTTGGCAATTTTTTCTTATTAGAATTGCTTGCAGCTAAGTAGTGCAGTGGCTAGAGCACCATCCCTGAAGTAAGGAGGACCTGAGTTCAAATCTGACCTCAGACACTTAACACTTCCTGGCTATGTGACCCTGGGCAAGTCATTTAACCCTTTGAAGCAATTTTGAAGCAATTGCTTCAAAAACAAAAAAAGAATTTCTTTTAGCATGAATCCTCTAATTCTTTAGGTAGCTTGACGTTCATTGAGCTTTATAGAACAAGGACTATTTCTCCTGATTCTGGTACAAAGCACCAAAGTCTGGCACATAAGTGGAAGAGATGCTTTTTCACTCACCCATTGATGGATTAATTCACTCACTTTCCCAAAGGTAAGTGCTCTTTTCCTCTTGAAAAATACTTTGTACCTACTTTGTATTGACTTTTGGGGGTAATACTGTATCTACTTATTTTTCTTCAATATAAAATAGGGATAATAACAACAATACCTACTAGAAGAGTTTGGAAGATCAAATGAGATAATGTTTATAAAAGGGGCTTATCATAAATGTTTGGCGCATATGCTTATGCAAATGTTTATTCTCTTCTCTTCTCCTCCCATATTATCTGTGTCTATGAAGTGGATCCTTGAAACAGAGACTGTATCCCCAGCACTCAGCAGAGTTACTTGCATATAGTAGATACTTAATAAATGTTTCCAGAATTGTATCAACTGAAACTGAAACCCTCATCCCCATCCCTCCACTTTCCATTTCTTATCCCAGCGCTGACATATCAGTTTGGGGTTAAGCAAAGGGAGCTCATTTTCACATAGCCTGTTCACCACCCCAGAGGACCCACAGCACTTGCTCCAAGTGCAAAAGACCCAAAAGGAATGGAAGTTACTCACAGGGAAGATGAATTGGATGGAGCTGGGAGGAACAAACAGGCTAGCACCGAAGGCTGTGAGGTGACGTGTGAGACAGACGGCCTGGCTCGGGGAGGTCTCTTCCAGAGGTACGATGCCCTCTGTTTTCCACATCATCTCCTTCTCATTGAAATACTGGCAAAGTGACGTGTAAAGACCCACCGTCACTTCTACCTCAGACCAATGAAAATGACTGGTCATATTCAGGTAGTAACTTGCTGTTGTATCATCCGTCCTAGAGGGCAGAAGCAGGAATAAGGTCAGGGCTCGTGGATTCTGGAAGAGCTGACATCTCTCCGAGGAGCTCTCTCACCTCCTCTATCTCTACCATTAGCCCCAGCACCTCATTACTTCTGATGTGACTTGAGAGCTGGAGAAAGTATGATGTGGGACAGGCGGATGCTTCAGCAAAAAAAGTCCATTTATTAATCTGTGGGTCCAAGCTTATATACAGAAGAGCATCTGTAGGAGCCTTGGACTGTGTAATTTCCTGATGCCTCTGTGTTTTCATGTGTGAATTCCTTATTTATTCCTTTCTTGTGCTTAACAGCACTTCTTTCAGTAACAGGTTAACATGTCCTGTTCTTTACCTTGGTCACAGAACAGTAGTGAGCCTGCATCCTAGAGCAAACCTCAGCTCTCAGAGTGCTATTAATCCCTGCAAAGCTTCAGGCAGCTCCATTAGTGCTGGCCCTCTATAGTGATTAGAGCATGGGGGTCCTTAACTTTTTTGTGAAGCCTGTGGACTTCTTTTCAGAAGACATTATTCTCAGAAGCATATGAAGATTTTCAGAATAATATGTCTCAGGATAATATTTTTAAATGCATAAAATAAAATAAACATATAGGATTCTAAAGAAAACCAAGTACGCTGAAATAGTTATTAAAATATTCCTAAAACAAAATTTCAAACTTGTTTTACTAAAAAACATCAGCCCAAGGATGAGAACCCATCAACTAAAAGAAGTCACTTGGACTCTACTAGGGGAAACAGGATGACAAAAACACCTGACCAGGAATCAAGAAGTGGAATTCTAGGCTCAAACTCCTGTGTTACCAGAGCTAGGTCAGTGCTTAGCTTTTTCTTCTATCAAATGGGGATGATGCTTTTCCTCACAGGATATATATGAAAACATTTGGAAAACATAGACCACCATATTAAATGTGAGTCCTCCTTTTCTTCTCCCCACTTGGTTGGTCCTCCATACATTTCCGAGGGCCCCAGTGCAGAAGAAAGAACTTACCCAGGAGAGATGAAGAAGGTGTAAAGCCTGTGGTCGCCTCCAGTCAATGCCTTCAATCCAATCTTCTTGCTGGCTGTGCAGTTGTATTCATTGGGCTGCGGGGCCGAGTGCAGATAGACAGCAACGAAGGGCTCAGGCTCCTCAGACAGATACCGCTCTGGGACAAAGCACAGGCCGATATAATGGATGTAAAATCAGTATTAAAGGATAAAAAAGACACACAAGAGAAATGTATCCCTGCCCCTGAGGATTTGCTTCCCCCTGCTACAGGCTGAGGGGGAGTACCTTCCCTGGCATGGCTGCCCACCCCAGCCTCCCACAGGGATCCAGAGCTCACTATACCCACCATTCAGCACCGTGTAGGTAAGCTGGAAGTGCAGGCCGGCCTCAGGGTTGTGGTTTTCGGGGGCAATGATGGCGCTGACAGATGTCCGGGGCTGGATGATGGCAGTGCTGGTGGAAAGGACTCTGTCCCCGCCACCTCCGCTGGTGTTGTTGGACACCTTGACGGTAATGGCCTTCTCGGAGCCCAGTCGCTCTATTGGGATCTGGGCCCCTGCCTGAGTCTGGAAGGCCATAGAGGCCACTTTAGTGGAAACCGTGTAGTTGCTGATGTAGCCAAAGGGGAAGGGGTTGGAGTCCACAAGGAAGATGAGCTGGATGACATCAGTGAGGTCAGAGAAGGTGCTGTTGAAAGCAGGTGGTATGGAAAACTGGCAATCAGAGGTGTTCTCATAGCACAGCAGGCTGAAGGGGTCTGAACGTTTGCCCCGAGCCACGATCTCTTCCCCCGCCAGGGTCAGCGGTTCCTCGTTCAGCACTCGAGACTTCATGAGGATTCTCATCAGGTCAGATGACAGGTTATAAGCCTTGAAGGCCACTAGAAGGGTGTGGGGTTTGCTGTAGAGTTCTGTAGGCTCCAGGCCCTGGGTATCTGAGTTCACCAGGTGAATGAGGTCACCTGAGGGAGATAAAAAAGTGAGGCAGTTAGGACCAGCCCTATCGTATGAGCCCCAGAAACCAAAGCACTCAGACTTTCAGCAGAAAAATGCATTAAAAATGGGAAAGCTGGCCACTGACTTTGGAAACCCTTAATCTGATAGGGAAGCCCCAGATGGGAGAAAAGGTTACTCTCCTCTCCTCATTTTCTTTTCCAGCCATCTCCCTGACTCTGCCATCACCCATCCCTGTGCTAGGCTTCCCTCCGGGCTGACCGGTAATGTTGAGGATGTTGTCAGCAATGGCCGTGGGGGTCACTGTGCCTTGCGTGGTCTCGTTTTGCAGGATGGCCATCATGTTCTCCAGCTTGTTCAGGGTTTTCTTCAGGCAAGAATGGCATACAAATTCCTTACTTGCTACCTGCAGGGAGAGAGCCCAGGGACAAAGGCTTAACTTCTTCTCATCCTTCTGCCTGTATCCCGTCTATCTGAGAAGACAGTGTTTTCTTCCCCAACAATGAAGGTTGGGGTTCTACATCACTTCCTGCTTCACCATCAATCCCAACCTTTTCTTATTTTTTATTTATTTTTTTAACACATTTTGCTTTATGAATCATGTTGGTAGAGAAAAATCAGAGCAAAAGGGAAAAACCATGGAATAGATTAAAAAAAAATCAACAGGAAAAAAAAAATAAACATAGCATGTGTTGATTTACTTTGTCTCCTTAGTTTCTTCTCTGAATGCAGATGGCATTTTCTATCCAAGGTATTGCTTTAGATCACTAAACTTTCATATTTCTTAATCTCTTCACTCATACCCTGGTCCTCTGCAGGTCCCTCACTCTTGGCTTCCTATGAATCATTATCTCCTCATTCCCCATCGCCTATCCTCTTCTTCCCTTTTGCCTTTCCTCTCTCCCAGGGTGGGCTTCTCTGCTCACCACAATTTCCCTTGTTCTTTCTGATAACCCCAGCACCCCAACAGCTTACTTCAACACTTAAGTAAGGTTAAAATAATCAGAGATCTGAAAAGAACTGATTCAATTTTATTAAAGGCAGCACTGATGAAGAGAACTGTTAGCTACCTCTCAGCCACCCAGCCTAGGAGAAGCTTAGCCCCAATCCGTTTCCCTAGAGCATCCTTTGGGATGACTCAGAATTGTTAGGGGGGAAAAGAGTATGGAGAGGGAATAGGATGTCCCAACATACTGTGCACTGGGCCAGGGCGGCTGAAATCTGCTGAATATCATCCACAGTATTGACACGAAGGGAGACAAGGATCTCAGTAATGTTTCTTCGCATGAGCACCCGGAGATGCCTCTCGTGACTGGCTTCTTCCTCTGAAGATGTCACCTGTTCATACTGACAAAACAGGAAGAAATATGTGCTTTATAAAAGCACATCTCTCACACACCTCAGATCCCCTAGTAATTAATGGTCTCTGATCCACAGAAAGCTGGGATTTTTTCATTTTCCTCTTCACATTCCTAGCACCTAGCACAGATAATTATTGATTTACAGTGGTGGTCAGGGAATGAAGACGGTAACCCTTTGAGATCCCTCCTTTATGAAATCAGTCTAAGTAACTCAAGTTAACAGTGAACCATGACACAGGTCAACCGCCCTGGCTGCCTCATCTCTTGACTCCTTCCTTGGTTCCCCATCCAGAATAGGGGTGGAGATAGCACTGACCTCATTGAGGACGGTAATGAGGGCCAAGGAGTACTCGATGACATGCTGGGGGTCAGCCTGTTTCACCAGCCCGGGAAGGACTGTCTCAGTCAGACTGTACAGCCAATGGGTAAGACAGTGGAAGCCAGCAGAAGGCTCAGGCAAGGTAATAAGCAGAGACCTGGAGAGCAACAGTGGGTAAGGGTGAGACCTGTGTGGCAAGGACTGACTGTCCAAGAGTAGAAAAGCTAGACTTCTAAACTGGACAGAGAATGGAGCAGATCCTCAGGGCCCTCCCCACCCTCTTCTCCAGGAGGAGGTACCCTGATTCCACATGGAATACTCATTTTCTTTTCATCCTTTCAATGCTCATAGCCTCAAACTGAACTGTATCTGGCTTGGATCACAGATGCAGAGTTGAAAGGGACCCTATTTCATTTGAACAGATTAGGAAACAGAGGTCCAGACAAGTTAAGTGGCTAATCTCATATAAGTAATAGGAATGGGAACTAGGATTCATGTCCAGCATCCTTCCACTGAATCATACTGTTTGTTTATAAACTCTTTCCCAAAGATTATCAAGTTTCTCCCAATGATCCCTTCTTCCAGCTATCCCAACCATTTCTCTAACGACTCCTTGGGTAGCTAGCCCAGGGCTTGCCCTCAGATTCCTTAGTACAGTGTACTAGCATGTAGCAGGTGCCTAATAAATGTAGAATGACTGACTGGGGAACAGACAGTCTTGCAATGTTCCTTCATCCCCTTACCTGTTCAGGGCCACCACAGCAGCACCTAACTGGTCCTGCACCACCACAGAGAGGTCCACAGTAAAGTGGGTCTTAAAACCAGGGGGCAACACAGCTCCATATGCAGAGAGACTGCCTTTGTAGATGCAGAACTCCTCACAGTATCCCTGACGGCAGCGCCGCAGAAGCAAGGAATACACCAGTGGGGCATCCTCATCCTCTGTGTCCCGCCAGCCTGCAAGAACCATGGTCCAGGATTAACTCTCCACGCCAGGAACTTCTGGTCACCCTCCCTCCCAGGGCCCCATCCTTCTCTACCCCCTACCACGGACACTCCATGACAAGAGTCCGTATCCTAGGTGGAGGATGATGATGGGGTCCCAATGGGAGGAAGAGAAGGAAGGAATAAACACTTATTAAGCACCTACTTATGTGCTAGGCGCTATACTATTATAATAATTATAGACACTTTACAAATACTATCTCATTTGATCTTCATGACAAATTCTGGGAAGTAGATGGAGTAGGAAGGGAGGAATGAAAATGGATTAAAGCCATAACTAGAAATTTGAGTGTATCTTTCATACGTCTCTATTGAAACTGCTCTCAAAAGTCACCTCCTAATTATCATTTCCAATGGCTTTTTTTGTCTTTACCCTCTGTGACCTTTAATTGGGTGGCAAAGTCAGCTGAAAGATTAGAAACAGAAGACAGTTCACTCTATGTTGCCAATTATGACAGGGACAGGTAGACCCTGGGAAAGGTCACCTGGTCCTTGTAGGCTGGGGCTGTAGAACTGCTTCAAGGAGAAAGTACAACCCCCAGTTATCAGCATCTTGGAGCAAAGCCCCATTGGTCCTGCCATAATTACGGCTTTGAGATGACTGCATTATGAACTAAAGAAACTTTGAAGACAACAATGAGGTGAAATAGAATTATCCTATCTGATGAAAAATAATAAGCAAGATAGAGCTCAGTGACAGATTTCAGAAATCGTATCCCCTCCTTGTTCCAGAACTCATTATCCCTTCTGTCTTATGTCTTCAAACTCATTTTCTCTCTACTGGCTCCTCCTCTCCCTAAGTACATACATTCTCAAGTCTCTGGGTCCTTCTATCCCATTCTTCTACGCATATTTCTCCCCTTTCACTGTCAATCTTCCTTAAAAGTTGTCCACGCTGGCTGCCTCTACTTCCTCACTACCCTCTCTGTCCTCCATTTGTAGTGGTTGGGTTGCCACTTCCACCGCTATTAAATCTACTCTCAGGAGTAACCAATGACCCCCTAACTGTTAATCCCAATGGCTTTTTAAAATTAGTTCTCACTTTCCATTATCTTTCAGTAGGTTTCAAGACTGTACCTTCCACTGAGCTGTCTCTTTTTCCCTTGGCCTCTGAGATACCACACTCTACTCATTGTCCTCCACTTCACTAACTGCTCCTTTATCTTTTCCTAGCTCTTTGATGTGCATGCTGAATACACTGGGATTTATGGGGCTATCCACTGTCTCTTCCCTCTCTATAATCTTTTTCTTGATAATCTTATTCACTTTTAAAGCTTCACTTATGCAGGAAACTCCTAAACCTGACTTCTTTCTGAGCTTTGGAACCCCATCTTCCAATGACCACATGATATTTCCACTTAGAAATTTCCCTGATACCTGAAATTCTATATGCTCACAACTAAGCTTGTCTTTACCCTTAAACCTGACCCTTATGACTTCACTATTTCTTATCACAATTGCTTCACATTGTCTCCTTTTCTCCGACTTATCTAATTCATTACCAAGTATTATTGCTTCTATTTTTGTAAAATATCTCATTCTAAACATCTCTCCTCTCTCTCCATTGCTACCACTTTACAGTAGATCATATCTTAGACTATTGCAATTGCTGCTAATCCATCATTGCTTGTATAATTTCCTTTATGCATAGAACTGGTTATATCATGGCTCTACTCAAAAATCTTCAGGAACTTCTCAGTGACCACTAAGTCAAGTTCAAACTTCCTTCTCTCGCATTTGAGGTCTTCCCTAAAATCATTCATATTTCCAGCATTCTCCTTCTTTCCCTCTATTTTAGCCAATGTTCACTCTTTGATCTCCCAACATTTTCCTTGCTCTCCTGCATTCACATCTTTGCTCCTATTGTTCCCTACTTTGAAGTCTTTTCTCTCTTTCAGGAGCAACCTTGTCTTTAAAAGTTTATACAGGACTTTGTTTACAATTATCTAAAGCACTTATCGGGTACCACTACTTATTACTGACACTAATACTTATGTTTTGCCCTCACCCCCTTTTCACCCTTCAATAATAAAAGTCCACCAGACACCACCCTCAATTTTATTTAAACTTAGCACTCACAATGCCCATCTCCCCCATGCAATCCCAAGATCTAGTAGAGTATTCTATATATGGTAGATACTCAATGTTTACCCAACGAATGAATGAATCAGAGATGACCTGAGAATCAGAATTCCTGGGCTCTCTCCCTAGCCTGTCTCCTTCACCACTACCCCAATTCACTGTGTGATCTTCAACAAATTGCTCTCAGTATGTATATCCCTTTGGAAAATGGGCAGAATTCTTCCTGACCCACATGAGGGCAACAAATGAAAAGGTGGGAATATTCTGTGGGGTGAAAATTCTTGGGGAAGTCAAGGGTGATTATACCTGGTGGCTCGGGGACAAAGAATGTCTCACCTGTACATTCAAAGTGAACCTTGGTGGTGAGAGCCTTGACGGCCTCATGGGGGAAAAGACGGCAAGAGCCCCCAATAGGAGGGCGATTGGGGAAGAGGTCAATGGAAGCAAATCCTTCTTCCTCCCCGGAGCAGCCTAATACAGTCAGGGTGAAGGTATAGCCCTCGCCATCGCGCAGCACACCTCGCCTCAGAACCAGTCGCATGCCTGAGCTGCCTGTCGATGTTGTCGACTCATCCAGTACTAGGGATTTGTTGCTGAATGTCTGGGCTGCCCATCGCTGCCAGGTGAGACAAATAGCCATGTGTATATATACAGACACTAAAGCAGACACAGACACCCACAAATACCAGTGACAAGTGACAGCTACATGCACACATAGCTGTGCATGCAGTCATACAGAAACTTGCAGATTCAGACTCTGGGAAGTGGAAAGAAAATGTAGCCAACCGTTCCACGTCCTGCCCTTGTGTGGCCCTCTTTTAAGTAGTCATCCCAGACTTGTCCCTGGCTCCTCACCCCTCGCTTAGAGCCACTGCTGCAGTTGTGGCAGGTTCCCTCCAGGTAGACGTAGGAACTCTTGCTCACTTCATACACTGATTGTGCTTTGCAGGAAACACATTCCAGAGACACAATGGGCACCAAGCCATTCCTGATCAGCACCTGGAGAAAGGAGAGATCAATAGAAAGTGTTTCTGCCTACATTCTCTCTCCTCTCTGATCTATCCTTTGTACTGATGCTAATATGATCCACGGCAAACCCTAAAAAACTGTATGAAGAGTCTGCCCATCTCCCAGGGGCAGTATCCCTCGGGGGGGGGGGGTATAATTAACTTCCCCTCATCCATGTCAACAGATGGTAAAGCAGCCAGATACCCCAAGGAGCAATGAGTATGACATATCCCAATGGACCCATGATCTCAATATCTCCAACAATGCAAATCAGAACCCATCCATGGACTCTTGTGCATGTTCTCCAAAAAAAAAAACCCCATGGAGTGAGAAGTCCAATTATTCACAGGTCACAATATCCAGGAAGTGAATCAGCAATACTCTTCAGGGCCTCTGATATCCATGTGCAAAGTAGAGGTAATACATAAAATAAACTCTAGGTCTGACCTAAGGTAAGGAGAAAAATGAAACTTTATATGTGGCTTAGCAGGGTGTAACTCCTCAATGGGATAAAGCAGTAGGTGAAGAGACTTTATTTAAAAACAAAACAAAACTGATTGTATATGAGTAGGGAGAGAAGCATTCTAAAACAAGAAGTCGCATTTCTGTGCAGAAATTCATGAACTAGAAGGAGGGGAAATGAAGGAGAACATTTTGGGGAGGATCAAGGCAGAGGGGAGCACAAGTGATGTTGTGCAGAGTATTGAGTATATTCTCCACTGAAGCCTTATCCAAAGCCCCATTTTGTCATAAAAATGATCCACGTTACATTAAAAATAATTATATAGACATATTTTTGATTTTTGATACTGGTATAATTGTTTTGCCATCACCTACCTACATTTTGAATACTACCCCTTATGAATAAGGTCATTTCATATAATAAAGAAAAAAAAAGGAAATTTATTTAAAAAGGGGGTGGAGTATGTCCTGTATTTACTGAAGGGCCCACTGTGCCAGCAGAGGGCAAACTCGAGCAAGTCTTCGTGAGTTTGAAAGGTTTAGAGTACTGTCCTCAACCAGAGGGAGTCATCAGCTGCCTTCAATAAGCTGAAGGCAGAAGGCAGCCGAAGCATAAGGGGAAGAAGGAAAGCTTTGACTTGGCCCCTGACCTTGACCACCTGTTTGATCTTAAGTAAACTGCTCAATCTCCATGGGTCTCAGTTTCCTCATCTGTAAAATGATGGGATTATACCAGATGATGTCTGAAGTCCCTTCTAGCCCAAGCAAGATCTATAATTCTATCACCCTGGAGTACAGAAATCTGAACCATTGTCAGGGACCTGTGAAAGATCCCATGGGAAAGAACCATTTTCACTTGAGGAATGGGCAAATGTTCTCATTTTCAAATGGGATGAAGCTGAATCTTTTTAACTATAGACTAGAAGAGCTTGACTTAAAGGGATATTTTTCAAAGCATCCAGAAAGGGAAAGGAATGATCATGAAGAACTAATATAGCTTGATGGTGGTTGCTAAGGTAGCTCAGGATAATGCCATAGATACAGCAATACATATGACAGTACTCTCATGATATCCTTGTGAACAAGAGGAGGGAGAGAAGAGTAGGCAGTTAGATAGATTTCAAAGCTTCTGAAAGAATGGACCCAAGTGGTAGTGACTAATGGGCCACTGACAATCTGGGAGGAAATATTCAGTGAGGGTGAGGTCCTTGACATTGTTCTAGTCAGCATTTTAAATCAATTACTTGGATGAAGGGAAAGAGGAACAAGGAAATAAGCATTTATTAAGTTTATTATTATTACTCTGTGCCAACCTATGGGGGCAGCTAGATGGCACAATGGATAGAGTACTAGGTCTGGAGAGAGAAAGATCTGAGTTCAAATCCAGTCTTCAACACTTACTAGCTATGTGACCCTAGGCAAGTCACTTAACCCTGTTTGCCTCTGTTTCCTCACTTGTAAAATAAGCTGGAGAAGAAAATGGCCAACCACTCCAGTACCTTTGCCAAGAAAACCCCAAATAGAGTCAGAAAGAGTCAGACGTGACTGAACAACAATAAGAAATGAGCCAAGCACTTTACAAGTATTACTTCATCACATTCCTACAACAGCTCTGGGAGGTAGATGCTATTATTATCCTCTCACTATTCAACGTTCCTATTAATGACTTGGATGAAGGCATTGGTGGTAGGCTGATCAAATCTGCAGATGACATGCAGCTAGGGAGTACAGCTAATATCAATAATTCACATTTATATAGCACTTTAAGGTTTCCAAAGTGCCTTTTTTTTAAAAAAAACAACAATGTTGTGAAATAAGTGATCTAGTTACTATTTCTGTTTTTAAAGATGAGGAAACTGAAGTTAAATGGTTCAGGTCTTCCGATGCTAAGTCCAATGTCCTTTCCACTGCCTCACACAACTTAACACATTGTATGATCATCAAGATCCACCCCCAAAATGGTCCCAGAAGTCCAGAACAATAGACACAGTCTAAGACAAAAATATTTAGGGAGAGATGCAATTATTTATATTTGCATGAAAAAATCAATGATACAAGGACATAAAGGGAAGGACACTGGTAAAGGATAATTCTTATGAAAAATATGGAGGGGAAAAAGAGAAGATAGTTTAATGAACTGTTGGAGGTCATGAAATTCCTGTTAAGGCATGCATTGAAGCAGATGATCTCTGCTTTTCTAGGTGGAACAGTGAATAGAGATCCAAGTCTGAAGTCAGGGAGATGAGTTTGAATCCAGTCTCAGACACTTTCTAGCTGTGTGATCCTGGGCAAGTCACTTCATCTCTTTCTATCTCAGTTTCCTCAACTGTAAAATGGGAATAATACCACCTATCTCCCAGGGCTGCTATGAGGATTAAATGAGCTCGTAATTGTAAGGCACTTAGCACTTAACAAAAGTGCCTCGCACATAGTAAGCACTGTAGAAATGTTAGCAAAGACTAGAAGGAAGCAATGTCAGCCCCAACCTCAAATTAAAGTCATCTCTTAATTATCTGTTTTAGATAATCTCTTCCTTCTTTGTCTTAGCTGTGCCGAGAAAGAAGTAGAATCTTCTGGGGCAGCTAGGTAGTGCAGTGCAGCCCTGAAGTCAGGAGGACCTGAGTTCAAATCTGGTCTCAGATACTTAACACTTCCTGAATATGTGACCCTGGGCAAGTCCCCAGTTGCCTCAGCAAAACAAAACAAAAACGACAACAAAAAAAACCCAAACCAAAACAACAACAACAACAAAAAGTAGAATCTGTCCCAGAGAAAGTGAAGGGAAGGGAGCAGGAATCTGTTTGAACATGAGTTTATATCTGAATGCATCATTAACAAACAAGAATCCTTGGACTGTCCACTATTTGGGCTTATCCACACTTGCGTTTTTCTTTTCTTCTTCATGATCTGGCAATATCACTTCCTCTCCAGACTATATAACTCACACTCCCTGAGACCTGAGCCTCTTCTTTCACCTTGTCAGAGAGAGGTCACCACACTGGAAAGTGAAGGTGTGGATACACTTCTAATTCCCGGACTTGGATATCCATTTTTTATCCATTATTTGGGTAGCGTTGCCAAGGAGTGTTGCCTCCCTGAAGTGGGGTCCAGAGAGAGTGGTACCCACCGTCTGATTGGTCACTTCTTCCTTTCTTCCTGCCTTCCAGACAGTCAGGTTGAATGTATATTCCACGCCAGCCTCAAGCCGCTCTTTTGGAATGGTGATCATGCTGCTTCCTCGGGGGCCAAAGTTTAAGGGACACCCTCCGGGGTGACTCTGTATCACCAGATGGGATGGAACGGGAAAGAGAGAAGTCATCAGACAACCGTGGCCAGGAAAGAGGGAAGAGACCCTTCTATATAGCTATGCTATTAGGGAGGGAAATCTCCTAAGTAGTTATAGCTGGTATCTGCCCCAAAAGGTAGTCACTTGGAAGAACCCCTTCTCAAAAACTCTGACTGTTTAGATTCTAAATTTTTAAAGGATGGTTACATGCAAAGACCAAGCTAGGGGCTCTTGACCACAAATTTTCTCAGGAGTCTCTGGTGGGAAATAGGTGCTAAATTGGTTTCCCACTGGTTATCCCTCACTCCACCTGTTAATCACTCTAGATACAGTGAGATGTGTGTATGGAGAGCTATCCAAAACCACTGATAATTTCCCCCCCTCCCCCAACCACCATGGTCCTGGGGTCCCTGCTGCCTCTCTGCATCCTCTGAAAAAACATCCCATGGAAACTCAACTGACCTTGGAGGAAGAGACACAGGCCCAGTGAAAGCTGAGGAGGGTCTGGTCACCATCCTCTAGATTGGGGTCATAAGATTTGCCGCCATCGAGCACCAGATCCCGTGTGTTGGACCAGACTCTGTAGGAGCCCCCGTCAATGATGGGCACCAGCCGGCCAGGCGTCACAGTGACATTGGCCTGAATGCTGCGGGATAAGGGCGTATCGCCGAAGGACACCACAAAGACAAAGCAGTAGTCGCCCACGGCCAGGGCCAGCCGCGGCACCACCAGCTGAGGCCGGCTCACGTCCACGCCGGGCAGGGGCACGTGGGCGGAGCGCCGGTAGTGGAGGCAGCTGGCCGCCCGGTACACCTGCCAGTGGTATTCAGTCTGGTAGGTGACACAACCCCGCAAGTTGATGTGCGCCTCCAGATAACTGCGCTGAGACCTCCGCATCACCACCTGGGTGGGCAGGGCCACCTCCACCTCCGGCTCCTCACACTCCAGCACCCGCACTGTCACCGTGGCCTTGGCCACCAAGAAGCTAACCAGGTTGGAGGCGTTGACCTGGATGTGGTAGTCCCCAGGAAGCAGGTAAGTGTGGTTGGACAAGGGCGTGGAAGTCACTTGGGCCTGAGACCCGTCTCCAAAATCCCAGTGATAGGAGACCCGCCGGGGGCTGGGCATTGTGGCTGCCTCAAACTGGGCTGACCGGTTTGTGAAGCAGCTCCCGGGATGGAGATCCACTGCTTGGATGAGGTCCTGAACCTCGATGGTCCTGGTGAGGTTCACACTGCCCAGGTCATTGAAGGCACGGACATGGATCTCCAGGTGGCCAGCGGCCACAGGGGTGTAAGCCACCTCTCGGCCGGAGAGGATGACGAGGGAGTCCCCCTGCACCTTCTGTAGGGAGAAATCCCAGGCGTATGAGACACGTGACCCCCTCTGCACTCGGGCTGTGAAGTTCCTCTCCCCACCTGTCGGTATACCAAGCTCACAGCAGCCCACAATCTGCAGCCCTGCAATGGCTTCCAGGACCGATATGCGCACCTGGACCTGCTCCCAGCTCACATGATTCTCCGCCTGCACAGTCACCATATAGTCGCCCACTTTGGGGAAACTATGGGAGAAGTTGGGTCCGCCCAGAGCCGTGGGGGCCCCCCCACTAATCAGGAGCCGATAACTGATATCCGAGCCCAAGGCCAGGCGGATGCTGAAATGGACCCTTTCCCCTGGTTCTACCACCCGGCTGCTCGCCCAGAGCTCCAGACCCTGGATGGGGTCCTCCACGGTGATGTTGCAGCTGGCTGCGGTCCAGCTGACAGCATTGGAGGCGTTCAGGCGGATGGAGAAGGCACCGGCATTGGGGAAGACTTCCGTCATTCTCTGGCCACTCTTGGTACTGTCTAGCACCTCCCACGACCAGCTCACATTGCTCCCGTGCTCCAGATCCCCCCAGAAGTGAACGGCAGAACCAGAGACCACAAAACTGTGGCCCAACTCCCCACACCTGACACCGAGGCCAGCCACGGGCTCCTGCACATCCACGAAGATCGTGCCGTTGACTGAGCTGAGTGGGTTCTTGGCTACGACAGTGACTGCCCACAGCCCAGGGCTAGGGAACGAGTGGGTGATGGACGGGTCAGCAGCTTCCACCTGGACTCCCTCTTGCAGGAGCCAGACATAGGTGATCCCCGTGCCGCTGGACAGCGCGGCGCTGATGTTGACAGACGTGTTCACAGCCACGGGGTTGGGGGAGGCAGACAGGGCCAGCTGCCCCACGTTCTCCACAAACTCGAACGTCCTGTTGACCACAGCACTCCCCAGCATGTTGACGGCCCTCAGCTGGACGTGGTACGTGCCAGCCTCAGGGATGGTCAGTGGGAAGACCTTGCCCTGGGCAGCGTGGATGAGAGTGCCGTCCTGCTGCACTGTCCAGCTGTAGGAGATGTTGGTGCCATCCCTCACTGCAGCCTGCAGCTGGAGAGTGCGGTTGGTAGGGAAGCAGTCCCGGTCCCCCGTGCCCAGCATCTGAAGCCCCTCAATCTGCTGCAGCACATAGATGAAGATGCTGTCCTGCAGGGAACTGACCTCGTTTTCGGCTGTGACAATGATGTTGAAGGTGCCCACAGAGCGGAACGTGTATGAGATGGTGGAGGAGCCTGGGATGGGAGTGCAGCGGTCGCACAGGACCCAGGAGTAGTGCACGTCGCTCCCCGCCTGCAGCGTGGTGCTGAAGCTCACCGAGCCATTCAGGGGCACCACGGTCCGGCTGGCGTTGACACTCAGGCCCTGCACCCGCCTCTTGACGGTGACGTTGAGTTGGGATTCGCTGTGACTCACCTCGTTCCAGCCCAGCACGCTGACCGTGTAGGTGCCCGTGCAGTTGAAGGCGTGGACAACCTGTGGGCTCTCCTGCCTCCGGCCATCCCCCAGGTCCCAGCTGTAGCTGGCTGGGCTCCCGCTGCCCTTCACTGAGAACAGGTAGGGCTGGTTTAGCTCCAGCACGTGTGAGCCATTGACCTCGATGCTGCTGATGCCCACGGGCTCTTGCACCTCCACGAAGGCCGTGTCATTGTCTGAGGACACGTTGTTGGACACCGTCACTGTGACCAGGTAGATCCCGGGGACCTTGTAAGTGTAGCTCACCTCTGTGCCCCCTGAGCGGGCGGAGTCATTGGCCCCAAAATCCCAGGAGAAGTGGTAGAAAAACGGAGGGAAGGCCTGTACCTCCAGCCTGGCTTCCTCCCCAAGCTTCACAAACTGCCTCTCAGGGCGCAGGGTGACGTTGCTGACCTCCGGCTCCACACAGACGCTGGTGAAGTAATGGGCCTTGTTGACTAGGCTGGACAGGACCAGCGAGAGCGGGAAAGTCCCACTGCGGGTGAAGTTATGGGTGACCGTGGGGTGACCGTGAACAGTGGCATTGGACGAGCCGTCACCAAAAGTCCAGTCAAAGACATAGTGCGTATAGTCCCCAGTCACGTGGGCCGTTAGCTGGACCTCGGGCTGCTCAGGGATACAGGATGCAGGCTCGATCTTCAGCACTTCCAGGACAAAGATGTGGACGGGCAGGAGCTGGGAGGCAGAGCTGACAGGATTGGCCGCGGTCACCCTGAGGGTGCAGTTCTCATCCTGCAAGTAGACATGCTGGACAGAAGGCTCTGGGCCAGTCAGGACCGTGCCGTCTCCCATATCAAAGGTCCAAGTGATGTTGTCCCCAGCTTCCACTGAAGCATTGACAGTGACAGCCATGCCCTTTTCTGTGGCTGCAATCGGGCTCACGCGCAAGCCCCGAATCTCCTCAAAGACCCGGACAGAGAGGTCTGCTCTCACACTGCTCACGGTGTTGTTGACCATCAGGCTGATGTTATACACCCCTCGGTACCCATAGGCATGGCTGACTGCCGGCTCACTCCTCAGCACCACTGGGGAGCCGTCCCCAAAGTCCCACGTGTACGAGACCCCAGTCGGAGAGGGCAGCGGGCGTGGGGTAAAGGTGATGGGGCGGCCCACCACCAGGGCGCCACCGTCTGTCTCCACGGTGACGTGGGGCAAGGAAGCCCGCACGCTCAGGGGCAACTGCTGGGTCAAATTCTCAAAGGTGTTGAACACAAACACTGTGAGGTTATAGTCACCTGAAGGGGAGAGAGATGGGAAAGAAAAGAGGCGATCAGTCAATCAGCGCACATTTTAAAAGAACCTATGGTGTGCCAGGTCTAGAGTTAGGAGGACCCGATTTCAAAACTCCCTCAGATACTCATGAGCTGTGTGCCCCCAGACAGGACACTTAACCCTGATTTCCCCCCTTCCAAAAGAGAAGTGACAGTTAACATTCTATTGGAGGCAGCAACACAGTACAGTGGAAAGAGCACTGGCTCCAGGGGCAGAAGACTTGGATTCACACCTTACAACTATGGGTGACCATCATTTGTAATATAAGGTAGCTGATGTATATATGACCTCTGAGGTCCTTTCCTTCTCAAAGGATGTATAGTCCTGGATACAAATCTAAGTCCATTAAAATGTATGCAAAATAAATCCAAGGGAGTGTCAGGAAAGAACTCAGACAACCGGTGATCCTGAAGAAGGAATCAAAGGGGAGAGAACTGCTGACATGAGTTGTATGTCTGTGGGGAACATCACAGGAAACCCCTTACCCCTGACTCCACTGCTCACCTGGGACATGATAGGTATGTGTGACATTGTGTTCGATTAGCACTTGATGGACACCAGGCTCTGGAGCTAGAAAAGACTCGTTGTATGGGGGCTTGAACTGACCACTCTCTTGCTCCCCATCCCCAAATGTCCACCTGGAGTAGAGGGAAGGGAAGAGATCAGGGAGTGAAGAGAAGATCAAAAGTGTCAGCTAGATCCAGCACACAACTAATTCAGGATGAGAAAAGTGACACCCACCACCTCCTGTCCTAGCAGCCTAAGGGGCAACAACTGTAATTGATACACAGTACTTTGGAACAGGGGACCACCTCCTCCAGATCAAAGGGGTAACCTTCCATCCCAGGATATGGGAAGGTAAAGAGGTATTAAATTTCTCATATGGCTCTATGGGATTTGCTCAGGCTAAACCAATTTCCCAATCTCTGCCTCCCCAACCCCCCACAATCTGTCACGGAACTAAATACATGGATTTCTTAATTCCAGTTGAGGAAGTCCCCAACAAAGAGGCACGTTCTCAGATCAATGCAGTCTCTCCTGAACATCCCCAATCCCAGCTCCAAACTGAAGGCTAGATGCTCACTTGGCCAGCAGGGTAACTTAGCACAGGAGCTGAGCTGGATCCAAGTGCCTTTGTTGTCATTCCCCATTTTCCTTCCTAGATCTGGAGATGGGAGAAAGACTCACAGAAAAGCTACTTCCACAGCCGAGTCCACTTGGACACTAGCTCCAAGCTGTAGCGTGGTGTTCTGGGGAATGATGGCTGGAACCTCAGACACCACCAGGTCTCTCATCTTATTCATCTTCTCCACTGTGACATTGTAGTTCACGGTGACGTTGCTCACGTGGTTGGAGGCTGTCAGCTGTAGGACACAGGCAGGGCTGGGACCAGAGACCTTGAACCAGGTCCTCAGAGGGGAGGAGGGGGAAGAGTCATAGAAAAGGAAGCCACACAGGAATTCAGAGACAGAGCAGCACACACAGAAGGACAGGGTTAGAGGCAGAAGGTTAGAGAAAGATTCACAGAGTCCATCTCCTCCTCCCTCTTCCCTCTCCCAATACTCCCAACCGACTCACTCACCCTTAGGTTTTTCAGGACCCTTCAGGAACAGAAGCAAAGCAGAAAAAAAAGGCAGAGGTGAGATCACAGGAAGCAGTTGCTACATCAGACTGTCCTGCTTAGGAAGCAGGGATGCCCAGGCTCAGAGCAACCAGCCGGCCTCTCTCTAAAGCCCAGGGAATGGACAAGGGGCCGGGACCCAATTTCTATTTACCGAGAGCTTAAAGACAGCAGCACTCTGGTAGATGACATTGAAGACAATGTTGTAGAAGGTCAGAGACTGTTTGTCATCGATGGTCCACTTAAAAACGACGTCAGAACCAGCATCAACTATAGGGCTGTACCTCTGGAATGGAGGAGACAGGGCATAGTTTCCACGTTCCCAAGTTGAAGGGCAGCCAGCCAAGCCCCTCTTACCAAAATGGACCAGGAAGGGCATTAAGGAAGCCCAAGCTATACCTAATTATGGCTCCTTTACCCATCTCAGACTATTCACAATTCTTCCTGGCTCCAGTAAGAACCATGAAGACTTTCATTCATTCACTCATTCAACAAGCATTTATTAAACACATATTATTAAACACTTAGCTAGTTCCTGAAGCTACAAAGTAAAAAAAAAAATGAGCAAACACTTACTGTATGCTAGTTCCTGAAGATACAAAGTAAAAAAATGAGAAAACACTTTCAGATAACCTGTGTTTAGCTACAGGTTTCTGATACCAGCACATTTCTATAAATTGTCTGATGTATTGGAGTTCTTCTCCAACTTGCCCCTCCCCTCCATGCCATCCAGTCAGTCTTGAAATGCTCCCCATTTATGGCCAGCTAAACTTATTACCCAAGTCAGCATAGCCAGGGACTAGGGTTATTTAATTATTCTCAATCCTCTGAGAAGGTCAAAAGGAAGAATGCTTCTAAGTACATGCTACTTATATTCACAGGAACCTCTCAGCCCTTCTGTTTCCTGATTCCTACTCACCACCAGGGTGCTCTGTAACACCCGGGTCTGGGGGTTTGGGGTGGCACTGAGTCCCCGGATAGGCTCCTCAGCCTTCACCTGGATGCTGATATTCTCACGGCTCACATGGTTTTCTGCCACAATCTCCACTAGGCTTTCATCCTCCCCAAGACCATCAAGTTCAAGTAATGCAAACCAGGTGTCATTGGTTTCCCGGATACAGTCTGCTGTCAGCTGGACCACCCCTGGAGGGCAGGAGGCTTCAAAGGGCACACTCTGGTTGCTGCCCAGCTGACTGGCTGTGGAGTTGACCCCTGAGCTGATCTTCAGCACGAGGTAAGTCCAGTTGGTGGACACGTAGAACCGGCCATCCTGGGGGGTGGGATGAATGACTCTGAGTCCCACTACGGGCGAGAGCACATCAAAACTACAGGACAAGTTGTGGCTGGACACGCTATTGTCCACAGAAGCTTGAACCACGTAGTGCCCAACGTGTTGTAGCCCAGGGTTAATGAGCTGGCCAAGGAGACGGGTCACCTGTTCTGAAGCAAAGAGCAGACGAAGGGCACAAGTGGTGCCATTGGGGCTAGACACTTCAGAGAGGTGAGCAGGCAGGCTGGGCAGCCAAGTTGAGACATTGGCACTTAAATATTCAGGCTGGAGCTGTTGGTGGGAAAGTGTCTCAGGATAGGACAGATGGTGGAGGAGAGCACCTGGGCCTGCATCATGCTGGACACTGAAGAGGTCCCCAGGGAGCAAGGAGATATTCTTGTTGCTGAAGCTTACCTGGGATGGAGAGCAGCAGTGTTAGATAAGCCAACCATCCCAAGTGGCCCCACTACTGATTTCTGGTAAGCATTGATCAGGATGTTGAAGGGGGGAACCTTTCTTGTAACAAAGGGAAGCATAAATTGATCAGAAGAAACATCAGTCCTATTGCCCTGATATTGCCCTAAAGGTAGGGGAGGACAGACACAGCCTCTCCACCATCCCTCCTCCCCCAGTCACATCTTCATGGCCATTCCATTAAGTATGCTGTCCATGGGAAGGTGGAATAAGAGCAGTCTGTTCTCTCTAATGCAGGAGCTCTTTAAACTTTTTTTTGTGTCCTGGATATCTTTGATAGTGTGGTGAAGTCTACAGGCCCCATCTCAGAATGATATTTTTTAAAAGCATTAAATAAAATACAGAGGATTACAAAGAAAAAAATATATACTGAAACTTATCTCCCACAATATATTTTTTACATCAAACTTAGTTTATTTTTAAAAGTTTTGACTTTAACCAAATAGAACCAGAAATGTTTTCTTTCTTTCTGCATATTTGTCTGGGTTGTTTTCTTATATTATTTATCTAGTTATTGTCATCTGGATGTTGCTATTTGGATTCCGCTTCCTATCCTCTGCATCCCTTTAGTAAAGGCTTCCCACAAAACTCCATGTTTTTCAGAGTTTCGCTGTTATACAGTCCTATACTAGTTTGCTCAACTGATTGCTTAATCCTTGGACACAAATTGTTTCCAAGGTTTTTGTTCTTGTGAATTGTTTCAAAGAATCATTTTATAGAATCAGGTGTCCTCCTGCCTCACTGGCATTCCCCACCCTCCATTACAAATATCTTCAGGGTTCCAAATTTTTTTTAAAATCAAGTTCACAAACCATAGATTTAGAAATTCCTGCTTTAACAGGATAGTTCCACAAAAATAGCTCTGAAGGGGAAAACATTCCCCTTTCCCTTCCCCTCCCTTCTTTTTCTCCTTCCTCCTCTTCTCTGCTCTTCCTCTCCCTTCCTTTCCCCTCTCCTCTCTCCTTTCCTCTTCTTTCCCTTTTTCTTCCCCTCTTCGCTTCTCCTCTCTTCTTCTCTCCTTTCCTCTGTACCCTCCAGGATTCAGGTCCAGAGTTGGGGATACATACTGAGTATTGCAAGGAAGGGCCTGCTGGGATGGAGAACAGGAACTCTCTCCAAAGTGAGTAGTAGCTGGACCAATGGTTGTCTTGTTTGGAGGAAGAATCATTAGCACAGGGTGATATGCTGCAAGGACTGTCCAGGGACAAGCACATATTTGCCAAGGGACACCAGTACTCCCCAGCCAAGCACTCAAGGGGCACCGATGTTTGGTTGTCTAAGGGTGAGCATGAAGGTTTGCTAGTGCTCTCTGGAATACCTGAAAGGAAAGCAAGAAGGTGGTATGAAACTGAGGGTCCATTTTGCCCAAAAGGGAAGATCCCAGTCACTTCCAACTAAGCCTTTTACTCTACTCCCAAGGAGAAAAACTGTTTAGTATCTGTTTCTAGCAATAAACAGAGAAGATTCTGCGTTAGCACAGACCAAATAGGTTAGACCAAGCGAGCAAGAAACATGGTCTTGAATCCTGACCCAAACATATTCTTTCTGGATGATGCTGGACTAGTTTCATCCTTTTCTTTTTCTGGGGAGACAAGCATTACTATTATCCAACAGTTGTATCTAAGTTGTGGGCTCTGGTCATGCAAAGAGGGGCCAGGTCAGACCTCTAAATCCCTTCCCTATAGGGTACCCTTTCTATATAGACTCTTTCCGTCTCCCTTCCCCAAGGCCAAAACATGAAAATATGACTGTATCTTACCTCCTTCCATAGGACGATATATCTGAAGCCTCATTTGTACAGGCTGTGTAAGGTCCTGAGTCCAAAACTCAGCAGCAGTGAGAAAACCTTTATGCTGCAGCACTAGTCCAGGAAAAATCATTACCTGGATAGATAGACAGATCTCAATAGACAAGTAGAAACCTGTATATTGCTAAACTGGATCTAATGGTCCTATGTGTTGAGGATTCTGCTCAGACATTGCAGGAGAGGGAAAAGAGAGGGGATCTTTACTCTTGGAAAGACCCTTGTATGATGGGAGAAGACAGAGAATTCTTGACCTCAGAAAACCCCCAATTTAAGAAGAGACACTGTCCTTGACCAGAGAAAACTCCCAGTATGGTGGGATATAGCTCATTCTTGTCGATGGGGGAGGAGGAGAGCTAATGTGACAGGATAGAGACTATTCTTGTCTCTAAGGAACCCCTAGTCTGACAAGAAACATGATTCCACAGTCGGGGAGCACCCAATCTGATGATGTATGTTGTTGGGTAGCTCCTAATCTCACTGGGAGATAAGGGGACCTCAGAAATCTTCCAATCTGATAAGGGAGGAAGAGTTCCCAGCCTTTTGAGAGGGATTCTTAATCTAATTAGAAAAACAAGGTGCAAACACATTAAAAAGGTACAAGAAGGGAATCAACATATGCCATGGAATGGGAAGAGGGGATGAAAAGTGCATGGATAATCAGAACCAAGTGAGGGCGAATCCGATGAGGTTTCATGAAGGAGCTAAGTTTTCCGTGGGATTGGCAGGCAAGATTTAAGAAGCATGTTACCTCTACAGTCTCACATCCTGGGGCAGAGAGGACATCCTGCTCTTCCATGGGGACCACAGGCCCTGATAGGTCCCAGCTGCCATCCCCCACAAAGAAATTCTCCGCATTAGACACGACTCCTAGTAAGGAGAAGAGACTGATGATTTTGGTGCTCTTGAGGATCAGAAGGAGGCTCTTATCTTGGAGTAGAGGAAGCAATAGCCTGAATGCCCAGTGAGAAGCTGGGGCATGTGTGTGTATGTGTGTGTTTGGGTTCTCTCCCCACCTCCCAAGGCCGAATACCTGTGGGCTGGAACTCGCACACGTAGCTGTGGGTGGCCGTGCAGAGGTCGGTGTTGCACTGGCCAGCAGGGCCCAGGCGCACACAGTGCTCGGCATTGGCAGGGTGCGGCTCTCCAGGCAGCCAGTTCTGACAGCTCTCCAGGCTGAAGGCCTCTCCATGGGGTGGCACCCCAGGACCCGACAAGGCCGTGAAGCCGATCCACACATCCAGGCTCCTGTCAATAACCAGGATCCACTGAGCTATAGCCCCCGTGACAGGGACAGGAGAGAAGTTGCTAGTCCCAGGAAACTGAGAGCTCTCCTGTCCTCAAGGCCAGGAAAGCAACTCCCTCCACACAGGGCAGAGCAGGGCATAATTGGTGGGGGGGGGAGAGAAAAGCAGATTTTCTTTGGTGACTATTCATGTCCAAGAATAAACTCTCTGTCTCCTAAGCCTCCGACTCATGGCCTAGGTAAGAAGCCCACACTGTAAACTTTCAGTCACTAGTTTAACGGCAAAGCCTGCAGGAATATGGTCAATACGGCAAGAAGCTTATCTACAAATTCAGTGCTTATGGGGACTATGAGTTTGGTGTCCTCAGAGTCCAAGTCACAGCCAGGCTCTGTCCTTCATGTTCCTCCATGGAACTAGCTGCCAAGGCCTTAATACTCCTCTTCAAGTATCTTTTCCCAGCTAACACTCCCTGCCATACCACGTCAGGATGGGCGTGTGCATGAATCACGAGGGAAGAAGATTCTTCTTTCTCCCACAGTGGAAGCACCCCTTCTCAACCCTCCCCCATCCAGACCCATAGCTGAAGAGCTGAGAACGCACAGCTTAGAGGTGGATCCCAGGGTCTCCATTCTATTCAGAAATCCCCATGAAGTTACCCATAAAGCAAGGTCCCCTTCTGTCTATTGATCTTTGGGGTTTGAAAGCCTGTGTGTGTGTGTGTGTGTGTGTGTGTGTGTGTGCGCTGAAGGGAGGGAAAGAGAATAGCATCACCAGAAAATAAACGGATATATACACACATGCCCACATGGACAAATGGCTTTTAGAGAATAACTGCTATGTTTCTTAGAAAGAGAGAGAGAGATAGCTAGATAGATAGAGACAGAGACAGACAGACACACACAGAAACAGAGAGAGACAGAGAGAGACAGAAAGAGAGAGAGAGAGAGAGAGAGAGAGAGAGAGAAGAAGAAGAAGAAGAAGAAGAAGAAGAAGAAGAAGAAGAAGAAGAAGAAGAAGAAGAAGAAGAAGAAGAAGAAGAAAAACAGTCAAAAAGAAACCAAGAAGACAAGCTAAGAGATCAACTAAAGCCCCTTGCTAATGGGAACCACATTTCTACTTCATTTCCCCAAGAAATCTGAAGTCTTCAAAATGGGTGATTCCTCACATATGTCTTCTCAAATAGGGTAGGTCACCTGCTTTCACCAAGACTTGTGTAAGGGGTCTGAATATTCAAGACTACAGGGCTCAAGCTGGAAGAACTCAGGAAGGGAGAGACACACACAATCACATAATGTCGATCACACCAGTACTCAATAGGAGAAGTTGGTATCAAGAAACATTGTAGCCGAGAGAGATTCTCTCCTCCAGGGATATGAGCACTCAGGAGACACTTCAGATTGGAGGGCTGGGGTATCGATTAACTGAGAATATTGAGTGTGAGTTCAGGATGGGCTTAGGGCATCAGAGAATTCCAGGGACTGCTCCATTTTGCCCTCTACATCTGGGAAACAGATTCCCCTACTGGGTGGTGATGGGGGAGGGGCATGAGATCCAGGGAGGGGCCACTGGGAAACACCCTCCACCCCCACATCTGGGCCATTCCGTGTGCTTTCCTAGACATGTTTATAAAAGCCGCCCCTGGCCAACATCTGCATCTGGTGGTGTTGACAAGAGCAAGTCATCAGGCCGGAAGAGTTCTTCTCCTCCCCAGGGCCAGAGCAATAATAGCCCTGCCATGGCAGCTTGCCAACTGGACAGAACCACCTCCGGACCAAGCTGCCCAGTCCAGCTGCCCCCTCCTATTGTCTCTCCCCTCTTCCACCTCAGCTCTCATTCACGCCCTTTTCCACTCTCAGACTTCTCCAATGGGTATTTGTAAAAACTGACTATATCCAGAAAGCAAAGTCCCCAGACCCAGTGTATACCTATTTTATAACCTGCTTCCTGGCCCCCTGGGGCTTTGGGGAAACCCCATTAGCTTCCCTATCATCCTTTAAAAAAAAGGTCTCTCAATTATCCATGTTACAATGAACAGATGTGTTTTGGATAATACAAAGAACATGTGTGCAGGTTTGGGGATAGTGATTTCTTTTCTTTTAAATTTTATTTTATTTTCAGATCCACATTCTCTCCCTCCTACTTTTTTCACTGCCCCATCCCCAATGAGAAAGCAAGGAAAACAAAGCCCATTATAAAAATGTATGTACAAGCAAAACAAATTTTAGCACTGACTAGGTACCTTGGGTATTTTTGTTTCTGTCTCTCTCCCTCTTTTCCTCCCTCACTCTATATACATTGGCCATCTTTTTCTCTCTCTGTGTATATATTGAATAATAGAATATACAGATACATATATATGCCTCAATCTACACTCTGAGTCCATCTCCTCCCTAATTCAGAGACAGAGACAGAGACAACACATTTCATCATAAGTCCCCTAGAATTGTGGTTGGTCATTGTGTTGATCAGAGTTCCCAAGTCTTTCCAGTGATCCAAGACAATTCCAAAGGACGCCTGGTGAAAAATGCTACTTATGTCCAGAGAGAAAACTGACAAACTCTAAGTGCAGATTGAAGTTTTATTTTTCTTGGAGTTTGTATGTTTTCTTTGTAACATGGCTAATATGGAAATATGTTTTACATGATTTCACATGTATAATCAATATCCTACTGCTTGCCTTCTCCGGGGTGGGAGAAGGGTAGAAAAAAGAAAATCGGAAACTCAAAATTTCTAAAACTTAACATTAAACTTTTCACATGTAATTGGGAAATATTTAACAGAATGAATTTTAAAAAATCATTTTGAGGCAGCTACATGAGGCAGTGGATAGAGGATAGTGGATAGAATGGCCTTGTAAGTCACAAGGATCAGAGTTCAAATCTGCCTCAGACACTTAATACTTACTAGTTGTGTGACCCTAGGCAAGTCACTTAACCCCAATATCCTAGCCAAAAAAATTCTTTTAAAAAACTCCTAAATCTTTCAAAGATGTGCTTTATTATCTTAGATGAGCATTCTCATAAAAATTCTGCCTAAGTCAGATGCAGAATGCTTATAACAGCAATAGCAAAGCACACACTGCCTTCACTATGTGGAAAATTGGTGGGGAAGATGATAAGAGCCACCAAAAGTTGTTCCCTAATTCTTTACTATTTGTGCACTAAAACCATTCCTCGATGTTAATGGTAGTATGGAACTGACTTTGGATTCTCAGAAATTAAGCCAGTAAAGCACAAGCTCTACCAAGTTAGTAAAACTCCAAATATGGGCCCCCTGACTGACTGCTATTTGAAGACAAACCTAGCTAAGTTCAAAAAGGATCATGACCCACTTGACAACTGGGTGATAAATTGTTTTGTTTGGTACTTCTCACCAACTTGTTGAGGGGCTGCAATCTAAATCACTAGAGGGAATACCCACACTGATGAACCAAGGACTTCTGTCTGTTTATTCAAGGACAAATCAAGTGAAGAGTCCACAACTGAGAGATTGTGATGGTTCCAGGCTCTATCTCTAGAGATTCCTCTTATCTTTAGCTCTTGGGAGGAGGCTGAGAGTTGGATGCCTGTGTCTACAGAGCCCCTGCCAGATTTGAGACATGGAATTCAAAGCTCTAAGGATCTTTAGATCCACTTTAACTCTTCCTTTAGACTCCTAAGTAAGAGAATTCCCATCCCATCCCTGGCAAGAAGCCAGTCTAAGTGGATTCCTAGTATCCTGTATCTACCAGCCAGAGAGAACACTGCCCTTACCTGGTGACCTGGGAGACCAGGAAGTGCTGGATTTCAGGGCTGCCTACAATGGCCAGGTCTCCACCACCCCAGGCTTGACAGTGCCTCTGGGCCTGGAGCCACGAAGCTTTCTCCACTACCAAACGGTAGCAGTGACCATTCCCAGGGAAGATATCAGTGTTTGAGGGGCACAGAGGGTGGACCACTGTAAAAGAAGGTGCACAGAGAAAGAGTAAGTGTTTTTCTTGAGAGTAACTTGGGAAGATTCCCCTGTAGCAGAGACCAAAACTCCTGGCCTTTCTCTAGGGAGTTGTGTCCAGATGAGTAGGGGGCAAGATGGGGTGCATGAAGCCTCCTTCCTAAACTGTACCATTACATTTTGAATCACTGGTAAGAACATGGTGGGGAGGGAGCTAAGTTATATAGACCAAGAAGTTAGAAGGTAGAAAAACTTGCAAAATCAGTGGATTCATTTCCCTCAAATCCCACCCCAGGACCTTGAGAGGAGTAAATTTGAGAAAGAAGAAGAAAAAGGGGACACATTCCCATGGCACAGACCTCGGGCAGGCTGCTCACTCTCTGCCATGATGCTGTAGATGGCACTGAGTCCAGTGCCCCCTCGGTTCCGGATATCAAATTCAAGGCTTTCGTTATTTTGTAGCCAGGATGGGCACAGCAGCTCTAGTTCTGTGGGCACAGCCTCTACTTGCACCTCTGTCCATAGTAAGGCTGTGTTTGCTTCCAAGGTCAGATCAGCAGTCACATTGTAGTGACCAGGGAGAATAAATCGGTGAGATACGGCAAGGCCCGTGGTCAATGCCGAGGTCCCATCCCCAAAGTCCCAGCGCAAGTTGTTAGCAGACAGTAGGGTGCTTACGTTGAAGGTCACAGGATGGCCAGCAGGCTGGGGGACCTCAGGCCCCCAGAGCGAGGCTTCTAGGGAGGCAGGGAAGACATTGTGGAGAATAATAGGTACCCGGCATGCTGCAGGAGATGCTGGAAGCCCAGAGCAGAAGAGGAGGCAGCTGGAGGAGGCATTAGGGGAGTGTGCTTTACCACAGAAGCAGGAGCCCTCCTCTGAGAGACCTCCATACTCCTGACCAATGGAAAAACAGAAGGCACTGCAAATATTCTGGGCCAGGACACCATCATGGGCAGCTGAGAAGACAACCACAGCCATGGTGCTTGAGCTATTGTCTTGGAGGCAGGCAATGTACTCCTCATCTGCCAGAGACAAAGAAACATGACATAAGGGGCTGGTGTTCCCTTTCTTATCTCTTGTGTACCTAAATTATTTCACTGACCCACCACTCTATTTCTTAGCCAGTACTAAATGATTTTTATGCTATATTATACAGTTTTAGGTCTGGTATAAATTCTAAGCCACTTTCCCTTGTGTTTTTATTTCTCCATTAATTCTCTTGATATTCTTGACCTTTTCTTTTTTCCAAATGAATTTTATTATTTCTTCTAGCTTTACAAAATAATTTTTGGCAGCTTGGTATGGCACCGAATAAGTAGGCTAATTAGGTAGAATTATAGTTTTTATTATATTAGTTTGACCTATCTATGAGCAACTGATATTTTCCCAATTGTTTAGATCTGACTTTTTGTGAAAAATGTTTTGTAATTGTATTCATATAGTTTCTAGGCATATCCCAAATATTTGATACTGTCTATAATTATTTTAAATGGAATTTCTTTTTCTATTGGCATTCCCTTTCTTGAGGAAGCCTTTCTTGCTGAAAAGGGTAAACTTCCTACCAATGAAGAGGAAACTAGATAATAATTATATAATTAGGAGCAATTTTGCCCAACTATATGCCCATAAATCTGATACTATAAATGAAGGGGATGAATACTTACAAAAATATAGATTGTCCAGATTAACAGAGGAAATAAAAGGAAATAAATTACTTCAATAGCCCCATTTTAGAAAAAAGAATTTGTTCAATTCCTTATTCAGGAAGGCTTCCTTGATTTCTCTTTCCTCATCCATATGCCTCCTTTATTTTGGAATCCTTCTTAATTCATTGATTCATTTTGTCTGGTCTTAATTTGTACTTATTTCTACATGGCTCAGGCTTCCTTTTCCTGCTTCTGTCCTAATTTTTTTTCCCACATCCAAAACTCCCCAAACCAGGGACTAGCTCTCCTCCTTTCTCCTGTTTTTCCCCCATAGAGCCTAGAAAAGGACTCTGTCAGAAGGGAAATTCAGCATGCAGTGCCAAATGACCTATCCAGAGAAGCTTGGCCCTCCCCCTGTATCCCCACTCACCACAGGTACCATCAAAGGAGACACTGAGGATGGGGACATCTGCCAGGTGTGATGGCTCGGCACACTGAGTCTCCCTCAGCTGAACCACACTGACCTTCTGTTCCTCCACCCAACCGGGTAACCAGGACAAGTTGCAGTCACAGACAAACGGATTCAGACTCAAGTTTCTGCCACAGGAAAAGGATGGAGATCAGAAGAACCTCAGACATAGAGGAAATAGGGCAAAGGCAACCTAGTTCAACTTTTACTACAAGTAAATGGCCCACATCTGAGGGAAAATGGGAAGAGGATTTAGTTTGAAGTTCCTTAGGAATTAGGATTCTGTCACTTCCTTGGGCATCCTCCCAGGCAGTGTCACTCCTGATGGTGAGGAGTAAATTCCTCTGAGAATATTGGTAACAACTTTCATTTGTTTACTCTTTAGTGTGTGGGAATTCCTGGAGGACCCTAACTGTAGAGAGAAGGGTGATGATGTAGAAAGAGTTGAACCCACACTGAACTTAGGCTCTGTGACTTGAAGCTCCAGGAAATCCCCAAATGTGACAAGAAGGTCTAGAGATTTGAGGCAAAATCCCTGTTTCTTACTCCTTCCCCTCCCCCCTCCCCCCATTGCTTACACTAGACCACACTTGGTTCTCCAAACCACTCAGGAAATAGATAACCAGATAAACCTCTTTGTCCCCCAGGAACTTCACTCAGGGGCACTGTAAAGGGAAAGATGTGTGTGTGTGTGTGTGTGTGTGTATGTGTGTGTGTGTGTGGGGGGGGAGTGTGTGTTGGGAGGGCGTGATTCTTGAACTCATCAGACCAGTCATTATTAAGTGAAAATCATCCCAACTTACATTTCACTTAAATTAAATAAATTAGCAAATAATCCTTCTTCTAGTGTTGTAATCTTGTTGTTGCTGATGTCTCTGGAAGATAGGAAAAGAAAGAAAAAAGCCATTTAGTTTTAAAGATATGTCTCCTTCCCTCCCAGAACTCAGGACTGACCTGGGCCTTGCCTTTTACCTTACACTTAGTTAGTTTGGGCTAGGTCCCTTTTTAGAATGCTTGATTGCTTCCTGGGGCAAGTTAAAACCATTTATGCCTTATTTATAATAAATACCACTGAATCACAAATTCCCAAAGCACTTATTTGTCCTTTCCAATCTAACACTTGGTCATACTTAGTTCTACACTGTTTTCTAATTGATTCAGATATAGAGCTTTGATTTTCCCCACTAGACTAAGGAGCTTCTAAAGGAATGGGATGTATGTTCTTCCCAAATTACCTCTCATTGGGACAGGTACACAATATGTCAGGGATCTCCAATTTCAAAGGAGTGGGCACTATTTCCCCTTGGACAGATTACAGTTTCTCTCTGTCTTAGTAGACAATCACTGAGTTGATGTGATCAAAAAATACATCACCAACTAGTCCACCGATGGTGAACCTCTATGAAGTTACCTACGTTCATGTCCAAAGCCCTGGTGACTTAGTAGGTGAGGCTTGTGCTTCACTTCCATCAGCTTCAAGAACCAGGATAAGCAATCCATCAAACACCGAATTTTTACTATGTCCTTACTATGTACCAGCCACTAGACTGAGCAATGAGGATGCAAAGAAAAACAAAAAGTCCCAGCCCATGAAGAGTTTAAAAGGGGAGACCACACCATGTGGCGGCATGGGAGTAAGATTTGAGTGGAAGTCACTTCAGAACAATTAAGTTAACTTTTTAAAAGAACGCCCTGAATTCAAAACAATAAGATTAATTATGAAGTGGGCTAAACTTGCAGTTAGTTTTTTAAAAATTATTGAATATATTTAACTTAATTTTCCTTGACTCCAATAAAAATATTTTTTAAATTAAATTCCTTTTTTGTTTGTTTGTTTTTGTTTTGTTAAGCCCTAAATCTAACTCTTCCTTGGATGGATCCCATGTGAGTTGGTTTCTACATTAGGACTGTCAAGTATTTATTAATGGGTTGAATCTCACTGCCTGGTGTTACCTGATCTATAAAGACCCCAGGGAATGGTCCTGAGGAACTTGGTTGGGGAAGCAAAGTGTGGGCATGTTTGGGAGATGGGTTAGATGAAAAATGGATTGATGACAACACAGATTTTGGAAGCATGATGAGAAAAGCGTGAGGGTGGTCACAAAAGGTAGTCAGAGCAAATTACATACAGTTGTACCAAGGAAGAGAGGTTTTCAAAGAACTCAGTCTCTAACGTGCTGATGAAGTTGTCCGAGATGTCCCTGGGAAAACAAAAAGAGATTATGGATAAGGACATTTCCATGAGTCAGGCTCACAAACAGTTTCACTAAAGGTCAGGTTTCTGCTGGCATGTCTCTGAAATGCTGGAGACAGGCTGTTCTATTCTCTGTGAATGGGTTTTCTAGGCACAAAGGGAGAGAGGGGAAGGAAAACAATGCAGCCCCCCAAACCCCTTCATGGCCTAATATAATCCCAGGTTAAAGTATAATTACTGACTAGAGCCCAGGGTAGCTGAGATGATCATAGAAGAACAAACTTAGATCCAGGGCCATGGATCAAGCTCTTGCCCTAAGAAAGACAAGGTAATGAAACTGAGAAAACCCTTGGCTGTCTTCATCCTTGTAATAAATGCTCACACTCATAAACAAAACTCTTTCTTCACAACAGTACTGTGTACAGTAGATAAGTGTAATCTCCAGACAGAGACCACCTAGTAGTGGGTAGGGGTTGACCTCAGAGTTAGGAAGACCAGGGTTCAAATGTCACCTCTGACATACTGGCTGTGTGGTCCTGCACAAATCATTTAATCTTTGAATGTCCCTAGATACTTCTCTATTGCACCATTGGAGGGAGTTTCCTTATAGGGAATCCCTTTCACTTTTGGTTAGTACACATGACCAGTTCTCAAGTCTGAATGTCCCTTCTCTGGGCTCCCTCTTTAAAATTAAACACCTTCATTCCGACTGCCAAGTAACTAGTCCCAGCAGAAATATTTCTCTGCCTCAATACACAGTCAGCTGTACCTGTCCCCAAGGGACCTGGCTACAGGGTAGTAGAAAGGGACCAGCCTTTGATACAGAGCCATCTGTGTGAGGATATCAATGAGATTAATCTGCTAAACTTGGCAGAGATGGATTCTATCTTTCCTTTGCCTACCCCATTCCTTTCCTGGTCTTTAGAGATTTTGTGACTGTAGCAATACTAGGAAAGTAATTTTTGTAACAGTGACAACTGGCCCGAGACTGTTACTTTGTGTGACTCACTTTCAGGGGGAGAATAAGAAGGGCAACTGTCCAAAGCTATTACTATAGACAATGGTCCTCAAGTGGTGGCAGCAAAACTATGGAATAAGACAATTTGTTACCAATGAAGTCCTGAGCCCCCACACACAGATGGTGTCCTCTCCTCTTCCCTGGGAACACTGATGGCTTTCTCCCCATGCTTTATACAGAGGGAGGAGGTATCCATACCTAGCAGTCTGACCTGAATATTGACAAGTTCACCCCTTTAAAAAATCATCTGTGTTTTTCCTTTTTGGTCTGGTTTTTTCTTGCAAAATATAATAAATATGGAAATACATTTAAGAGAATTGCATGTATTTAACCTATATCAGATTGCTTGGTGTCTTGAGGAAGGAGAAGGAAAGGGAAGGAGGAAAAAAATTTGAAACACAAAGTCTTACAAAAATGGATGTTGAAAACTATCTTTACATGTATTTGAAAAAATATACTATTACTAAACTAAAAAAAATTTATCCACTGTGGGACCTGAGATCTTACTGTACTTAGGACAAAATATATAACTATACTATATAGCCTATCATACAATAAACACAAATACCACATTATGGTCTTAAAACTCACATTTACAAAAAGTCATAATAGAAAGTGCCTCCTGAATGTTAAAGCTGCCTACATTGTCTAACCTGATTTTATTTCTTTTCCAGCCCTCTGAACTCTCATTTCCCTCAGAGAAAAGATGTCTTCCCTGGGTCAAGAGTTGGGGGCCCCTCCCCTAGAGACACAGCTGTCTTGGGTCTCCACAGCAACAAGTAGCTCAAATATTTACTTTTTGTCCTCAGTGATCAAGGTCAAACTTACTATGGGAGAGAGGGAAGAGAGAGAGAGAGAGAGAGAGAGAGAGAGAGAGAGAGAGAGAGAGAGAGAGAGAGAGAAAGAGAGAGAGGGAGTGTGTGTGCTGAGGATGAGAGAGTGGTCTCTGGTTATCTGGCTTCCTTTCCTTCAAAAGGGAGCAAGCTGAGAAAAATGATACTCCTGGGAGTGGCATAAATTTATTCCCAAAGATAAAATCCCGGGGGACGTTTAGAAGAGTAAATTAAGTGTAACTTAGGAAAAGCTGGAGCATTTCCCCATGAAGTGCCCAGAGGAGACATCCTATTTCCCCAAAATTCCTTTTAGTGATCTTGACAGAACAGATTCCTGGGGTCACAGAAGGTAGGACCCACCTAAAAACAAATACCCACACATGTACAAAGATCTTTCTTCACCACAGCACTACAAGGTAAATATTACAAAAACAATCTCCAGCTGAAAGGAGGCTTTGGCATAGAGAATGTAAGAACTCCCTAGAGAACTCCAACAAAACACACACTACACTAGATATTCTAAGTATTAGAACTATTAAGTGATTTGCACATAATGGTTATCTCAACTGGGATTAGGATCCAGGTCTTCTAACATCAAGATTCTTTCCAATAAGCCATATTAACTCTCAGAGAAAGGTCTGAGTCCTATTTGAGGACCAGGTAGAAGGGGCTTCTTTTCTCCAGCCAACAGAGATCATAAGCCAACAAGGATCATGGGTTTGCAGATTTAGAGATAGAAGGGACTTTAAAGGTCATGCAGTCCAACCGCCTCATTTGACAGATGAGGAAACTGATGATTAGAGAGTATGAACAAAGTCATGTGGGCCCTAAGTGGCAAAGCTGGGATTTGGACTTCTTAGAAGATTCCAAGTTTAATGCTTTTTCTATTTAAATATGATGCATCTTTGGGAGGCCAGAACCTCACACAATATTTAGTATCTGTTGTTCAGTTGATTTTCAGTCATGTCTGACTCTTTGTGACCTTATTAGGGGTTTTCTTGGCAGAGATGCTAAAGAGGTTTGCCATTTCCTTTTCCAGATCATTTTTACAAATGAGGAAACTGAGGTAAATTGGATTATATGACTTGCCCAGGGTCTGACACCCAGGAAGTGTCTGAGGCCAGTCTGGATTCAAAATCTCCTAATTCTAGGCCTTGCTCATTATTTGCCTAACTACCCCTCACTCCCACCCCCTCAGCCTATAATAAATATTTGCTGAATGACCCTCCCTTCCTCAGTTCCCTCATCTGCTCCCTTTGCAGAGGTGAAGGACTACAGGTACTTAATATTGCATATACTGACTGAATATGTCACACAGCTAGAGTTAGATCTAGTCTGAAGGGGTGTTAAACTCAAGTTGAAATGGATCCCTGCTGGCTGCATGTTTACTTAGAAAACCACAAATATCATCTATGTAGTATAATGTTTTTATTTATTTTGTTAAATATTTCCCAATTATGCTAGTAAGAATTTTCCAAGCCACAAGAATGACACCTTCCACTCCTTTGACACACAAAGTGTCTGAAACCCAAAGTCGCATATCTGTCACCATCAGCTTCACCGATGACATCTGAAACCTAGTCTTTTTATTCCAAAGGGAGATGTATTAGTAAGATCTATGAAAACACTTTTTTCCTCCTGTCTAATTTTTTATTCTTTGTTACAGGTTCTAAAAAGCAAACTTCTTTACCAAGTTCTAGTCTGGAAAAGTCAGAAAATCTCCCCAAATAAGTCACTCCCGAGTAAAAGAATATTTTGTAAATTAGTTTACCTCTCAAACCTGTGAAGGAGGAAGGAATTTGTGACCAAAGAAGAACTAGAGACCATTATTGATCACAAAATAGAAAATTTTGATTTTTATCAAATTGAAAAGCTTTTGTACAAATAAAACTAATGCAGACAAGATTAGAAGGGAAACAATAAACTGGGAAAACATTTTTATAGTCAAAGGTTCTGATAAAGGCCTCATTTCCAAAATATATAGAGAATTGACTCTAATTTATAAGAAATCAAGCCATTCTCCAATTGATAAATGGTCAAAGGAGATGAACAGACAATTTTCAGATGAAGAAATTGAAATTATTTCTAGCCATATGAAAAGATGCTCCAAGTCATTATTAATGAGAGAAATGTAAATTAAGACAACTTTGAGATACCACTACACACCTGTCAGATTGGCTAGGATGACAGGGAAAGATAATGTACAATGTTGGAAGGGATGTAGGAAAACTGGGGCACTAATACATTGTTGGTGGAATTGTGAATACATCTAGCCATTCTGGAGAGCAATTTGGAACTATGCTCAAAAAGCTATGAAACTGTGCATACCCTTTGATCCAGCAGTGTTACTACTGGACTTATATCCCAAAGATTTACTAAAGAAGGGAAAGGGACCTGTATGTGCAAGAATGTTTGTGGCAGCCCTCTTTGTAGTGGCCAGAAACTGGAAAATGAATGGATGCCCATCAATTGGAGAATGGCTGAATAAACTGTGGTGTATGAATGTTATGGAATATTATTGTTCTGTAAGAAATGACCAACAAGATGATTTCAGAAAAGCCTGGAGAGATTTACATGAACTGATGATGAGTGAAATGAGCAGGACCAGGAGATCATTATAACATTCAACAATAATATATATATGATGATCAATTCTGATGGATGTGGTTCTCTTCAACAATAAGATGAACCAAATCAGTTCCATTTGTTCAATAATGAATAGAACCAGCTATACCCAGTGAAAAAACTCTGGGAAATGAGTATGAACTACTACATAGCATTTCCAATCTCTCTGTTTTGTCTGCTTGCATTTTTGATTTCCTTCACAGATTAATTATACATTATTTCAAAGTCTGATTCTTCTTGTGCAGCAAAATAACTGTATGGATATGTATACATGTAGTATTTAACATATACTTTAACATATTTAACATGTATTGGTCTACCTGCCATCAAGGGGTGGGGGTGGGGGGAAGGAGGGGAAAAATTGGAACAAAAGGTTTGGCAATTGTCAATGCTGAAAAAAATAATCCATGCATATATCTTGTAAATAAAAAGCTATATAAATTTTTTAGAAAAGATATTTTGGATGCTTCTGTCTTCTCTTAGTTCTGCTATATTCAGGCAGGAATAGGCTATATCTTCCACACACACAACCCAAAGGGTCCCTCTCACCTATTTTGGATAATAAACTAAATTCCATCCACTCATGGAAAGCCCATCACAGTCCTGCCCAGGATTCACATTGCTCCTCTAACTCAGCTGTCAATATAGCTGCCCCTAACCTGAGACTGGTCTTTTGTGTCTGTACAGTCATTGTTGTCGTTGTCAAGGTGAAGCTGGAGTACAGCCAACTGAGAATCAAGCTCTTGGATGTGGAAAAGGGATTCAGATGATACCTGGCAGGCAGAAGGGAAGGTGGGAGGATTTTCTACCCTTGGTTTCCTACCTGTCAGCCAAGTAGACAGAACAGGAAGCCACAAATGGAGGAAATGGGTTTACCTTGTGGCAAGATGGGGAATTTAAGTTAGATATAAGGAAGAACTTTGCAAATCACTGGCAGAACAAAATTTGATTCTTTGGAAACCATTTGTTCTAGGCAGAACTTTATTTGCCTGACTGACCCAGAGAAGAAGTAAGCCCGAATGGACTGGCCTGGTTATCTCTAGGAAAACTTTTCAACCTGATGATTCTGTGCTTGTAGGGTAAAGCTTCCATCTGAAATGGCCATAAGGAACCTAATCATAAACAAATAGTGATTGCTACATGGAACTCTGGAAAGAGGGATAGATTTGGAGTTGGAGGACCCAACTTCATATACTAGTCATCTGTGTGACATAATGCAAGTCACTTAACTTTTCTATTTTCACATCTGTAAAAAAGTGAGGATTGGTGATAGGGTAGATAACATTAATAATCTCTCTCATCTCTAAATCCATGAATCTATGAGTATCAGGTGGAAAAGGGTAGATAAGGAGCTAGAGAGAAGGGATATGTGACATGGAAATAGAGAAGCTTGCATTTGGATGCTTGAGATGAATGCTAAAGAAAAACAACCTTAATATGAATTTGATGGGGCTGGCACAGAAGATGGTAATAGATTCTAGTTTCAAATGTAATGATGTACTTTTTCATACTAGTTAAGGTTCCTTCTCAATTTTTTTGTATCTATTAACTTTATATTTATACTTTTGAGGTTGATATGTAGGCACTTGTTTATTTTCCTCATTAGAATATAAGTATAGGGATCATCTCAAAAGTCCCCTAGTACCTAGCACAGTGCTTGACACATACTTATTAAATGCTTGTGATTAGATTCCTTCCTTCCCTCTACCTACTTCCTAACCTTCCTAAGGTTAGGAAAAGAGCTCTTCATCATTAAACAGTCATTAGGGACTTCCATTCCAGGATATAACATCCTTTGTGGGATGAGCTGTGAGGGGATACTTCCATCCTTTTCTCAGGAGCTGATAGACTTTTCAAATAGTCCCTTTCCTAGGTACCCCCAAATCCCTCTAGACCAATATTTCCCATAGGCCTCATTCCAGGAAGACCAAACAGGAAGGGGGATTCCTGGTTTCCCACATGGTATGCCCAGCACAGCCTCCCTTCAGTATTTGGGGGAGACCAAAGAAATGTACTACGTTCAGCAAAAATTGAGTTTTCCTGGCTTAGGCTTCCCAAAAAAAATACCTTTAAAAACAATATTTTTGAAAAATAAAAAATCCTATTCTCTGGAAAAATCATTATGGATGCCAGAGCCCGGACACTACATCACAGAAGCTCTAATACTTAGTCTGCTCCTTGAGAGGTGCTTGCCACCTCTCAAGTCATGATAGGAAATGAAATCCTCTACCCTTTGTCTCACTGGGGACTGCCCAATTTCTGTAAAATGCCCTGTGACATCACAGAAATAGAATCCAGGTAGAGAAGTCACTACAGCCACCCCACTTTCATTGCATTGGAGCTCTGGTATGGGAGGCTCACCATTTCTGAGCTTCGGTTTCCCCATCAGTTCAATAAGATGAACACACAAAGACAACTCAGGGAGAAGTCCACAACACCAACGGCAGGATTAGATAAGGCAAAAGGGACACAGCTAGCTGGGGAGCATTTCAACAGCTTGTCATTCATTACTCCATATCTGTTTATCTTGCTGCTAAATGGCCGGAGCCTTCACTTGCCTCTTAGCCAAATACTGAGGCTTCACTGTGTTCCAGCTTCCTGCTGAGCAGAACTGAATCCCCCTCGTTGCTTGCTCCCTGGCCAAACAGTCAGCAAGTCCAAACAGGGAGCAAACCCTGAGATCTATCACTGACACGATCTCTTTCTGGCCATCAGCTTTCTTTTCTGCTAGTCCTACTGTGTGCAAGCCCTCCCACCCCAATTTCCAGCATTCTCTCTTATACCAGGCTCCTCTCTGTTGAGGGAAAACAGCCACCCATTCAGGCTCTTTCAGCTCTTACCACATACCCTGGACAGGCAAAAGATGGCTAGAACTTAAGGGCCCGGAACCAGAATCTGAAACTCCCACCAACTTCTCTCCAAGGACAGATTCCAGGTCTAAACAAGGATGACAACAACTCAATCTGGGGTCTCTAGTGAGCCTGGCTTGGCTCTACCATGTATTTATGCACGGTGTACTGGAAAGAGCATTGGATGTGGGAACTTGTTTGGCTTGAGTAGGCATATTTGTTACAAGGGTTTTTTCTTTTTTTGGGGGGGAGGAGGGTGGAACTTGGAAGAAAGAGAAAATAAATGCTTGTTAATTAAAAAAAAATAAAAATTGAAGGAATAAAAAGAGCATTGAATTTAGAAGCCTAGAAGTGTAGAGCTGGAAGGGATGATAGGGATCATAAGATTCAGAATTGCAAAAGAACTAAAGAGAACTGGAAAAGATTGTTAGATCAACCCCTCCTTTTACAGATAAGGAAACAGATCCAGAGGGATTGAGTAAATTACCCTGCATTTTACAGACAATATGGCAATCATCAGGATTTGAACTCATGGTGTGTGGCTCCAAAATATTGTGTTGTTCTTCGTTTTTTTCTTTTTTAAATCTTTATCTGGAGGGAGAGGCACATGTTTTCTTTTACAATATGACTAGCATGGAAATATGTTTTGTTTGAATGCACATATATATAGCCTATATCAAATTTTCTTTTTTTTTTAAATTATAACTTTTTATTTACAAGATATATGCATGGGTAATTTTTCACAAAATGCTGTGTTCTTGCCAATATGTCACACTGCTTCACCTAAATTAAGTATCTTGGTTTTACAGAAGAGAAAACTGGGCCTGGAAAAGGCCAAAAGTCTTGCTCAGGGTCACATGACTTAAGAGTCGAACCAGAACCAGAACCCAGTTCTCTTGACTCTTGACTGAGGGGTTTGAGAGTCAAATGAAATATCTTATAAAAGCTCTCTGAAGTATCATATGTATGCTAGAGATGACTATTTCTATCCGGGTACATTTGATGATTTTCTACCTTTCTGAGATACCTTTCATTAAGGATTTTTCTCATTTCTCATCCTCATTAATCTTCTCTGACACTGAAGACTATCCACCTCTCCTAAACACTCTTTCCATCTTTCCCTTTTGTGACACTGCTCTCTCCTGGTTCTTTTATTAAGAATGGACTGTTCCTTCTCAGTATCCTTTGTAAAATCATCAGCAATGTCCTAGCTTCCCAAGCAGGGGTGTACCACTGAGCCAGTCCTAGCCCCTTTTCTTTATCTCTCCTTTTTCCTCCTTTCTCTTTCCTCCTTCTTTCTTCTTCCCTATCTTCTCCTTTTTTCCTCCTCCTCCTCTTTTCTCTCCTCCCCTCTCTTCTCCTTTCCTCTCCTACTTTCTCCTTCCCTTCCCTCTCCTCTCCTCTCCTCTCTCTCTGATCCTATGGTTTCCATGGATTCAATTATCATCACCATGCAGATGATTCCACCTCCAATTCTCATCCCCCTTCTGAGTTCCAGTCCTTGTATTACCCTGAATGTTGGACATGGCCCTGCCCCATAAACCCACTCCTCCTCTGCACTTCCCTGTTTCTGTCAAGAATAAGATCACTTTTTTCGATCACCCAAATTTAGAATCTTGGAGTCATTTTTGACTCTTCCTTCTCCCTCCCACATTCATTCAATTATTTGCCAAATTTTGTTGATTCTAGCTCTACAATCTCTCTTACATATGTCCCCTTCTAGTTCAATCCCTTATTCCCTTCCCCTTTAGACTACTACTGGGTTTCTTGTTTCCAGTCTATCACTTCTTCAAGCCATCCTCCACACAGATGCTAAAATAATCTTCCTAAAGCGCAGGTCTGACTGTATCACTCCCACACTCATGAATCTTCCATGGCTCCACATTACCTTTAGGATAAATTTAAAATTCCTCTGTTTGGTACTTTAAGACCTGTTCAATCTGGCTCCATCCTACATTTTCAGACATATTTCACATTATTCCCTCTTCATCTCACATTCTGAATTCCAAGCAAACTGGCTTGCTTGCTATAGGGCAGAAGCTTCCATTTCCAGCCTCTGTGACTTTGCATAGCCTGTTCTTTATATTGGACTGCACTCTCTCCTCACCTCTGATTCTTTGAATAAAATTATTTTCTGAAAGGTTTAGCTCACGAGGAACTTTCCCCTATAAGTCTTTTTCTGGGCTTTCCTGCTCCTGAAATTATCTTGTTTTGACTTTTTATATGCTTTCTATTTACTTATCAAATTATATGTTAATCTCCTCTCTCTCCTCCTCTCAGAATGGAAGTTCTTTAAGGACAGGGACTGTTAGATTTTTCTTTTGATTTTCCACTCCCAGCTGGAATAGGCTAAATTTGCTTCTGCTATAGACAAAGAAACGATGTGAAGCCTCAAAGCTAGGAAGATATGAGTTTGAATCCAGCTTCTAATACATACTGGTCTTTCAGAGCTCTGGGCCAGAGATGTCAAATACAGGGGGCAAAGGACACAGGAAACAGATTAAAATGTAATTGGGAAATATTTAACAAAATAAACATAGAATAGAAGATAGTGTTAATGTGTGGGCAGCTAGGTAATGCAATGGAATGAGTGCCATGCCTACATTCATGAAGACTCATCTTCTTGAGTTCAAATCTGGCACTTAATTATCTGTGTGACCCTGGGCAAGTCATTTAACCCTATATGTCTCAATTTTCCTCATAATGGAAGGAAATGGAAAACCACTCTAGTATCTTAGCCAAGAAAATTCTAAATGGATCCAGGTAGAGAAAGACAGGACTGAAATCACTGAACAACAGCATTAATGTGTGGTTTTCTCGGTGGATATGTGACCACTAGAAATATTTACCAGGGTTTAGTGGCCCCTTGTTTCTATTTGAGCCATCAATCTAGACAAGAAGAAAGGAAGGAAACAAGCATTTACTAAGCAACTATGTGTCAGATACTGTACTAAGAGCTTTATAAATGTAATATCTCATTTGATGTTGACCAGTACTAGGTGAGGGAGGAAGTTTCCTCTCTTGAGAGTTTCCTATATTATATCATTAGGAATCTCTAGTCTTTGATTGCTATCAAGAACAGTACTACCCCAATTCATCTTTAAGAGGCTAGAACCCAGTGGCCCAGGAGAGACTGGCTGTCAGGGAACTTTCCTCATCCCCCAACTGGCCTCTCACAGTATGGGAGGGAACAACATATAATAACAACCTGCTTTGTATGGATCACAAACTCAAAACAAATGGTGTAGGGGGCCAAGCAGGGCAGGGGTCTGCCAGATATGTGATGGGGACTGTAATGGAAAAAAGAGAGAAAGGGAATCCCAGGCTTCCAGATCTCTAGAGAAAAGTCGAGTTTCTAGGGGAGCCTGCTCATGAGGAGCCTGCCTATGAATCTCCAGTCTGGAACTGAAACACAGGGAAAGGATGCTGGGCCAGGACCCTTCATCCTTCCACACTCATACCCTGCAATCTGCTCCTTGCCACCCTCTCCATTAGCCATCTGAAGTCCCCTCCCCTGGGCTCCCTTTCTCAGTGGCACTCTGGGAGCCAGTCTGCACCCAGAACTAATCCCCAAACTCTGCCAGACGCCTCTGCTGTGCATGGACAATTTTCCATGTCTCAAGCTGCTTTTCCCATCACTGTTCTGGGGGAACGCCAAGGTCCTGAAGGGCCAGGCAACAGGCAGCCAGTCCTCCTCTCTCCACCGCTCCCTCCACTCCACTCTCTCCCGCCTCCACAAAGCGAAGCCCAATCGGCCCCAAGATAACGTCATGGGAACATGACATCAGCCTTGGCAGTACACAGCCCATCCCTCCCTCTCCCTTCTCCCTCCGCCCCCTGTCCCCCATATTCTGGTTAACATTATATGTTCTTTGGAATCACAGAGACAGGAAAAGGGAGGGGGGAAGTCTTATACTACGATGCTACGAAAATAAAATCAGTAAAGTCTCAAAACTGACTGCATCCCATGAAAACGAAGCAGCAGAACTCATATCCCCAACAAACAGC
This sequence comes from Sarcophilus harrisii, assembly GCF_902635505.1. Taxonomy (NCBI): domain Eukaryota; kingdom Metazoa; phylum Chordata; class Mammalia; order Dasyuromorphia; family Dasyuridae; genus Sarcophilus; species Sarcophilus harrisii. The sequence continues at coordinate 345,861,750 of NC_045426.1, forward strand.
CCAGCAGCAACTCCTGGGACACTGGGTCTTTCCTGTACCCCACTCCAGTCTGTCCAAGTTAAAAAAAAAATCTGGATAGCTGTGAAGGGCCTTCCCCTCCCCCTGCAGTTTTCACGCTAGTAAGGATAATTCAGAGTCTGTGGTTATCCTAAATACCTTCCCCACTAAACCCCCTACCCCTCCTCAAAACCTCATTCAGTCCCTCTCCCAGCCTATACTTCCCCTCTCTCTTCCTCCTTCTCAACCTGGACCAGGTCCTGCTAGGAAATTCAGAAGCAGGACCACCCTCAGCCACTTATGATCAAGCCAGAGGCTGGTAGGGAGCAAGGGCCAAAATGCCCCACATACTAACAGGCAGGTTAACCAGTTATTTAACTAGGTCTTGAGTATGTGAATCAATCAATTAACTAAACAATAAGTATTTATTTAGTGTTTACTATGGGCCAAGTACTGCACCAGGTACTAAGGATATGAGTACAAAAAAATGAAGTACTCCACTTGAAATAAGCTCCTGAGTGAGTTTGCTATGGAAAATGGCGTGGGGGGAGAGGGAACAAAAGGGAAGGAGGGAGGAGGAATAAAGAGGGATTTAACAGAATAAGGGAAGGCCAGTGAAGATAAAACTCACTTTCAGCCAATGTTGGAGCTTCATGCTTGGATTTGCCATCATCTTCTGCAAACCATACCCTCCCACAGAATTCAGGTCATGCAGAAATGGCTGGAAATGAGGCACAATACCCCAATGGCAACCTCACTGTCTCCCTTCCATATATTTCTCCTCTCTATGGAAAAGGCAGGTGGTTCATTCAAAGCTAGTATCTGGTCTTTCTATATACATTTTGTCTTCTGATTGAGAAGAGAGCCCTCTCTCTCCCTGCTCCGAGTTTAATTTTCAGAGTACTATTCCGAGATCAAGATTATAGGGCACTGCCCCCTCCACTTGCGAAGGGTTTTCAGCTTCAGTTATAGATAGGTTGACCATTTACATCTTAGAAATCTTCAAATGCTACAAATTTATGCTTGATTTATTATTTTGTTGGTTGTGTAAACTTAGGAAAGTGATGGAGAAAATGTTAACAATTCAGATTAAGCTTTAAAGTGTGTCTTACAGTTTCACCCCACCCCTCCCCAAAAGCTGGTTGTTACACATTTACAAGACCCTCCTAATTACAGGTTCCTGGACGTGGTCTCTTCATATTTCTGATATTAGAGCCTGGCTTGGTGAGGGTAGTGGCCTATTTTCTTTCCCATGAGAGGTTGAGGAGATTGATTTTTCATCAACTATTCTTCCCTGCCTTTAACATCTAATTTAAAACACACCTCCTCCTGGAAGCCTTCTCTGACTACCCATTCCCATTCTATCCCCCACATGCTTTGACTATAATTATGGGTTCACAGAATCACAGAATGTTACTGTCATTATGTACTAGCTCTCATTTTCACAGATGAGGAAACTGAAGCACTAAGCAATTACTTGATTTATTAAAAGTCACACATGGCCAGCTTAAGAATGGCAGAGCTACAAACAGAACCCAGGACTTGATTTGCACTCATTCATACAATTAACTTTGCTTATAGTTTTGTGTTGGACCAAGCTTGTGGCTTTATTGACTAGGGAATTCCTAGTGATGAAATGCCCTCCACCAATTAAATCTGTGACTCTTCTGCAACTCAGAGAGTTAGGTGCCTGAGACACTGAGAGACCTAGTAATTTGCTCATGCTCCCTGTGTGTCAGAGGAAAGACTGGAACACCTTCCTAACTTAGAGGTTCATAATTTTAGAGCTAGAAGGGATCTTAGAAACCATTTAGTCCAGAGTTGTCAAACCTCTTAAGCCAACACTCCCAAGTGAGGCTTGAACCAGATCAAAATATCATCAGGAGGCAGCAAGATGGGTGCAGAAGTTAGAGTACCAGTCCTGGAGTCAGGAGGACCTGGATTCAAACCCAGCCTCAGACATTTCATATGTAAGGCTGTGTGACTTTGGCTAAGTCACTTAACCCCAAATGCTTCTCCAAAAAAATAAAAAATTAATTGGGAAATGTTTAACAAAATAAATAAAAATACAATGCAACATAGATAATGTAAACTTGTGGTTTTCTAAGTCAATATGCTGCCTGCGGGGATCCATTTCCATTTGTGTTTTGACACAACAGATTGTAGTCCAACCTCTCATTTTACAGTTAAGTAAATGGAACTCCAAGACATGAAGTATCTGGTCCAGGATTCCACAAGTTAATAAGAAGTGAAGCAAAATTTGAACTTTGGTTTTCTATCTCCAAATCTAGGGCCTCTATGATATGATATCTCTCTTTTGTCCTAGTAAGCAAACATAAATGTTTTCTCCGTATGTGTTTGTGTCCCGTCTTTTCCATTAGACTGTCAACTTCCTCATTAGACTGAAAACCAAGCCAGGGACCATGTCTCCTATTTCTCTGGCCTGCTCACCCCTATCACATCTTGTGTGGGGTTTTGGATTCCTTGAGCCATGCAGTAGAAAGACCAGCAGAGACAACACTGAGGGAGCAGTCACTTACTCTGGACCAGAATTCCTATCTACCTGATTCCCTTTCAGTCCAGCATTTTATGGATCTGACTGGAAGAATTCTTCTGCTAAGAGAAGCCTTTCATTACTGACAGCCACAGGAGTGGGGAGGGAGAGCTGCCTCTCCATAGACCCATTTTAAAGACAGCTCTGGTAAAGTCTCTGAGATGTCAACAAACCAATTTCCCACACTCAGTCTCAGTTTCCCATCTGTTAAATAAGATGAGTTTCATAGTTTCTTTAGTCAAGTTGCATCCAGGGCCATCTCCAGTCATCCTGTTGTATATCTGGCCACTGATCCCAGATGATGGCTCTGGAGGGGAAAGTGAGGCAAGTGACTTGCACTACCCTCCAATTCACTTACACTATCACGGCATCACCTCCCTGATGTCATAGTTTTCTTGCAGAATGAAGGACAAACAACAGTCAGGTACCAAAATATTCCTGTCTTTCCCACCATATCCTGTTCTGGAGAACTGGCTTCTGGCATATCTACTCACTCCCCTAATGAAATTGCAATCTTGTTGTTCTTGATCATAAGCAGGATGGGCTCATCTTCTCTGGGAAAATTGACAGAAATTGACAGAAGACATTTTTTTTATAATCTCAAAATATTTGAGACCTAGAGTTAATGCAGCTAAACCATGAGAGAAGCCCAGTCTTCTGCTGGAACTTTAAGATCTTTCCATAATTCCTGAGGTCCCTCTTTCAGCCTAGCAAAGCCCAAGATGACTTTCCTTTTCCCAGAATGCTCTGCACCAAATAACCAGATGTTCTGGTTGAAACCTATGTATCAATTTTTAAATTTCCACCAAGCTTCTTCTAATCAAGAAAGGATGGGCATAATCTACCCAACTGAGGTTCTGGCATCTGCAGGTGGCCCCTCTCAGGGGGTTAGCCCCTAGCTAAGTTGTCATGGAACCATAAGATTAGAGCTAGAAGAGACTTTAGAGGTAATTTAATATAATTTTTTCATTTTACAGATGAGGAAACTGAGACCCAGAAAAGTTAAGCACAAGAAGTTAATAGCTATGGGACTTGAAGAAGTGCACTTTTGAGTGTGCCAAATTTTCTCTCTCCTCCCTCTAACTCTCCCTGTCCCTGTCCTTAATCCATCTCTGTCTCTCTTAGTCTCTGACTTTCTCCATCTCAGTCTCTGACTCTGTCTCTTCCCATCTGTGTGTTCCCATCTCTTCCCCATGTGTCCCCATCTTTCCCACTAAGGAAAAGGAATTACGATCTCAAGAAAAGACAATTGGGTTTTCTCCCCTCATCCTAACAGCTCATAAAGGTCTTGCATTTCTTTATTGAATTTCAGTATCTCTAGGCTTGGGCTGTGGGGCCCTCAAGATCTGGGCCAGAGGTGACCAAACTGGGAAATGTGGAACAGCAGAGGTGGGGGCCTGGCAGGGGAGTTGTTTGGGGCTTGGCTCTGGTTTGGGGTGTGGCTTCCTGCTGGAGTCAGCCTGGACAGACAGGCGCCCCAACTCTGGCTGGCAGCAGGAAGAAGGGAAGAAGAAGGCACAGAGCCCTCAGTTCTCTACCATGGTCGGTGACTGGATAAAGGGCTACAGACTGACATAGAAAAAGCCAATACCTTTCCTAAAACCTGTAGGGTGAGATGGGGAAGGGAGCCCATCTCATTCAACGAGAAACCATGGAACCAGCATATAATTAGTTATCTAAGACTGGTAGACTCAAGATAAGGTGACTCTGACTACTGAACTGTTTGTTCTTTTCTCCCACAATGCCTAAGGCTAAGATGAAAAGAGCCAAGTGGTAAAGGGACTGGACAGAAGGGCTTCCAGAACCTCAAAGGACTCTAGATTCCTAACTTTACTCAAAGACAAGCTTTGAAGAGTTAAGACCTCAGGGTCCCTCTGATCTAGAAGACAGGTCTTGGGGGCTGGGGAAAAAGGTTATTTAAAACTGCCCTTCTTCACAAGAAGCATACAGATCACAGGGTCAGGGACTTGGAGCTAGAAGGACCTCAGGTTATAGAACCCTCAATATCTGCCTACTAGATTCTTGCCTGTCCTTCAGAATTCAGTTCAAATGTCAGTGACCCTTGGCTGTCCTTGGTTACCTCTGCTGGTAACACCTTTAAGGGACTGGATCACATTCTACTCTGTATCATTATTTATGTCTTATCTATCTTAATAATTTTAATAGACTATAAACTCCTGGAGGGTAAGGTCTCTCATTTATCGCTATATAAAAACCTGGCACATATTACATGTTGAAAACATCTTCTAAGTTGAAATGTTTAAGTGTATCACATACCTGACACAGTCAAAATGTTTCTTCTTTTGCTCAACCTCTCTCTTTTTTGAGAGATCCAGATACAAAATTAGTTTGTAGCATGCTCCAAATAATAGATAGGATGAAGAAGAACCCCATTCTAATGTCCTCCTTACTGCCCCAACTCCATCTCCCCTGGAGTCAATAAGTCCCAGAATCTTTAAGCTGAAGGTGATCTCAGAGACCATCTAGTCCGATCCATACCTGACTGCCTCTACAATATCACCAATAAGAGGTCTTCCAACTATTTCTTAGTGAGCTCAAGCAAAAAGGAGCCCAATATTTCCTGAAGCAGCCCATTATACTTTTGGGCAGCTCTATAATAATAATAGCTAATGTGTATGTAATAATGCCCTAAATTTATACAATAATTTAAGTTTTGGAAAGCACTTTACATAAATTATCACAGGTGATTCTTATAACAATTCTGAGAGGAAGATTTTTGGGTTTTTTAATTCTCCCCAGATAAAGAAACTGAGCTTTCGAAAGTGATTTGCCCAGGGTGACACTGTCAGTAAGTTTCTGAGGAAAGGAAAAAGGAAAGAAACAAGCATTTATTAAACACCTAACATGTGCCAGATTCCATGCTAAGTGCTTTACAAACATCTCATTTGACCATTACAATATTCCCAAGAGATAAGTGCTATTATTTTTCCCATTTTATAGCTGAAGAAACTGAGGCAAGCAGGTTAAGTGACGTCTAGGGTCATACAAATAGTGTCTAAGACAAAATATGAATGTAAGTCTCCCTTACTCTTAAGTCCAGTGTTCTATCTATTGTATTACCTACATTTGGGCTTTAGGGCTTGCAAAACACTTTACATATATTATATCATTTTAGGTAGCTCCAATTATTAGAAAGTTTTTCCTTACAGAGGCGAAATCTACCACTTTTCAACTTCCACTTATTGTTCTTAATTTCCCTAGGGACAGAAAGGAACAAATCTGATCTTCTATGTGACAGCTTTTCAGCTTCCCCAGGAAGCCCTCTCTTCCCCTGGCTAAATATCTCCAGTTTCTTTGACTCCTGATGGCTCCAGCTCCATTCACAATCTTGGTCTCTTCCTCAAGGAAGTCATAAGTGCCAAAGGTGTCTGCTTTCTTCTGACTTTTTTCTTAACTCTCTAATTATACCATGGGGATAATAAAAACCCTTTGCTCTCAAGGACTGTAATGGTCAAATGAGATAATGACTTTCAAACTTACCATGCACTGAACCTTCTCTCTCCAAAGTTTCTGCTTGTTGTTCAGTCCTGTCTGAATCTTGGTGATCCCATGTCCATAGGATTTTCTTGGCAAAGATACTGGAGTGTGGTTTGTCATTTCCTTCTCCAGTGAACTAAGGCAAATTGGGTTAAGTGACTTGTTCAGTGCTAAGTCTGGATTTGAACTCTGGAGGCCCAGCACTCTATTCACCCAGCCACTTTAGCTGCTTAAATTACTGGCAATCTTTTAATTGCCAAATCTAATAGCTTTTTCTCAATCTTTATCCACTCTGACCTCTCAGTAATACCCTTGGTCTTTGACCTTTTAAATCACCCCTTTCTCCTTAATTCTCTTCTTTTTAGGTTTTTATGCCTTTCTCCTGGTTTTCCTCTTAACTATCTTACTGATCCTATTCATCTCTTTTGCTGCATCTTTATGGAGGTCATGCCTACTGACTGTGGGTGTCCCATACAGCTCTGTTGAGGGCCTTCTTCTCTTTACTCTCTATACTATTTCACTTGGCGATCTCATCAGCTCCCGTGGATTCAATTATCATCTCTATGCTGATAATTCTTAAATCTATTTATCTAGCCCTAAACACTGCTGTCCTCCAGTCTCACATCTCCCACTGCTTATTGGACATCTGGAACTGATGTCCCATAGCTATTTTAAACTCAATGTATCCAAATGAGAACTCATTACACTCCCTCCCCACCGGAATTCTCCTTTCTTCCAACTTCCCTATTACTGTTGAGTCACCCAGACTAACAACCCATTCCAGACTAACAACCCAGGTGTCAACCTTGACTCTTGAAGTTGTATCACTTTCTCATATCCAATTTGCTCCCAAGGCCTGTCAATTTAACCTTCAAATATCTTCCAAAAGTGTCCTCTTCTCTCCTTTGACACTTTCACTCTGGCACTGGCTTTTATCACTTCATATAGGGGTTACTGCAAGAAATTTCTGGTTTGGTGTCTCTGCCACAAGACTCTCCCCATTCCCATCCATCTTCACTCAGCTGCCAAAGTTAGCTTCCTAAATCGCAGGTCTGACCATGTTACTTCCTCTCCTCAATAAAGTCCAGTGGTTCCCTATCACTTCCAGGATCAAATAGAATATCCTCTGAAGTTTAAAGTTTTTCCTCGTGTTTTTCTCTTTTGCTCTGATTTTTCTTTCCTAACATGGTTCATAAGGAAATATGTAAAAAAAAAAAAAACCCTAATGTACATGTATAACCAAAAAAATGTTGTTTTTACATGTAACTGGAGAAAATAATTTTTTAAAAGAAGTTTAAAGTCTTTTACGATTTCTCTCTCCACTCAATCTCATCTTTCCAGTCTTCTCACTCGCTCATCTCCCTTGACTACCCACTCTATGATCCAGTGACACAAGTCATTGTATCAGACAAGACATTCTACCTCCTAACTTCAGGCATTTTCCATGGCTTTCCTCTCATGTCTGGATTTCTCTCCCTCCTTCCTCATCTCTACCTCCTGGCTTTCTTAAATCCCACCTTCTACAAAAAAAACCTTTCCTGATTCCCCCTTAATTCTAGTGCCATTTCTCTATCAACTCCAATTTATCCTGTAAGTTGTGTGTATGTATATAGTTAGCATGAGTTCCTTGAAAGTTTGAGTTTCTTTGTATCCTCAGGGCTCAGCAGATAGCCTTGCAACACAGTAGATACTTAATAAATGTTTATGGTCAATTCTAGATGTTCCCTACTTTGACAACATCCTTTTGAAAATATGGTGATAATTATAACAACAACAATAACCACAGAGAGACAGGATCATGTAATTGGAAGAAAGCTGCCTTCAGCCTTAGAGCCAGGAAGGTCTGAGATCAGGTCTCATTTTGATGCAAACTGTGTGGGAGCCTGAGAAATCACACCTTTCAGTTAGCACTGTTGTGGGCAATTTTCTAAAACCAGAAGGGTTAAGCACTGGACCAGCAACACTTCAATTAAGGGCTGAATTAGCTTAAAATATAATTGAGAAATATTTAGCAAAGCAAATAAAAATAAAATAAAATAAAGATAACATTTTTAAACTAAGTTCATATATGGCGGCAGGGATCTTTACGTATGGTCCTCTTCAAGAACCAAGGACAAACAATAACAACAACATATATAGATTAGTGAATTTGATAACACTGCTCTAAACTCTTAAGAATTAGGGAAGATACTGATCTGTATTAGTAGAAAATTTCCTCTTCTGCAAATTTCCTATACCAATAAAATCACAAGCCCTGTCCCTATCCCTAATAACAGTATTTTTTTTTTGGGGGGGGGTAAAATTAGAAAAAGATTTATCTTCCTCTTCCCATGTTCCATAATTTTGTCAATTTGTTCAGTATTTTGGAATTTAGTATATACAGGACTGGTTACTTGAATTCATCAGGAAAATCTGATTCCAATTCCCAACATTAGTCACTTTTATTCTTCCGTTTCCAATCTAAGGATCATTCTCCTTGACAGAAAAAACAAGAGAAACACGAGCTCTAGCTTTTCAATAACCTTCATTCTGAGAAGTGATACTATCCTTTCTTTGATCTATGCTTTCTTCAAGATAACTAAAAATAACTTTGCCCTATTTTTTCCCTTTAGCATTCATCATGAGCTTCAGATCATTCCAAGTTTTACCATTCCTGACACTATAATTAAAAGACCACCTCCTGATATTGTATTCTATTACCTGACTCTGCTTTTATCTTCTACAAATCTTACTTTTTAAAAAACTGAGCTGGCCTATGAGATTCTTTTGCATTCACATTCATCTGCTCTTTAGGCAGCATCTTCTTTTCCTCCTCAATGGCTTTTTTGGGGTTTTTTTGAGTCTTCAGAATTTCATTCTTGGGAGATTCTCATCCTTCCCAGTCCGATTTTACCTCCAGAATTTGGAATCATGGGATTCAACATAATCTTCCTTTGAACCCTTTGAAATCTTCTCTCCCTAAAGCTAGTACATTTGGCAGACTGTGCCCTGCTTTTGTCTTCTTCTCTATCAGGAATTCCAAGATAGAATTGGTAACTTTCCCCTTCCCTCTCCTGCCCCCCAGAAAGGTTACTAAAGTTTCTACTTTCAGCCCAGGTTTATCCTTGTTGGTGAGAATTAAGTCCAGAATAGTAGTTCCTCTCATTGCTTCTTCCATCTTTGGAAGGATAAAATTATCATTAAAGCAAGCCAAGAATTTATAAACTACTCTGCTTCTGGCAGAGTCTTCCAACAGATGCCCAGATAATTGAAATCCCCCCACCTCTACTCTGTTGTCTCTGTGCCATTCTTGTGATCTATTTCCCAAATTTTGTCTAGTTCTTCCAAACTTCATTTATTTCAATTTGTCTCTGTACACATAGCAAGCACTTCATCTGTGCTCCTGGGGTGTATTAGACTAGACACCTTCTGTCCAGGTGGTCTGTAGTATATACTCAAAGAAAAGTATTAACTCTATTTCTCCTAATTTATTTTCTACCCTGAGGATTCTACTGCAGCTGCTCCTTCACCTTCCAAACCAGACCACCAGAGGTCATTCTGGGGGTGGGGAGAGGGGGAAATTAAGTCATCGTGGCTTTCACATTTCCTGAGATCATAAATCCTCACCTTTATCCCAGAAGTCACTTGGATCTTTATCTTGTGTCCCTTTCCCCATCTTTCCCCTTCTTTTCCTGAGAACTGTAATCAAATCAACATTACTATTGCCTCTGGAAAGGGTATTAAGGGATTATTGTTCAATTCATCAACATTGTGACTCCCTTCCCAAACTATAATTCCCTTCTTCATCAAAGACTTCCCCCATATGTATGTATTGTTTCTTCCCCACCTTGCATTAACATGTAAACTTCTGGAGGGCAGACTCCCTCAACTTGGTATTTGTATTCCCAGCCCTTAGCATAGTGCTTGGCAAATAGTGTTTAATAAATAAGTGCTTTTCATTCATTTATTCCTTTCACTAAATGCTGCTACCATATTGATCTCTATTCATTCTTGGATTTCTTCATATCACTATAGCTTCTTATTATACAATGCTACTTCACATATTTCTCACACATAACAACTCCTTTCCTTCTTTAAACAGTATAATATTCCTGAGTCACTGTCTAATTGTAGGTCCCATATCACTATGACTTTCTTATGTATATGTATTTATGCCCTCAAATTTGCCACCTTGCTTTCAGATTAGCTCTCTGTGCTTGAATTGCAATATCTAGAGTGATGGGTTTTACTGCTGACTTCTTTCTTGAATTTTACCTCAGCCTTAGTTTCCACATGTATAAAATGGATACATTCACAGAGTTGTTGTGAGGAGTGAATGAGATAATCTTTGTAGCATAGTACCCTGCAAACCTTAAAGTGCTATATTTGTTTCTGTTGTGTCTGATTCTTTGCAACCCCATTTGGGATTTTCTTGGGGAAAAATACTAGAAGCAGGGCAGCTAGATGGCACAGTAGATAGAGCACCAACCTTGAAGTCAGGAGGAGCTGAGTTCAAATTTTCCTAGCTATGTGATCCTAGGCAAATCACTTAATCCCAATTGCCTCAGCAAAAAAAAAAAAAAAAAAAAAAATACTAGAAGAGTTTGCCATTTCCTTCTCCAGCTCATTTTTACAGATGAGGGAACTGAGGCAAAAAGGGTTAAATTATTTGACCAGTCAGAGTCTGAGGCCAAATATGAAGGCAATTATTCCTGACTCCAAGCCAAATACCCTATCTACCATGTTACTCAGCTGCCAATATAAATGCTAACTATTAATCTTATTAAAAATTATCAAAAAAATCATCGAATAATTCTCTAGCCATCTTACGCTATTTGCTTCTCTTTGTACTATTGAGCATTCTCTCTCTCCTTAATTCAAAATTTTTGATCAGATTTTTAAGATTCAAAGCATCCCTACTCTTCCAGATGTTTGAGAACAAAAAGGTCTCAGTTCACCACTGTACCTATTGCCCATGTGGATGGCAGCAGGCCAAAGTGGACCTTTTTCTTTTCTGTGTCCACCAATATCTACCGCTCCCTTTGCCATCCATGGAACTGGAAATCTCCATCAGACTAAGCTCTTAAAGACAAGAACTATTTCTGACTTTTTTGCCTTTCTTTTATACTTAGAGCTTAGAGTAGCATCTGGCATATAATAGGCACTTAATCAATGTTTGTTGACTCAATTTGATTTGGGAGAATGTGTCTCAACCCCAACTCTCCTCAGAAACAGGTTTAGAAATCTCCATGCCTTGGAGCCCACTAGCACATACAGAGGGTAAACTTGTTTTGAGTTAATGAACCCTTTGAGTAAACAATAGTGATGCCATATTTTCTGTATCAAGAGGCTTGGCCAATGAGGTCCCACGCCTGGGAACATGCAAACTTGGATGCCTGGGGAGCCTAATTCCAAGTATGTGAAATGAAGGGCTCTTCCTTCTTTTCAGAATATGTGCAGGTATTCTAAGACTATGTCCTGTCCACTTATTGCAACACAAAGAAAAGCCTTCTGATTGGCTACCATATCAGAATGATAAAGTGTAAGCCTTTGGTTGAAGGAGATCTCAGACTTTTATCTCCTCACCCAGGTTGCTGCCAAGTAGACAGACCACAAGCTCATGATTGCCTCTACCTCTGCTGTATATATTCTTCCTGCTCTTAAATGAAGAAATATAAAGATTTTTCCCTTCTCTTTTTCTGTTTTTTGGTTTTTTTGAGAAGCAGTTGGGGTTAAGTGACTTGCCCAGGTTCACACAGCTAGCAAGTGTTAAATGTCTAAGGCTGAATTTGACTCTAGAGCAAATGCTCTATTCACTGCACTATCTAGCCCCTAAGTAAAGAAATATAGAGATGGAACAGATTAGGTAATGACCTAGTGATTTTTGAAAGTTCAAGATTGCCACGAAGGCTCGGAGAACAGGAGCCCAATGCCAGAGTTTACAAAGGAGCAGGGGGAACATGGCATAATCTTAGATGCATCAACCTATTCCTGCTCCAGAGTTTGGGTGGTTTCTTCACTGTGTGCATTTATGAGTGTAAGTAAGTGAAGGAGCATAAGTGAATGTGTGATGATGAACATATGTCACTAGTGACAATTCTTTAGGGAAAAAACACTGGATAGGAGACCCATCGCTCCCACTAATTATCTGTGTTTCTGTTCAGTCATGTCTGACTTCTTCGTGATCCCATTTGGAGTTTTCATGGCAAAGATATCAGAAAAGTTTGCCACTTCTTTCCCCAGCCCATTTTACAGACAAGGAAAGTGAGGAAAATAGGGTTAAGTGACATGCCCCAGATCACACAACTAGTAAGTGTCTAAACCTAGATTTGAACTCACAAAGACAAGCCTTCTTGATTCCAACTCAGTGCTCTATCCACTAAGCCACCTACTTGCTCTTACCTGTGTATCTCTAAGCAAAACAGTTTTTCTCACTCAGCCTCAGTTTCCCCATCCATGAAATCAGAGAAATTAGATGATCTCCAAGTTTCTTCCCAACCCTAACTTCCTATGGATTTACGGTGTGTGTGAGTACATGTGTGTGTATTTGGGTTTTTGTGAATCGAGTCCTATAGTGAAAGGAGCCATCCCCTCCTTGGTGGGGAACTGGGGGGGTGGCCTGGAGCTGATTGGTCACCGAATCCCCCAAAGGAAACATCTGCACATTCCAGACACATGTGGTAACTGGAGAGCAAACCATCCTGGACGTGAGAGTTTACAGCCACCAGGGGCCGACGCCTCATGCTGGCAGCCGGCTGTGGAAAAGTCATGTTTAAAATATTATTACAGGGGAAGGGCCGCCAGAGCCTCAAATTAATCATGAAAATGTCTTCAGAGAGAGCCAGCCCATCCGGGCGTTATGTAACCTCTCCACCTCCGGGCGAGGAGACAAGGAACTGAGCTAGCAGGGCTCCAGAATGTGGCCTGGGCCCAGGCAGTGTTCTGCCCTCAAGCAGGAGAGCAAGTCTACTAGCACAGGCAACAGAGGGGACAGGATTCTGTTTGAGTTGAGAAATTCCTCTTTAAGAAGTGAGCCTGGATGTTACAATCTCCTTATGTTCCGTACTCCACAGAATCAGGAATTTGTTCTTGGTGTCTAACTTCAATCCTTCCCACTATCATTAGGCCCACCCCTCTGGAAGAGGATGGGTACTCAATGTCTCCACTTTAGTCAGACTCATCTAGCACTCCAGCTCTTGGCTCTCCTTGGCTCCCCCTGGGGGGGGGGGGTTATTATTTCTTGTTTCTGTAAAGTGAATTATACCAGACTGAGCAGATTGTGCAGGGGCCCAGAATGTTGACCAGTTCGGTCCCCCGCAAACACACACAAACACGCAGACCCCTCTTGCATTTAATTTTACAAATGATTAAATGAAAATTACTTGGAAGTGGCCTAAGAGACAAGGCTACTGTACATCTCATCGTTAGAATTGATCATATGGAACCTGGAAAGGATTTCAAGAGATGATGGGAATCCATACTCTGAGGAACCGAACAAGCTGGAGTAGATTCAAAGATGTAGGGGGAAAGGATTAATTTGAACTACCTTTAGGCCTCAATTTCATCATCTGTAAAATGAGGGGTTTGTATGAAAAGATCTCTAAGTACCTTGTCAACTCTAAAAATCCTATATGCCATTTCCACCGCCACATCTCTGGTGGCTATAACAGCTTCTGAGCTAACCTGTTTCCCCCTCATCAGCCGCTCCCTCATTCATCCATCCTACTCATATTCTACTGCCAGAATAACTTCTATAAAACACATGTAGGAAGCACTTGTTTGTTGGTTAATTGCTTGGCGAGAGAAAAGGAATTGTTTCTCAATGTTTCTCAACACCAGAATCTTGGACCTAGGGATGGGGTAGGGAAAAGTTCTGCTTTTACCAGAAACTAGGTATTTCAGTATCTCCATTTTTCGGAGATACTTAAGGGCAATCATGCTTTCTCTAAAGGCTCAGAAAGACTTTAATAAACTAAGTTCCTTCAAATTTACCAGAGTTGGGTGGCTACCTACCATAACACATACAGTGCTTTAAAAAAAAAAAAAAACACTACATCACATTTATGGTGATGATAACACTAATTTGAACTACCTTTAGGCCTGTTTCCTCATCTGTAAAATGAGTGGTTTGAATGAAAAGATCTCTAAGTATCTTGTACCTTAGGCTCTTCCCACACTCCCTTACCTCAATTTCCACATCTGTAAAATGAGGGGACCATACTAGATGATCTCTAAGGGTCCCTTCCAATTATCAATGTTCCAAAGCTATTCTAAGATCTCCCAACTTTATCCCCAATATAAAAATCAATCAAGACATAATCCCCAGGATGGAGAAGTGAGGAGGAGAAGGAGGAAGAAGAGAAGGGAGAAGAGGAAGAATGAGAGTTGTCTCCCTTTACAAACTTTCACCTAGAAAGACCAGGATATCAAGTAACATCAACTCTTCCCCATCTTTGGCATCTATTTCCAAGAACTTTACTCCTTCCATCTGGCTGACAGGTTACATTTCCTCCTGTTACAAGAATCGGTGTTTGCCAGCCAGCCTCCTATCTCCCCTTCCAAAAGTTACCTTCCACTCATTTGGGGAAGTAAGGAAACAGTTAAACTACTTTATCTTGACAGAGTTCTCCAAGACAGAACTAGGGTCCTTGGCTCACCTTCTTTCCCTCTCTCCTTCCCAATTTCCTGGGAAATTTCCTTGATGGCTATTGACTTAAAGCTACTTCTACCTCCATAGCTCTTAGGAGGTCTGTTACATAATCACCCAAGGTAATAGCTGACAGGGACAATTCTAAATACTCATCTCCTTGTCAGTAAGATAGCTTTTCTCTAGAGATGTTAGCATATCTCTGCCAGCTATTACAGGTCCTTTCCTTCCTTCCCAGTAGGATGACTTTAAACAGGTCCCTTCTAATATCTCACTTTTCTGTCTCATTCTCAAGTGAAACTTGGAAAAAATAAAACTTAGAAAAGTTCTTCTTGGCTGCTCCTGACTAACTATGTCACTTCCCTACTTACTGTATCCTGTCATCTCTGCCTTCTAAATATCTCCCATATTCATCTATTTTCCTTCTCATTCTTGCCTTAACAAGACTCATACCAACCATCTCAATAACCTCCTAACTGGTACCTCTGCTTCCAGTTCCATCCTCAACCCCAACAACCTAATGATTTATTCACATGTACTTAATACTTCCTAGTATGATAACCTTTCTCAGTAATGTGAGAGATATAAGACATAACACCTATCTACAATCATGGTATTTAACCTTTCTGAGGACTCACCCGTAAAACAGAGGATAATAATGGGGTCTTCAGTCTAATTAGGATGAAATGTGTACAAATTACTACAATACACAAATGAGCAAAAAGTGGCAGGAAAATATGGGACATGTTTGGAGACAATATATAGTCCAATTGTCCAGAGCACAGAATGCAAGAAGCACAGAATGCAATGTGAGGTAAGGCTAGAAAGGGATCTGATAAAAAGAATACAGAATGACAAATTGAGGGATTTAGCTTTTGTTCAGGAAGCAATGAAGGATTCTGAGCAGGGGATTGTGCTCTGAGCAGAAGGGTGTGAAGATTAATCTGGCAGCCTATGTGAGATGGCCTGGATGGAAAGAGACTCACAGTAGAGAATTGGATTAGAAAACCAAGGCAAAGATAATAAGAAAGTGGAATTGGGAGTTAGAAGTTGTAATAGAAAAGAAAGGATAGATGCAAGAGACCCTGCAAAGAAAGATTCATTGGATGGAAGAGTTAAAATTGATAAGGACCCCAGGAGTCATCTAGTATAATCCCTCTCATTTCACAGGCAAGGAATTGACCAGACTTGTCAGCTAATTGGATGTGAAAGATGAGAGGCAAAGAGTTTAAAAAATACAAAATGAAGTACTGGGATACAACCACCCCAAAATGGTATAGTCCTTGCAAATGCCATAGTTACAGTCTACTACTGGGGAAGCAGACAAAATAAGGAGTGTTGGGGGTTGGGAGAGGCAGAGAGAGACATATGTCAAATATGTTGTAGAAAGGGTTTGCATTAGATTAAATGATCTCTAAGTTCCCCACTTAATTCAGATTCAATAATGAGACTGTGCTGTAGAAAAATGAAGGATTTTGATGAAAAGTACAAGATATTTATAATGCAAAAATATCCTGCATGAACTCCTTGACAGAAAGTCTCACCCAAGCACTGCTTAAATCCTTGAGGTATAAGGCAATTATTTCTATTGTTGGACATTCTAATTGTTACTAAGTGTTCCTTACACTAAGGTAAAATCTGCCTCTCTGCAACTCTACCCAATGATCCTAATTCTGAACCCTGAACAATAGAGTTTTCTCTCTTCCTCATAGCCCATATTTGATAAGAGCCATCATCTCCCCTTAGTTTACTTTATTCTATGCAAAATTTGCCTTGTAACTTAAAAACAATTTTTCTTCACATGACAATGGTTTCCATTGGGTGGGAGACTGAGTCAAAAAAAGATCTAGGTTCAAATTCTGCCTACTAGCTGTGTAATTGTGTTAGTGAATCATTTAACCTCTCTGAGACCGTTTCATCACCAAGAAAGTAGAGGACAGTAATTTTTATGGCACATTCTTCACAGGCCTTTTACGAGGATATAGTAAAACAATGTATGTAGAATATAGTTAGTAATATTTTGGCTGCCCTCTCTTGGATGTTTGTCAGCATTCCTTATTAAAATATGGAACCCAAAACTGAACATACCACACTGGATGTGGTCTGACCAGAGCAGAGTATAGTGGGCCTATCTTTGGGGGGATCTTAGATGCTATATTTCCACTAATTTTGCTTAAGATTGTGTTAGTTCTGTTAGCAGCCACATCACACTATTGCTGGCTTACTATGAGTCTGCGGTCAACTAAAACCTTCAGGTCTTTTTGCACATGAACTGCTGCCAAGCCAGATCATTCTCTATCATTCACTTATGAAAAGGATTAAAAACAAAACTAAAGGAAACTTAAATGCAGGACTTTACATTTAATCCTGTTAGACAGCTTTGAAAGACTTGGGAACTCTGATCAACACAATAACCAGCCACAATTCCAGAGGATTCATAATGAAACATGCTGTCTGCCTCCTGAAAGAGAGAAGTAATGGACTCAAGAGGACAATGGAAACTTCTTTTTGGACATGGACAATGGGGAAATTTGTTTTGCTTGACTGTGCATCTTTGTAACAGGGTTTTTTCTTGCTTTCTCAGTGGGGATGGGGGAGGGAAATGGGAAGGAGGGAATATGGACCTGAAAATAAGGTAAAATTGAGTTTTTAAAATTTTATTCTTATTAAAATTAAATTCTAGCCCAGTGTTCCAACTTGTCTCTCAAGATCTTTTTGAAGCCCGATTTTGTCATCCATTGTATTAACTGTCCCTCTCAGCTTTCATCATCTGAAATGATAAGGTAACATTCTTTTTTTCATTTAAGTCACTGATTAAATGTTATCTGTAACAGAGCTGATAACAGATTATTAAGGATTTTCTGCCAAGGCAGCTAGGTGGTTCAGTGAAAAAAGCATCAAGCTTCAATTGTGAAAGATACAAGTTGCCTCAGTTTCTTCATCTGTAAAATGGGGATAATAATAGAATCTTTTTAAAAATGAGCTGATTGGAACACAACCCAAGTCATCATATGTTTCTTACTGCCATCTTTTGAAGCTTCCTTCCTTCTCCTTCTTGGGAGCTATTATTTAGTTAGTTTCATTCCTTATGAGCTTTGTTTCACTTCAGGGCTGTGTGAGTGTGTGTGTTTTTCTGATCTGACTACAATAATCAGGGAAAACTCCATAGAGGGAATCTGTGCTGAATTTTGATGAATGGGTAGGATTTTGATAGGCAAGTGGGGTGTAAGGGCTTTCTGGACTCAGGGAGAATAGAGCAAAGGCAAGAAGGTAAGAAAAGCATACAAGGTGTCTAGGGAAAAAGCAAAACACTACCAGATAGACTGAAGCAGAGGCTCAGATGGAAATTCTGCTAGGATTAGTCACAAAGTCCTGTCAATTCCACCTCCACAACATCTCTTGAATCCATCCTCTCCTCATTTCTACTGTCCCCAACTCTAGTTTGGTCCTTAATTACTTTTACTTATCCTACTGCAATAGTCTCCCAACAGGTTTCCCTTCTTCTAATCTACTTACTCTCTGAATAAAGGTGGAAAGGGCAGTCCAATCCATCTCTGAAAACATATCCCCACTACAATATTCCTAACAAACACATCTAGATTCAATTTAAAGACCTCCAAGGAGGGAGGATTGACCACTTCTTTTTCATTACACCAAGTTAAGGTCTGTTTTTGTTATTCAATTGTTTCAGTTGTGAACCCAGTTAGGGTTTTCTTGGAAAAGATACTGGAGTGGTTTGTCATTTCCTTCTCCCTTTTTTTATACAGATGAAGAAACCAAAGCAAACAGAGTTAAGTGACTTGTCCAGGTTTCCACAGCTAGTAAGTGTCTGAAGCCATATTTGAACTCAAGGAGATTGAGTCTCTTTGATTCCAAATCCAGCACTCTGTGCACTATGGCACTACCTAGCTTTCCAAAGACTAGATTTGCTTCCTTGTATGGGGTTGTTCCCCATCCATTGTATGGGGTTCTATCCACTGAGAAAAGAGAGTCTAATCCTAGCTCCTCTTGATAATCTCTCTGATATTTGAAGATAACTCTCATGAGTTTCAGAGTCTTCTCTGTTTAAATACATCCTTAGTTTGTTCAACTGATTCTCACAGAGGCAGGATGCTGAGATTTAGTGCTTAGCAGATAATTAGTTTTAAATAAATGTTTGTTGATTTGATGTGATCCCCAATGTGTAATATTGTGCCTCAGGAAAGGTAAGATGATGTTTAGTGGTAATGCCTTGAGAAGATAAGTTTCAGTTCAGTCATTTCCCCCTCCCATACTCTTTTGGGAATCTTAGGTACATCAGTTGTGAGAGGCAGAAAGGAATGCAACCTATTCCCTAATCTAGGGCTCTAATAAAGGCAAGGACAACATCTAGTTGGCTCTTTATAAGCAACTAAGTTATTCCTATTTTCCACCCTTTCTTGGGGGAAATTCAGATTTAGTATCTAAAGACTTTCCTCTTTACCTTTCATTGTCTTTTTAGTTCCTCCAAACTTCAGATCTGGCATCCATTCATACTCAGATGACAGTTATTCACCATTCCAGTTATACTCCTCTGGATTATCAGCAGTTTCTTAAAATGAGACTCTGGGAGCAGAAGCCAGCACTGTAGATATGCTTTGACTAAATCCCACTGTACCATGGAACAATCCCCTCCCAATTCTGGAAGCTGGGATTCTTTTAATGCTTTCCATGTTCAAAGGAGAGTTTTAGGCTGCCAAGTCACACTACTGACACATATTGAGACTATAATACACTATACTCCCTGAACTTTTTCAGACAAACCAATGTCCAAGTAGCCTCCCCAAGCATAAGACTTTACATTTATCACTACCGAATTTATACTAACTTTACCACTTGTGACCTATGTGATTTGGAACAGTCATTTAAAGTTTCTGCTCCTCAACTTTGTCATCTGTCAAATCAGGAGCTTAGACTGGTAGAACTAAGTATTTTCCAGCTCTCAAACTACAATACTACAGAGAAAGAACAACAAAGCAAGGAGCAAGCATTTATTCAGTGTGTACTGTATACTAGGCACCACACAGCCTTTGGAAACATTCTCTCACACATGGTCCTGAATTAATTTTCCATTAAGTGTTACTTTCTTAATGTTACTACCCTGACTCAAAAATATTTAGTGATTTTTCACTGACCTCAGGATAAATTATAAAGTATTCTGTCTGACCTTCAAGGCTTCCCATAATCTGATTCCAACCCTTTATATTGCACAAATCAGCCCAGTTAAACAATTATTAAGCTTCTAATCATGTACAAGGCACTATCCTGCCCTCCTCCTCAGTTTGAACACATCATCTTGCGTGGACACTGATTACTGACCTAAACACATCTAGGTTTTTCATGTCTTTTGCTCATCCTCTTTCCCTTCCCCTAGGGTACTTCCCCCCCCTTCCATTCTTTTATTCAAAATCCTATTTTTTATGATCGAACACAAGTCCCACTCCTACTACAAAGTCTTCCCTGATTTATCCAAGGCTCATTAGATTAGGTCAGTGCTGCAAGTAGTAGTAAGTAAGCCCCTGCTTTCTTTGTTCCCATGCTCTTGATGCTTAAGACAGCTGAGCTGCTCATGCTGATTTTTTGACCTTCTCTGTGGGTCCTTTTCTTGATCTCATTCTATCACTGGTGTCAGAATGATAATCACATACATTCCACCAATGATCACATCCTCCCAACTTCTTCAGTTCAATTTCAATAAACCTTTTTTTTTTTAAATGAAGTAGCTACTGTTCCCCAGGGCACTGTGCTGGGAATCTGGGTAGTACTTTTCTGATGGTGGCTAGAGCACTGGATTTGGAATTAGCTGCTCAGGTTCAAATCTCAACTTTTGCCACTTCCTATTTTTGTGCATTTGGCTAACTCACTCCACCACTATGGGCTCACTGTTTCCTCATAATTCATAAAATTCTATGAACTATGAAAAAAATTTAGTTGGGGTCCCTGTCCTCATAGACCTGACCATCCATCTAGCAGAAGGCTAAGAAACAACTAAAAAGCAAAATAATATATAAGGATATTATAGAGATGGATGAAAAGTTCTCTGGGTGGGAGAGGGGTAAAGGGTCTTTGCTGAAGGAACAAAGGGACTAGGGAAAGCTTTCCAAAGGAAATTGGTCTTTAAAGGCTCATAGAATTATAGATACAAATCTGGAAAGACCCTTAAAGGGCCATCAAGTCCAACCATCTCATTTTATGAATGAGAAGACTAAGACCAAAGAAGATGAGAGTAATTTGAGACAACTAAGTGACACAGTAGGGAAGCCATGTGATAGAATCCTATTTCAGACACTTATATGAACTGTATGATCCTAGTCAAGTCATTTAACCCTTGTCTACTTCAATTTCTTCATTTGTTATAGCATGTGTCTCCCAAGGTTGTTGTGAGGACAAAATAAAATATTTATGTATAGAACTTGGTAAACTTTAAAGCACAATATAATAGTCAATTATTTTTATTATTGCCCAAAGTCATATAAACAGTGTTAGAGGCTGGATTTGACCCTCCACATCTTCTTATTCCAGAGCTAGTGATCTTTCCCCTATATTATCTTGGATAGAAAGGAATGAAACTGGCATTTTTTATATGGAACCTATCATTTCTTCCTGTTTCCTGTGTTTCTTCTGAGCTCTGCCAGGACAGAGACTATCTTTCACTTCATTGTATTCTTCGTTGCTTCAGGCACAAAGCAGAACACAAACACATGCTCAATATATTGACTAATGAGCCAAAGAAATGTAACATCCCCACAGTGCTTTCTTTATAATACCACTGTGCTACACCTGAAATTGTCACCTGGCTGCCATCATCTGTTGGAGTCAGTGGCTCAGCTGATTGGCTGGGGGACAGAAGACATATTTATTAAGCACTGACTGTATTCAGGTACTATGCTAAATTCTTTATAAATATATTCTCTCTCTCTCTCTCTCTCTCTCTCTCTCTCTCTCTCTCTCTCTCTCTCTCTCTCTTTCTCTTTCTCTCTCCTTTCTCTTTCTCCTCTCTCTCTCTTTCTTCTCTCTCTCTCTTTCTTTTTTTTCTCTCTCTTTCCTATCCCCTCCCCCTTCTCTTTCCCCTCACCTCTTTCCCATTTCCCCTCTCCTACCTTCTCTCTCCCCTCTCCCATCTTTCCCACCCTCTGTCTCTGTCTCTGTCTCCCTCTCCAATTAGGGTTAACTGACTTGCCCAGGATCACACAGCTAGTAAGTGTATGAAGATGGATTTCAACTCAGATCTTACTGAAGGAAAGGGAGAAGGAAAAGGAGAGGAAGAAAGAGCGGTAGAGGGAGGCAAGAAGAAAAATTAGAGGGAGAGGGAGAAAGAAAAGGAGAGGGAGAAGGAAAGGAAAACGGCGAGGGAGAGGGAAAGGGAGGAGAGGGAGAAATGATTTCTTTTTTCAAGAATCTTAAATTCTCTTGGAACGATACAATAGGTTGCAGAATTGAGCAAATTCAAGGACATTTGAGGAAGGAAAGAGGGCTAAGAGCTTGCAGGGTCATGGAAAAAGTAACAAAGGAAGAGATACCTGCACTAAGCAGTAAAGTAAATTGAAGAACAAAGAGGCAGTAGTGAGGAGGGAGTGCTTTCCAGACATGGCAGACAGCTTGTGAAAAGAAACAGAAACAAAAGGCAAGATGTCAAATTTATCTAAAATGCAAAGTACACAAAGTACACAAACTATGAAATGAGAATGGAAAGGTAAGTTGGAACCAGAGGGCCTTAATTGCCGGGTTGGGAGCTCTGCATTTTATCCTAGAAACAGTAGAGAGCCACGAGGGACTAGATTATAGCAGGAGACTGGCCTGGTCAGACCTGCATCTCAGAAAGATTATCTTGGTAGCTGCATTTACAGACAATGGGAGGGGAAGCAGGGAGACCAATTACTTCAATAATCTAAGTGAGATGACAGGTCCTTGGGTGATAGTTATGTGAGAATAAAGAAAGGGATACATTTGAAAGATGCTGTGGATATAGAAACCAAAAGACTGGATAACTGATTGGTTATGGGAGATGAGAGAAAAGGAAGACCCAAAGACAACTCTGAAGTTAAGAGTCCAAGTGACTAAAAGAATGGTGTGGCCCTCAACTGAAAAAGATAAATTTGAAGAATAATCAGTCTAAGAAGGAGAAGATCATGAGTTCCATTTTGGATATGCCAAATTTGAAATGTTAACAGAATGTTGTCTATTGATCCGGAGACGCCTAGGTATCTTTTCTCTTTTTATTTTTCTCTTTCATTTAAAAAAAATTAAGTAGCATTTTATTTTTCCAAATATATGTAAAGATTGTTTTCAACATCTATTTTTGTAAAATTTTGTGTTCCAAATTTTTCTCCTTCTTTTTCCTATCTCCCCTTTAAAGCTCCAAGACAGCAACCAGTCTGATATAAGTTAAACATGTGTTTCCATATTTGTCATTTTGTACAAGAAAATATCAGATCAAAATGGGAAAAAATATAAGAAAGGAAAAAATAAGCCAACAACTAGCAGCAACAACAACAAAGGTGAAAATATTATGCTTCAATCCACATTCAGTTTCCAAAGTTTTCTCGCTGGATGTGGATGACATTTTCTATCCCAAATCTATTGGAATTGCCTTAAATCCTTGTTGAAAAGAGCCAAGTCCATCACAGTTGATAATCCCATAATCTTGTTACTGTGTACAATGTTCTTTTGGTTCTAATCACTCAGCATCAAGTCATGTAGGTCTTTCAAGACTTCTAAAATCAACATGCTCATTATTGCTCATAGAACAATAACATTCATATACTATAACTTACTCAGCCATTCCCCAACTGATGGGATCCACTCAATTTTCACTTCCTTACCACTATAAAAAGAACTTTTACAAATATTTTTGCACACATAGCTCCTTTTCCCTCTTTTATGCTCTCTTTGGGGGTATCTTTTCTCAAGCACAGAAATACCCATATTTATAGATAAACCCTCAACAATTTAATTCAACAACAAATATTTATCCACTGCATTGAATCAGAACTATAGTCCTTCCCCTCAAGAATTTTATAAGCCTATTGGGGAGACAATACACATGTAAAAAATTAGCTAGTAATAAAAAAGAAGACAAATATTTCCTATTCAACATCACTGAATGTTTCTATAAGAACACAATTTAGAGGAAATAACCTTATGAATGAACCACCAATGGGCCAAATGTAATTTTGCCATCTTGTGACTTGATAGTTGGATTTGGTTGTACTATATTAAGGATGGCATGGCAAATTGACCTTAGCCCATGTATGCCCACAGAAAATTGAAAATAAGTACTCTGTATCTCTTTAATTTACTTACCTAAGATTTATGTTCTTGATTTGTACTATCACATATATCCAGAATGTGCGCCTTTTATCTCTTAGACTCTAATTTCCTTCAGGACTCAGTTCAGGCACTATCTTCTACATGAAGTCTTTTTTAATCTCCTCAACTGTGAGTCTTAATGAACTGTGTAGCCCCCTCAGTACCAAGCTTCTCTGGTTTTAAGTTCAATGGATGCTCAGTGGCCATCTCTTAGATTGGTCTGTTGCACTGACCAGCATGAGGTCAAATGATGGAGGACTTTAAAAGTCAGGAAGAATGGAAAGTGAAAAGTCATTAAAGATTTTTGAATAAAGGTAAGACAAGAAAGTAAGACTTCAGAAAGATTAATCTGGCACTGCATGTGAGGGGGGATGTGTGTGAGGATCAATAGCATCTAAGGCAGAGAAAAGAGCAATGAATTCACATCTCTGCTTATCCACTTCTACCCACATAACCCTGGGCAAATCATTTCTTCATCTGTAAATGAACAGATTGAACTACATTACCTGTACGGTACTTTCTAGCTTTAAATCTATGATTCTGTGTTAATAAATTCTATAGGACTTCAGAAGAGAGCGGGAGAGAATTATTAGGAGCTGTGAGACTAGGAAGGCCTTCCTGGAGAAAGTAGACCTCCAGCTAAAATTCTTGCAAATATTTATCAAGCACTATGTCCACAGCACTAGGTGTATATATGGGGACAGGGGTGACAAGGACTTTTTCTCTCTCAATCTCTCTGACATTATGTCAGTGTGTGTGTGTGTGTGTGTGTGTGTGTGTGTGTGTATCCCTGTCTCTGTGTGTTTTTCTGTCAGTCTCTTTCTCTCTCCCTCTCTTTATCCTTCCCCCCCATAAAGTTTAAAGTACCCCCGTGAGTCTCATGGCTCCTTTACTTCTTTGATGATCTTGTAAATATCTATTAAATAGATTATAACAGCAGCTGGCAAAGCCTTTTCCCCCTACCCTACTCCCATTCCCCCAGTAGCAAAACCAAACAGGGTCCCTGGGTTACTGTAGGCCCATATGTTATTATAGTCACTGCTGCCTGCCAGCACAAACACCCAGACTTGACAGCCCAACCTTTACAGCAGGGAGTCCAAGCCTATGAGGCTTCCCTGGTCCTAATTGGACACTCAGCTAAAAAAACCCACCTCTGTTAAAGGGTAACTCTTGATTCACTTCCATCCTTTCCCTACCCCCACCAAGGAAGGAATTCCTGGGAGTGCCATTACCGTAGGGAATTTAGGAAGGCTTTAAAAAGAGAAGTCAGGAAAATTAAAGTCAGAAAACATTGTCTTTGGGGAACACCCTATATAAACAGTATCTGTGTGCCTGTGGAGCTGTAGAAAGGCTACCTGGCCTTGGAGAAGGAGTATATACTCCACCCCATGTCTTCTCTTTGTAGCCCCTTTGGAAGGAGGACAAGCATACACCCAAACACAAGTACACAGATTCATAATTATGCAGTTACAGCCATGTTCTTACACACCCAGTCCTTCCCACCTCATTCTCTCCACCATCATATGCACATGTGTAACCATTCACTGTTATAATGGCTGAGAATCTGCGGCTCCTTCTTTTACTTTGGGGCCTCTAGAGAGGGGAGGAAACCCATCAAGAGGAATGAAGAAGGTAAAGATCAGTCTTTGAAGCCAGTCTATAATTCTCTCTCCCCATTTAACTACATATTGCTAGAAGCCTGATCCCAGCCAGCAAGGAAAAGAGGTGATTTCTGTGAACTTTTAGGAAAAGCATTGGGGAAAAGTTTTAGAGCATGAGTTCTTAATTCAGAACCATGAACTGTTTTTTTTTTAAACTATTTTGATAATTGTATTTCAAAATAATTAGTTTCCTTTGAAATTCCATGTATTTTATTTTATGCACTTAAAAATGTTATTCTGAAAAGATATAACTCCCCCAGTGTGCTAAAGAAGTCCAGGACCCACACAAAAAGTTAAGAACACCTGCTTTTGATGGAAAGTTTTTCCATCATAATAATCCAGTCTGATACACAGGTCTTGGTCATTCCCAAAGTTCACAATAGATAACCAGCTCTTTCCAAAGCAACACTCCCCCATCCCCCCCAAAATAATTCTATCCTCCCCACCAAATATCCTACCTCCGCCCAAATGTTCATGGCCACAGCCACCCAGAAAAACTCACATCTTCAGCCAAACAAAAGTAAAAATAGGCTGCGGACTGAAAAAGGAGGGAGTCTTGGGCCAAAGCAAACAGCCTTGCATAGATACCCAACTTAAGACAGCCCTATGAACAGCCTGAATGACACAGAAAGCTGCCCCCAAAACACTTAGTACAGATACCTAGCATAGTCCCAGGAATCAAGGCGCCTTTGAGATGTTCCCTATTTTAACATACTGAGCTGATTTTTCTAAGGAGCAGCAAAGGAAAGAGAAAAGAGAGATGAGGACTTATAGGGGAGGAAAGAAACACACAAAGTTAGAGGAGAAGGAAAAAGGTAAATGACAGAGGAAAGGTGAGAAACAGGAGGGAAAAAGACAAGTAAAACTAAGGTTTCCCCTACAATCCAGGGCAATGAGAGTTGTCAGTGGGCACAGTTTTAGACTCTACGATAGGGGCTTTTAATCTAGGGTTTGTGAACTTGGTTTTTTTTTTTTTAATAGCTAACTACTTCAACATAGCTGGTTTTCTGTGTGACCTATGTATTTTATTTTATTTTACATAATTAAGAATATTATTTTGAGAAAGAGTTGATAGGTTTCAACAGATTGCAAAAGGGAGGATGGGAGGGAAACATTTATTAGACACCTACTATGTACCAGGCACTGTGCTAAGCACTTTACAAATGTTATCTCATTTGTTCCAAAAACACAAAAAGGTTAAAGGTTTCCTCTCAAAAAACCAGCTTCTCTGGGATCTAAATTTCCTGTCTTGTATCTTCCATGGCAGACTGGGGGAAAGATGGTAGCTTTGGGGTCAGAATCTAGAGTTCAGAGGTTAGAGCTTAAAACTTGCCTAATAACATTTTCACCAGAGACCCAGGACTCCCTTTTGTTCCCTCTGTCAAATGGAGAAGATTCCTTCTGTGCAGTTGCCCATTTTTGATTGGGGTTGGCCTCCCTAGCCTACATGGCCAGTCAAAAGACTGGAATGGGAGCAAACTGTGATTACAACATAAGAAAATGGCTTTTATAACATGGAACACAAGGTTTTACAAGAATGAATGTTGAAAACTATCTTTGCATGTATTTTGAAAAAATTTAAAAAACTATTATTTTTAAAATGGCTTTTGCAAAGCTTCTGCTTAGTCAATCAAGGAAGGATTGCTTCTTTCCACACCTGTGGGTTCTGGGGGAGCAATTAACCAATCATCAGTCAAAATTCTAGAAAAGTAAAAATAAATATAAAGGTGAAGGAAAAAGTTATACAGCCATACCTTCTTTCAACCCACTAAACTCTGTCTCACTTCCCCAAAGAAGGTTTGCAGGGTGTGAAAGACTGGTTGAGGCCATCAACAAACAAGGAAATTGTAGGGAACTGATATGGAAATTGGAATTTCTAGGGCTTAATTTTGTGGCCTCAGCAAAGCAGTCATATGGGGAGGGAGCCTCTCAGGGAAGCCCTCTTAGTCCCAACACAATGACTTTTCAGGCCTTTCTCCACACAGGATTATGGAGCAGGGATTAGAATGTTTAGGGAAGAGTTATGTACCATAAAAACACTACTTGATTTGAATAAATGAATGAATGGCTGCAAAGCATTTATTAAGCATTTACTATGTGTCAAGCACTGTACTATACACCAGAATATAAATACAAAGTATAAGACAGTCCCTTCCTTCAAGAAACTTACATTTTAAAGGGGGACCAGTAATTTGGTATGAGAACATATAGGAATAATGACTAGAGCCATAGGATAATTTATTTGGATAAGCTGCCCCAACTGTTCCATTTGTGTCAGAACAGAATTACCTCCCCTACAATTCAGGGGTTACAAGCTCAGCAGAAAAAGAAAAAATGTGTCTAAACTATGGAATCAATGATAATAACTATTAATTTATAAAGCATTTGGCATTTCATGTTTTCCATTTTCTACTAGAATACATAGAAATTCCCCAACGCTCCTGTAACTTGATAATATACCTCCTGTTTCCTCATCACTTAGGAGATTTCCTCTTCTTTTCTCCCTCCCCTTAAGGGATACCTAGTACACACACACACACACACACACACACACACACACACACACTTGTTAGAGGGCCTAAGGATTCCTAACAATTGCAGAGACCATGTCTTTGGGATTTCCAAATTTCAAGGCTCCCAAAGTTCTCTGAAACAGGCTCATAAAGGGAAGAAAAAGAACAAAATATAAAGAAAAGAGGAATACAAGATAGCACTTTTACCACTCATCTGGTATTGATAAGATTAAAGAAACAAACAAAAAAATCACCCTGTCTGGGGAAGGAAAACTCTAAATAATGATCCCTAGGAGGTACACCATAGAGTAAAGATACTGATTGGCCAGAACAGGAAAAAGTCCAGGAGAGCAAAGATTGTAAACCAAAGGAAAAAGGATCCCATCGAATGAAGGAATAAGAGCTAAAGATAACAGGCCTTACAAATAACTCAAGGAGAGAAAACAAATCTTGTCCCTCTAATGGGACAAGATCCAAGGAAATTTTTTCAGGTATCTTTCCACTCCCCAATTCCCAACTATTTCCTCAAGGAACAAAAGAGGGAGAACAAGGCAATACTAAACCAAGCTGACACTCAGATGCAGGGACAGAAAATTAGTGAGGAGGAATGAACTGCCCAAAATGGTGCCTGGGATAAATGTGTGACTACCACTGGAAAGGACTCCCATGTTGCCCACAAATTCAAGAGATTAAATCAGTAGGAACTTTCTGCTCACACTCCTCTTCCCTCTCCTCATATAGATAGTAGGGGAATAGGCAACAATTTCATCTTGTATTTGGATTATTATAATTATTGTCAAATTAGTGTATCTGTCTTTAGTCTTTCTTCTAATCCATCCTTCATTATGCTGCCTTTCTAAAATATTTCTTTGATCATGTATTCCTCTACTCAAAAACCTGCAGTGTGTCCCTATTGCCTACCAAATAATGCATTAATTATTCTGACATTCAAGGCCCTTAAATTCTGGTCTTCATCAACTTGCCAGCCTTAACTCATATACTACTGCCATTCAAGTGTGCTACTTTCTAGCCAAACATTCTTGACTTAACCTCATTCATCTTTATATCTT
Organism: Sarcophilus harrisii; assembly: GCF_902635505.1. Classification (NCBI taxonomy): domain Eukaryota; kingdom Metazoa; phylum Chordata; class Mammalia; order Dasyuromorphia; family Dasyuridae; genus Sarcophilus; species Sarcophilus harrisii. The sequence goes on from NC_045426.1 coordinate 345,890,996, forward strand.
TCCAACATCATTCTTCAATGTCTGGAATGGGCTTTTCTTCCCTTCTTTACCTTTTCAAATCTTAACTTCATTCCCCAAAGAGATAGTTCCAAAGTTTTTTTCTCTCAAACCCCATCCACATCTCCATATCCCTAAAGCAAATGATGACCCCTCTGGTTCAGTAAGAAGACTGAGAATCATCCAGTGGAAACTTCCTCAGTTTCCCCATTCAAACTTCCCAGAATCATTTCTAACTCTTTCCCACATCAAAGAAAGAAGTACGCTTACTCCCTAGTACTTGTGTTCTTCAGCCTATTCCTTCTCTCTCATGAATCTTCAAGCTCTCCCTCTACTATCTTCCAACAAACACAATGAAGTCTCCCTAATCCTAAAATTGTTTTCCCTTTCCAATCTCTTTCCCCCTTTACTTCCAAATTTCTTGGAAAAGGTGCCCACAAAACGTTTTCTACTTCTAACATCTCTGCTTCCTCAAATTCCACTCTCTCCCCAATCTCTGCAATCTAGTTTTAGCCCTCTTAACGTCACTAAAACCTTTTCCTTCACAGTCATCAATGACCTCCCAATGGCCAGATCTAGAGGCTTATTTCAGTCCTCATGCTCTCTCCAGAGTAGTTTACCTCTCTCTTCTTGGATATGCCCCTCTTGACTTCAAGGAAAAAAAATTTTAGGAGAAATTCTCTCTCCCCTCCCATTATTCTTACTTGATTGTTTATGGTTTTTTTGCAAGGCAACTGGGGTTGATTTGCCCAGAGTCACACAGATGGTTAAATATCTAAGGCCAAATTTGAACTCAGGTCCCCCTGACTCTAGGGCCAGTGCTCTATCCACTGCTAGTTAGCTCTCTCTCTATTATTATTATTTCTCTTTCATTAGTTTCTGATTCCCCTTTCTTGACCCTTTAAGATGACTCTTCCCCTGTTTTTCCTTTTACCAGTCCCTCTTCTTTGTCTGTGGGCCAGCTAGGTGATACAGTGGATAGTTTGGAGCCTGGAGTCAAGAAAACTCATGTTCCCAAGTTCAAATCTAGACTTAGAGAGTTACTGGTCATCTGACCCTAGGCCAGTTACTTAACCCTATTTACCTCAGTTTCCTTATGTGTAAAATGAATTGAAGGAGAAAATGGCAAATCATTCTTGGTTTCTGCCAAGAAAACCCCAAATGGGAGAACAGCTAGACACATGTGAAATGACTGAACAACTTTTTGTGTCCACTTCCTTGATAATCTCATTTACAGTTACCACTGTTAAACTATTATCTTCCAGATCTTTATCTCTAGTTCTTATATTTCTTCAGACCTCAGGATTCACATCTCCCAGTTGCCCTTCTCAGAAGGCTCAGAAATGAAAGCAAAACTTCCCAATGTGGTGATTTGGGTCGCAGTAGAGTACAGTAGCACTATTACCTCATTAGTTCTTGTTACTATCTTTCTCTCCATTTGATTCAATAGGCATTCAGGTTCCTACAATGTATCAGGCACTGTGGTGGGCACAGAGACAAAGACAAAAAGGAAATGAGCTAAGTTTGCGTCAGTTTTTGCAGTAACCATACCTGACTTTTGACTCATAATGAGCCATAAACTGCAAAATCTAAAGCAGGAGTAGAGAAATGTGCAGTTCATTAAAAACCACAAATCCTTTCCAGACAAATCATAATCTAGCTATGTCACCCCAATCTTGCATTTGTAAAATTGATTTTTTGAACCTAACTGTGAGACTTTACATTTATGCCTACCGAAATTCATCTAATTAGATTTGGTTCAACCTTCTAACTGATCAAGATCTTTTCCGATTCTGGCTTTTGTTATTCAGTAGCTGTTCCTCCTGCTTTTATATTTCTTGTAAATTACTCTGGTCATTGGTAAAAAATGTTAACCAGTACAGGGTCAGGCAGAGTCAAGGAAACTCCTTGGGGCATGCCATTATGGGCCTCCTTTCAAGTAGCCATTAAACTATAATTCTTTCAGTCTGGCCATTCAATTGGGTCTATATCGACCTAGCTCTAGTTGTCAAGCCCAACCCACATTTTTCTTTTTTTTTTTTCCTATGAGAATACCACAATAATCTATGTCAAATCTTTACTAAATTTGAGGTCACTAAATTTTTATCACATTTCCCTGCCTTAACACACAGTTAGCCTGTCAAAAAGAAAAAAAAAAATAAGCAAGGTTAGTCTGCCATGATGTATTCATGATAAAGCTTTACTGACTCTCTCTTTTCTAGATGTTTAATTAACCATCTTCAATAATATATTCCACATCCTTGCCAGGGATTGAAGATAAGCTTCCTAACCTGTATTCTGCAGGTGCCATTCTCCTTTTTACTCTGAAATTCAGTTTAGTATTTGTCTTTTTCCGTTCCTGTGGCACTTCTCTCATTTTTCATGTTCTTTCAAAGATCTCCGCAAAATGCTGTTAACAACCATATCTGTCTTTCCTTTCAGAATGCAGTTCTTCTGAAACTAGTGACTTAAACTTGTAAGAGTATCTTAAGCCTCTTATTATTTCCCTTCTTATCTTGACTTTCAACTCTCTTGAAACTCCCTATGGAGTTTTGTTTTGTGCTTTCTAATCCAGATTATTCTTTTTGGCAAAGAAAATAGAAGCAAAATTAGAGTTGAGTAGTTCTGACTTCTCGTTTTCATTTATTATCAATATCCCATCCACCCTGCACACCCATCCCTTTCTTGATCCCCCACATCTTGCCAGTCTAACTAAAAACAAAAACATATTATTATGAATTTTAGGGTGCCTGATGATATTGTTAAAGGACCATAAAATCCTATTATATTTATCCTTCACTATCTAGCTTTGCTTTCACATCATTCCTGTACATCTTTTTAAAAAATCTGTTAGTCAACGAGTTTGTTATGCATACATTTTTCTGTTTAGACCACTTTCCCTTTTTTTCCTCAGCAAAAATGATTCCCTTTTTATCTTCAGAATTTCATTCCTGACAGTTTTCAATCTTTTCTCGACTAGCTTCCCCTATAAAATTTTAGAATTGTGTATCCTATATATCCTTTCTGTGAGCCCTTCAAAATTTGATCTTCAAAAATCTACGATATATGTCAAACTATTCCAAATTTTCATCTCCTTCACTATCACGAATTCTAAAGTGGAATGGTCATTTCTCAAGGTTTTCACCATTTCTACTTCAGCAACCTGTTCCTTCTTGATGGAAAGAATCATTAAAAGAAGAGCAGTTTCCTTTTTCCTTCTTCCACTTTTCAAAAGGTGAAATTATGATTAAGTCAAGAAATTATGAACTGCTTTATTTTTGGCAAAATAAGACAGTTTCAGCAGATGTTTGGATAATTGGATAATTGAAATCCCTCCCATCACTATTATATCATGTCTCTGTTCAGGGTTTGGGATCTATCATCTGAACTCTTCATCTGTTTCCTCTCTTTCTGTTCATGTTGTCTATAGCAGGGCTTCTTAAACTTTTTCCATTTGCAACCCCTTCTCCTTTCCTGAGAAATTTTTATGTGATCCCAGTTATATAGGTATATAAAAACAGGTATAAAAATCAAACATTTACTGATAACAAGTCATAATTTTACAACTCCCACATTCAGTCACAAGACCTCATATGGGATCTTGTAAGTTTAAAAAGCTGGGATCTATAGTATGTTCTGATAAAAAAAAAATTGTTTTTCTTTCTGCCTGCATTGACCTTTTCCTAGCTGTTCTCCACTATGCTTCTCCACCTTCCTCCTCTTATTCTGAGATATCCTTATGAAAACGTCTTTTAAATATACAAGATACTATACTTTTCTCTTCCTATCCTATTTTCCTTTAATGTAAAGTAATGCAAAGACACATGAGAGAGTCATATTCTAGTAATGGGTCTTATAATTTAAAATTCAATGCATTCTCAGATCATCCTTTGTTAAAACCCTTCTTCCCTTCAGAGCTCAGGTTACTCTTTGTACTTCTCAGCATTTTTTCAATAGTATTTTATTTTTCCAAATACATGGAAAGATAGTTTTCAACATTCATTTTTGTGTTCCAAATTTTTCTCCCTCTATCCCTTATCTCCCCATCCCCAAGACAGCAAGCAATCCAATAGGGCTTAAATATGTGCAATTCTTTTAAACATATTTCTACATTTGTCAGGTTGTACAAGAAAAATAAAATCAAAAGGGAAAAAAAACCATGCTTCTCATCATTTTATACTACTATGTGTCCCTCATTGATGCATTGTTGGTGGAGTTGTGAACGAATCCAACCATTTTGGAGAGTAGTTTGGAACTATGCTCAAAAAGTTATCAACCTGTGCATACCCTTTGATCCAGCAGTGTTACTACTGGGATTATATCCCAAAGAGATTATAAAGAAGGGAAAGGGACCTGTATGTGCACGAATGTTTGTGGCAGCCCTTTTTGTAGTGGCTAAAAACTGGAAACTGAATGGATGTCCATCAGTTGGAGAATGGTTGAATAAATTGTGGTATATGAAAATTATGGAATATTACTGTTCTGTAAGAAATGACCAACAGGATAATTTCAGAAAGGCCTGGAGAGACTTACATGAACTGATGCTGAGTGAAATGAGCAGGACCAGGAGATCATTATATACTTCAACAACAATACTATATGATGACCAGTTCTGGATGGATCAGGCCCTCCTCAGCAACGAGATCAACCAAATCATTTCCAAAGGAGCAGTAATGAACTGAACCAGCTATGCCCAGAAAAAGAACTCTGGGAGATGACTAAAAACCATTACATTGAATTCCCAATCCCTATATTTATGCACACCTGCATTTTTGATTTCCTTCACAAGTCTGATTCTTTTTCTACAGCAAAATAACGTTTTGGTCAGGTATACTTATTGTGTATCTAATTTATATTTTAATATATTTAACATCTACTGGTCATCCTGCCATCTAGGGGAGGGGGTGGGAGGGGGTAAGAGGTGAAAAATTGGAACAAGAGGTTTGGCAATTGTTAATGCTGTAAAGTTACCCATGTATATATCCTGTAAATAAAAGGCTATTAAATAAAAATAAAAATAAAAATAAAAAAAAACTACTATGTGTCCCTTCCTTCTACTAAACTGTAAACTTTCCCTTAATTCTGCCACATCCCTTTAAGGGATACTTCTATGTCTTGCCCTCCCTTTCACTGCGAAAGGAATAGTCTTGTTGCCTCCACTTTCTTATTACCCTTTCACTCTACTTCTAACTTCTCTGCATAACATTGGGTGAGTCCGTTCACTCTTCAGTCTTCAGTTTCCTCATCTTTAAAATAATGAGAACAGACTAGATGATCCCTGAGTAGCCTACTGATTCTAATCTGAAATATTTAAATCTAATTTTCTAAGATTCTAAATCTTAGTTATCTAAATTTAAATCTATGACCTGATGGTATATGGAATGGCATAGGAGCCCCAAAATAATAACTGCTCACCTGAGGATATTGTTCCCTTGCTGTCTAAATTTTACCGCTGGAATTCATTCTTTTGAGTATATGCTTTAGCTGTCTTTTAAAATGCACATCTTCCTGGGAAGTCATATATCTCAGCATAAACCAATTTAGTATATGCTTTCCTGAAGCCAGGTCAGTACTGGGCCCTTTAGGTTGATAGTTACAGGAAAGCAAAGGCAAAAGAGAAAAAGAAAGAGAGAGTCAAGAACATTCACAAACTTGCCAACTTTGGGGTTTTGACTAGAAAAGGTTCCTACAGAGATTCTCCTAGAAAAACTAAGGCCCCTCCTTTGCAGGGCCTGGTGGCCAGAGATCAGAAAGGGGGCCTGTATTCCATTCAGTGGCTCTCAACCCTTCATACTTTACTCAAGAACCTTATCCCCCTGAAATTCTCTAGCTCTGGACTCCTTAATTGACACCCACTTCCCCCACACATACACACCCCCAACTCTTCTTGGCAGAAGGAAGGTAATGGGAAACAAGAAGTGTCTGCAATGCTAGGAGGGAAAAAGGACTGGGAAGGGGTCCAGGAATTGCCAAATGGAAACTAATCTCAGCAGGAAATCATTGCATCACACTTCAGACAGATTCCCCCAACCCCCTTCCACCCTTCTGCGAAAAGATCTCCCCAATTTCTTGGTGTGGTACAATCCTGAATACACACACACACACACACACACACACACACACACACACACTTTACACAAATCCCTCTTCCCCAAGAGCATGGGAAACCTTAGCAGCAGCATCAATGATCTGAACCCAGGAACACATGTTGGGGGGTGTAGAGGAGAGATTGAAGACTCACTCAGACCCATATCTCTCAGGGCAATCAGGGCAAACTGCCTCTTCTCCCTTCCTTCTCACAGCCTCAGACAAGATGCCTGGGGCGGGGGGTGGAAAGGGGGGGAGAGGAGCTTAGGAAAGACACATGAGAGAAAAGGGAGAGCTACTTCCCTAGTGCTCCAATTTTCTTGGGTGCCTGGGTAGGGGGCCGATCAGCTTTGCAACTCCAGATGTGGGGGGAAGATGACCTCATTCTTCTCTACAAGAAACAAAGTCTAAAGCTAGAACATAACATATGGGGAAGGAAAAAGAGGAGGTGGAGATGGGGAAGAGAAGCAAGCAAGAGCTTATATTTCTATTGAAGCACGTGGCAGAAAACACTCCTAAGAAGCCATTTGGCAGCTTCCATTTAAGGCACAGTGTCCAGGGTTCAGGCCCCTATTGAACCTTCTGGTCCTGAGAAATTCCCACAGAGTCAGTGCGACCCTTTGGCTTCTCCCAAGAGCATCCAGAATTCACAAAGCCGATCCTCCCAAAATAGCTATAAACAAGATGAATGCTGGATGCTCTCCCCCCAAATAGAATCAAAACCAAAAAAAAGTTAAAAGAATTAAGGACATTTGTTCGAAAGAAAATAAAGCAGAAAGTAATTACTGTCTTTAAATCTATGAAGGTTAATAAATTTTAAAAAACCTGTTCTTCCATTTCCTGTGTGCACAGCAGTACAAAATTCATTCAAATTGCAACACGAGCCTGGATGTGCTGCACTTGCCCCAAGTGCAGCAGATTCCTGAACCCCTTTCCGAGAATCCCTTTAAGAACAGGTGGGATGAGCATCTGGCTTGGACGGCTGGAGAATAGAGACTAGTGACTGGCCGACCCTTTGAGGGCTTTTCCTGTTGCAGGAAAAAGAAGTCTGAATTTGAATTCAGAGGACTTAGGTACATATCTTAGTTCTTTCCCTTCCTAGATCTGTCTCTGTGAGCAAATGACTAAACTTCTCCGGGCCCTAGTTTCTTAATCTGTAAAAATGAGGAAGGAGACTAGGTGGTCTTTAAGGGCTCCTCCAGACCTAAATGTACTGTCCAGAAAGATCTTAAGAAACAATCCTATGTTCTCATCATTAAAAAAAAATACTCTCCACTTTAGTGCAAAGCTGAGCTGTAGCACTAAGCCCTGCACCTCTAGCCCAAAGTCTCTAAAGCCCCTCTTTCCCTTTGGCATTCTCAAGCCCTGGGCCCCCATTTGTTAGAAGCTGCCAAACATCATGAACCTGATGTTCAAGGAATAAACGACATGACCCTTGTTTTCCAAGAGCTCATTTTGGCATGGAGACTTGGACACATCCTCAAGTCTGTCCTTACCTCCAAAAAAAAAAAAAAAGAAAGAAAAAAAGAAAAGAAAAGAAAAGAAAAATTACATATACAGACAAGCACACACACACACACACAGTGTCTGAGTAACAATCAAACATACATCTCTTGGGCCTAAACAGGAAGAAATATGTTTTCATTTCAAAGTGAGGGGAGTGTGTGTCTGATCGTACTCACACTGAAACTACTGGACAGCTATAAACGGCATTGCAAAGAGGAAAATATTTATCCCTACCCAAAATGGCTTCTCAAGTATATAACTAAAACCCAGTCATTTGAACCCCTGCTTTTTAGGTTTCACCATCTCCAAGCACTTTTCAGAAGGGACTCAATTATTTTTTGTGGCACCTCAGGAAAAGATGCACTATACCAAAATAATCTATTTTAAAGGCTTTAGTCCTTTAAAATAGAGATGGGACATAATATCAGTTTGGGAGTGGTACTCAAATTCTATCCTATGAGTCAAATGTCCCAAAGTAGGTCTGACGGGAATGATCATTTTTGTTCAAGTTCACTTGGTCCAAGATTCTGGGGGACAAAAAACTATATACCTGAGAGGCAAACATGGCCTTAAATCCAAATAAGTCCTGCTTCTAAGACCCAAGAGTACAGTCCCTCAGTTAATAATTCAAAATGCATTCATTCTTTCATTCACTGAATATTTATTTCGATGCCTTGCCTTGTAAGACACTGAGGTTAAAATGAATAGGGAGGATGAAACAGTCCCTGTCCTCAGGGACTTTATACTCTACTGGAAGAAAACTGCCATTTCCACAAAGGTCATTATAAAATATACTCAAAGTTTTGGGGAGGGGGCATCCAAAGCTAGGGGAAATCAGGAAATAATTCAGCTGTATAAAAATATAGCTCCCATCCTCAATGTTCACAGAAGGGGCTCTTTTACTTTACCACTTCTAATACCCTAAATGCTAACCACTGCCACCACCTGGCAGGTAAACCAATGAGCTGTAGAAGTGTCAGCACCACCACCAACCTAGACCACTGATATTGCTTCCAGTCCAGCCCTGAAAGCCAGCAACCCAAAAACCAATAACAACCATGGAGATTCCATCTGGCAACTGCTTTTGCAAGGGCTGTAGTCACGGCTTTGAAGACCCCCCCCCCAAAAAAAAATTCTCATCACCAACATCCAAGTTCTCCCAAATGGTTCAATATAAAAAAATAGATATTAATGGATGTGACATTAAAGAAAAGCCATTTGTTTTGTTATACAAAGTTTTACGAGGGTGAATGTTGAAAACTATCTTTGTATGTATTTTGAAAAATAAAAAGCTATTATAAAACAAAACAAAACAAAACAAAAAAATCAGCTTTGCCTCCGCATCCTAAGGAACATGGGATCTTCCCATCTGACTTGCAGCTGAAACATTCCGTATTTATTGTCTTCCACATTCGGATATGAATTCCTGACTTACTTTTTCATTTGTATTCCCAGTGATCAGAAAACTGTTTTGCACATAGCATTTAATAATTTTTTTTCATTCATTCAAAGCTCAACTCAGATGTCACCTCCTCCAAGAAGCCTTCACATTTCTTAAATCCCTCACTTAGACTTCTCTTCTGCACTTATTTCACTCTTCTTTATATTACAGATACTTGAATACATGTATATACTTGAATAATTGTATCCTTTCCCCAATACTTGAATACATGTATATACTTGAATAATTGTATCCTTTCCCCAAGTTCTTTATTCCCATCCTTCTTGAGATCATGGTTTGCATTGGATCTAGCTTTACATACCTAGCACCTAGCACCTAGCACAGTGTCTTATGTAGTAGATACTTAATGAATATTTGTAAAATTGAATGACTCTTAGAGGTAGAAGGAACCTTAGAGATCTATCAAGACATATGAGATATAAGATCCACTTTTAAAAGCAGCATGGAAAGGGAGCTATTGCCACCATCATGCTTTTCAGTCTCTTCCCCTGTAAAATAAATCAGGTATATGGGGAATATTAACCATTTTGGAGGGGAGGTAAGATTAAGGAAGATCTTGGGCCTCTCTGGTAGTCTGGTGATGTCTATCAACCCAGTGGATAGAGCATTAGGCCAGGAGTCAGGAGGTGAGTTAAATCTAATCCCAGACACAAATTAGTTGAGTGGGATAATAATAAGCACATATCTCACAAGGTTATGGAGAAGGAAAAATGAGATAATACTTGTAAAGTGCCTAGAATATAATAGATACTTATTCCCTTCCTCTCTTCTCAATAATGTTTTTTAAAAACATAAAATTAAGTACCTAGAATGGCAAAAGAAGCTGATTAGATTGAAATAGTTTTTAAAAAGTTCACAAATCCCAGGCTAAAAACTCCTTTACCAGATTTAACCCTGGATTTCATCCTATGATTCTGGGAACGTTGGCTGTAGAAAACCTGAAAAGCCTAGGGCTGAACATTATCCTTCATAAAGCAATGAGGTGTGTGTCCAGAAATACAAGGAAGAGATGGATAGGAAAGAGACTCACCTGGCCCTACTCACTGTTTCCCAAGTAAGAGAGGCAGTAATAGTGGCTAAAGTATTGGACACTATCTTATGGTTTGGTTTTCTGGGTTTATTCACAGTGGTTCTATAGAGAACCTGACACACCCATCATACAGTCTCCTTTCTGAGTCCCTCATGACACTTTCCATATCTCTTTCATGCACTTAACACATTATACCCCATATCTTTTTTTTCTCTACATTCTTTTTTCTCTTTTTTTTAATTAAAGCTTTTTATTTACAAAACATATGCATGGGTAATTTTTCAACATTGACCCTTGCAAAGCCTTCTGTTCCAAATTATTCCCTCCTTCCCCCACCCCTTTCCCTAGATGGCAGGTAGTCCAATACATGTTAAATATGTTAAAATATGTTATATCCTATATATAGGATACACACACACACACACACACACACACACACACACATTTATACAGTTATCTAGCTGCACAAGAGAAATTGGATCAAGAATGAAAAAAAAACTGAGAAAGAAAACAAAATGCAAGCAAACAATAACAGAGAGTGAGAATGATATGTTGTGGCCCACACAGTTCCCCTGGTCCTCTCTCTGGGTGTAGATGACTCTCTTCATCACTGAACAAGTGGAATTGGTTTGAATCATCTCATTGTTGAGGAGAGTCACATCCATCAGAATTGATCATTTATATCCAATGTCTTAGAAAGCTCCATGGCCAATAAAAGTAAGGAACACAGTTGGGAAAACAAGAGAAACCCAACCAGCCACGACCACTGAAAATCCCCCGTAAAGGTTACAATTACAACACACAAATGGGGCTTCTCTTTACTTAGCAAAGTGAAAAGAAGGTAAAACCAGAAATACTGATAAAATACCTGGAGCTGTTTGTGGATACAGTGAAGAGGAGCAGGTGTTAGCCAAGCCAATAGAAGGAATTAAAGTAGGGAGTTATGGGAGGGCTAGAAAGTCAAATTTCCAACGTCTATGCCTTTTAGCCTTCTCTACTTTTTTTTGTTTTGTTGTTTGTCCTTCATTCTTGAAAAGGACCATGATATCAGGGAGATGATGCCATGACATGCAAGTAATTTGGATTTCAATGAGGGAAGGCTATGCAAAGTTACCACCCTCACTTTCCCCTCTAGAACCGTCTGGGTCCAGTGGCCAGATATTGATCAGGAAGACTGGAGATGGCCCTGGATGCAGTGGGAAACCTTGGTCTTTTTAAATTAAGGTCTTCAAAAGGTCTCAGTTTAACTGAGGCAATGCCCATCCAATGATTAAAGCTAGGTAGCAAGTGAGGTTCTAAAAACTGTGCTGCACTCAAACTGGCCTCCTCCCAAATCCCTCAGTTATATCTTTGCCCTGCCTGATTTTTCCTCACTTTTTCTTCCTTTCAGCTCCTCCTCTAAATCAACCTTTCTTCTTCTTTTTTTCCCCCTGAGGCAATTGGGGTTAAGTGACTTGCCCAGGGTCATACATCTAGGAAGTACTAAGTGTCTGAGGCCAGATTTGAACTCGGGTCCTTCCCACTGCACTACCTATCTGCCCTTAAGTCAATCTTTCTAAATCCTACCCATGCCTAACACCAGCTGGTTCTCTGACCTCTATGAAGCAGCCCCAGAGCACTTCCTCTCAAGATGATCATTTCCTATAGTACTATATATATTTCCTGTAGTACTAATTACCATTGCCTGTGCCATTCACTTGGCAATTAATTACCCAAAGTTTTGTGACATCTCCTATTCTGATTTACCTTTTCTGGTCTGTACTACTGTTTAGCTTTTTGTGGGTTTACATTTTATTTCCTTTACTAGATTGTCAACTTCCAGAAGGCAAAGAGAGCATCCAGCAGTTGAGCACAGTGATTTTCAATGCCAACAATTTTGTTGATGGGAATAATGAAGACATTTAAGTATCCCTGAGCTAAACTCAAGGCCTCCCTCACTTTTTCTGAAAAGCCAGACAATCACCAAGAAAAGGAAAGACAAAGTGCTCCTAGATTCCAAGGGGAGGAACAATACCAAGAAAAAAAAAAAAGAAAAAGATAAATTGAGCTAGAAGTGGAAAGGGTAAGCAGGGAAGCAAAAGGTCTTTTTAAAAATGATTTTTAAAATCATTTGTTTTTCTTGGATTTGAAAAAATCCAAGTCAAAATTTAACATTATGAGAAAAAAGTCACATTTTTAAAAACATTTCCCCCTTCCCCAATAAATCAGTGCTGAAATGTAGAAAAATAGAGCAAGCAAGAAACAAAGAATGGTTTGCTGATTTTTATTTATTGATTTATTCTTTTAAATTTTTGGTTTGCTTATTTTTTTTTTACAAGACTTGACTTAATCAGACTATAACATCTCTCATCCTTCAACACATCTCTCTTCTTTTTTTGGAAGGTCACACCCACATCCTCCATTCTCTTCCCCAATCCCTAGCTTCTATCCTCCACTTCAATGAAAATGTATTTTCCCAGGTCACTGCCCAACCCTCACAATCTTTTCTCGGTCCTCATTCTTGACCTCTCTGTAGAATGTTCTGCAGTTTACCAACACCTCCCTGACTCCCTGAAACTCCTTCCTCCCTTTCCCCTGATTTATCACTAGTTCTTGCAGTTACATGAAAGATGTGGTTATCACCTAAAGTTCAATTCTTGATCCCTTATTCTTTTTCCTATGCCAGATGACTATGAGAACTCATGCCTCTTAGTTTCAACTATTGCCTTAATGTTGATAACTTCCAAAAGTACCCTTCTACTCTAGAACTTGGTTTCTGTCCCTCATATCCATCTTAGAGAGAGACAGGATGGCAGACTTCAGGGTTTTTTTAAGGGCTGTCATAGGAAAAGAATTGGATTTGGCCAGCCTGGCCCCAACGATCAAAATAAGGGACAATGGGCAGATTTTCCAAAGAGATTATGAAACTTGATATTAGGAAAAATTTCCCAATTGTTAAAGCTGCCACAAAATGGAATGCACTACCTTAGAAAAGAGGGTGCTGCTCGTGTTATCAAAAAAGGATAGGAGAATATTTGACAGGAATGTAAAAAGAATTCTTTTTCAGGTAAGGAATGGACTGTATGATCACTGAGATTACCTTCTACTTAAATTCTATAGATTGTATTTGAATATCTCAACATGTACAGCTGAACTCAATGAACTCAGTGATATCCCTCTAAACTAGGTTCTCTTCCCAACTGTGATAATCTAGGCAATAACATTACTATTCTATCATTCTTCAAACCTTCCCATAGGCTCTGACTTTTCTCTCTCCTCAATATTACCATATTGGATCATTCACCAAGTCCTGTTTTTTCTCCTTCAATATGTCTTCTCTCTCCATTCCCATTGATAACTAATCTTACCCTCTGTAAGGGCATATATATCTGGGTGTGACGCTAAATATTTCCTGGGTGATTTTTTTGTATTAAATTCTTCCCTTCTCCAAACCATATTATATACTATACTTGGATTTTATGCAAAATATTTCCTGGATAATTTTTTTAATTCAATTTTTCCCATCTTCAAACCATCTGATATTATACTCTAGGCCAACTGTCTTAAAACACTGTTTATACAGCATAACATTCTCTTACTCAAAAAAAAAAATCACAATGGTACAGTTTTCTTTTGGATGAAATAGAAATTCCTAAATTTGGCATTCAAAGCCCTCATCAATTGACCTCAACTTATCTAGGCAGCTAGATAGAAAAGTGGATCACAAGCTGGAATCAGGAAGACCCAATTTCAAATATGCCTTAGACATTTATTAGCCGTATGACCTTGGTTAAAGTATTTAATATCTCAGAGCCTCAGTTTCCTTATTTGTAAAATGAGGATAATAATAGCACCTACCTTCAAGGTTATTGTGAGGATCAGATAAGTTAATATTTGTATAGTGTTATATACATGTTAGTTATTATTATTGATCAGCTTTCTCTCTCACTGCTCTCCAACTAAGATCTTTCCTTCCTGCCAGGACAATCTCTTGTCATGCCAGTCTAATTTTTACCTTCACTTTTTTTTATCATCTATTTCCTTGATCATTTACTTGGCTCTAAATCAAGGGACCTGTCATATATATATATATATATATATATATATATATATATATATATATATATATATTTAAGATGATAGATTAGGAGCTGAAAGGTGCCTTTTAGAGGATCACCCAGTCCAATTTCTCCCACCCTCCCAACCATTTTATAAAAGAATAAATGAAGGCTTAGAGAGAGATTAAGAGAGTTGGCAAAAGACAAAGGGATAATAAGTGAAAGAGCTGGGATTTGACCCTTGGTTTTCTGTCTGTGGATTCAGTTCTCTTGTGCCATGGTACCAAGCAGTAGTTCACTCTGAATACTTGTTGCCTTGAGTCAGATTCTTCTTGACTTGAAAGGGCCTGCCAAATAGATGTAGTCTGGCTGATAAAATCCTGTTACATATACATAGGCCACACTTTGCATTTCATTAAGTCAAGGCTAAGTTAATATAAGCACATAATCAGGGAAACAGGCCCTTAATTGAATAAGTTGTTATTCTTCACGACAGAATTATAAACCAAACAAAAAAATTAATAAATCTGTTGATGGTTCTTCCTTCCCTGCTAAAGCTCTAATCAGTGTATCTCACATACACTGATTGACTCTGAGTCACAGTATCCCGGCAGACAAGATGTAGAATTAACTTTCAAGGCATATGTAGACAAGACCGGGTTCATATTTTTTTACATATGCCCAGTGTTCTCACTCATAGTTCTCAGTGTTTTCTACATCTAAGAGCAGGGCAAATATCCAATCCACCCCAACTGTTGTTGTTGAATTATTCTTCAGTCATTTCTGAGTCTTCATGATCCCATTTGGGATATATTTGGCAAAGATACTAGAATAGTTTGCCATTTTCTTTTCCAGATCATTTTACAGATAAAGAAACTGAGGCAAGTAGGGTAAGGTGACTTGCCCAGGGTCCCACAGCTAGGAAGTATCTGAAAACAGATTTGAACTCAAGAAGATGAGTGTTCTTTACTTGAGGCCCAGCACCCTATCCACTTGCCAGTTAGCTGGCCTAATCCAATTGGCATTGATTAAACAACTATTATGTGCAGGACACTGGGCTAAATGCTAGAAATACAAACTCAAAACAAAAAAAAAATAAAATTATATTAAAAAATCGTTAACCCCACAAAATTATAAACCTCTGAATTTTTTCCCTATTCAGCAAAAGAATTTTGTGAGGTTGTTTTTTTCCACATTTACTTTTCCTTCTCAGTTTTACCACCTCATCCAAACCCACCCCACCAAATCTAACCAGAGATACTAAACTCTTTTCTCTGAAACAGCTGTCAAAAGTCCCAAGTGCTCCCAGATGCCAAGACATGAGACACTACCAAGATCCTTTGAAGATTAGTAAGCTAGATCTAAGCAGATGGAGGAAGAAGAGCTGGAGGGAGTCAATCTCATCTGCTGCCCATATCTACGAACATGGAAGCTGAAAACTACTGAACATAAAGGAGAAATAGAAAGGAACCTGCAGGAGAGGGTAATCAGAAGCTAAACAGATGAGGATAAGCTATGTCTTCTACTAGAAATATCTGAACAAGAGAAGCTGTAGTGACTTTTTTTTTTTATGAATGTCTAAAAAGATGTGTTTCCCAAGTCGGTGCTAAAATGTATCATGTGCAATAAGAAAAAAAAAAACCTAGCCATGTATGTTGTACTTCCAAGTGAAATCATAATGAGGGAGGGGAGGCCAGGGCTTTGTCCCAAGTGTCAACTCAAGGCATCCCCTCACCTTATGGTTCATAGTCAAGGTCTACCAGCCAGCCTTCCCACAAGGATAGAGAGGAAGGTGAGGCACTCGAGAGGGAGAGGAAGAAGAGCAGGACAGGAAAAGGAAGCATTGTTAAGAACGGAGGAATGAGGAAGGGGATGACAGATCATCCCCTCTTGTGGCAGGATTACATCTGCAATCAGTGTTCTCTGTGCACCAATGCTCCCTACCCTGTCCTTTGACCAAGTCTCAGTTCCCCACCTCCCAAAAACTGTTTTTGTCCCAAATGAAAAAATTTCTGGTTGTGTATGTGTTGCACATAGAGAAAGGAGTGATTTAAGCATATCCATTAACATTCTTCCTCAAGTATTTTTAGTTCTAATGCAGCACACAGGTTGGATGGATACCAAATAAAACTCCCCTTTCTAATTTTTTTTTCATAGACAGTGTGTTCCTAAGGCAACTAATACCTCAGTATCTGCAATAATAGAAAGGAACAGGGAACCAGATAGTACAAAATAAAGAACCAATTATTACTTGCTTTTATTCAATGAATGAATCAACGAAGTATTTGAGAATCCTGTGGCAGGTCCAGTCCTAAGCAGAAAATAATTAGTAAATAGTAATTGAAGAGGAGGAAAGCAGACTTGTTTTTTCTTTGGAAAATCTTTTAATGATCCAAAGTTACTCTCTAAAACAAAGGTTCATCTTTGTAACAACAATAGTCTCTGCTGATGGAGTATGGCTATGAGTCATGGAATACCACAGTCTCTGAAGAACTTAATTTGAGGATCACCCAAGGGCAAGAAGAGGCATATGGTGGGTAAAATCAAGCTGAAACAAATTAGAAAAGAGGGATTATGTAGGAAAATGGACATTAAGAATGCCATCCAAGAAACACAGAGCAAGGGTGGGGGGAATGGGCCAGTCATACAATAAGAGCAAAGGACAGTTTATCAAGTAGATCAAGTAGATCAAGTGGTCTCTGGCAGGACCCTACAATATCAAAAGAACTAGAGAGAAGCCCCTAGCATGTTAAATACCCTCTGTGGTGGGTTTATGAAAGGGAATAGACAAGAGTCAAATGGGAGAGTTAGGCATAAATCTAGTAGCTAGGCTGTGATCTCAGGAAAGAATACCTATATTGATGGCATAATTGATCTAATGACACATAAGATGATAGCTAATTAAGGAATAAATTATGTGTAGTATAGAATGCAAGTTCTTTAAGTAAAAGTTCCAAAGAGGGAAAAGTTAATGTGTTAGAGTATGTCTAGAGAATATCATGAAGAAAATAGGTCTAGTGCTAGACCTTTAAGGATGGGTAAAACTTGAATAAATGGAGAGGAGAAGGACCTTAGCTAAGTAGGACAGGGGGAGCAAATACAGAACAAAGGCATAATTAAATAAGAGTAATATAATTATTTTTTAGAGATGATTGATCCTCCTATTCCTGTTTAGCTGAAGCCAATATTAAAATTAATCAGCTAAAGAAATTTCAACAGGGAAGAGCTGAACCAATTGTGGTGTATGATTGAGACAGAATATGATGGCATCATAAAAATTGAGAAATGCAAGAAAACATGGGAAGATTTTTATTAATTGCTGCTGAGTGAAGAAAACAGAATCAAGAGCACCAT
The DNA here is from genome assembly GCF_902635505.1 of Sarcophilus harrisii. Taxonomy (NCBI): domain Eukaryota; kingdom Metazoa; phylum Chordata; class Mammalia; order Dasyuromorphia; family Dasyuridae; genus Sarcophilus; species Sarcophilus harrisii. The sequence goes on from NC_045426.1 coordinate 345,908,469, forward strand.
GAGCACAATGACAGAAATGAAGACAACACTAAGTACAACAGAACACAAATCAAGTTCAGTGATCAGCAGTGGCACCACTTAGCTAATGTTGGAATATACTACCTTCTTAGTAGAGAGGTGGTGGATCATAGAGAATTTTAGACACTGTCAGTTTTAGTCAGTTTTGCTTAACTGTTTCATTTTTCTTTTATAAGAGAGGAATGAGAATTATAAAGATATAGCATGAAAGTAAAAATGCATTCACAAAACATTTTTTTAATCAAATGAATTGGCAGTTCTCAGGCAAACATTCATAAAGCAGAGCATCTCCCTAATTCTGATACAATATAAACTTTCTTGTGATTATTCTAAATAGGCCAAATATGGAAATGCAATAAGTGCTGCAATATTTTGATATTCGTGAGACCTTTCTTTCTATCTTTGATCTCTATGGGGGATATGGCAATAGAAGAATCTCTCACTCAATGAATATGGACATCTATCACCTTTTTAAAAAAATATAATTCTAAATTGCTTTTCAAAATGGTTAGACCAATGAATAGCTCCACCAGCAATTTATCAAGTGTGCCTGCCATCTCACATCCTCTCAGACATGATTCATATCCTTTATCATTGCCAATTTCTATCAACCCTTCAGTTTGTGGAAGAGAAAACTGATGGCCATCAATGTTTTTCATTGTCCAATTTCACATAGGTATTATTATATGGAAGAGGGAGAATTAAAATTTAGGTTTTCTGACTCCAAATCCAGAGCTCTTGCCATCTCCACCAGACTACCTCATCATTACATTTAACACCCATTGGTGTTTTGCATCTTTTTATGGATCAAAGTTTTAGGCCCTTCAGAATATTAGTCTTGAATCTCACTAGTGGAAGGTATACAGGGGCTGAAATATAACTAGGAATTTGATTGTTGGGTCCTGATTCACTCACTCACTCATTTACAAGATGTAGAACAGCTTGCTTGACTTCTCCATGGTACATTTTTTCTTTCCTTAGGGAATGGAAATACTTCCTACCGTCTTCATTATAGATATCGCAGCTGTCTAGAGTCCCTACACAAGAATGATTCCAGATATAATGTCTCAAAGCATGGATCCACCTTGGGGCAAACAGGGTGGCTCAACCTAGAATCTTAGAATCTAGTAGTAGAAAACATTTCTGAGATCATCAGTCCAACCTGCAACTGAGCAGGAACCCTATTCAATCCATTCCTAATAAGTGATTATCTAACTGCTTCATCAGAAGACCACCAGTATTGAGCAATCCACTACTTTCTAATTTTCCATTTTTGCAAAGACACCCAATCTTATGGGAGCATCTCAGAACTTTAAGGAAAAAGACTCCATCCTTGCTAACCCAACACAGCTAACCCAAGCCTTGATTAACTTCACCTCCCTCAGTGTCCTCTACTCTCATTGGAGAGCTGGAGGTCAGAGTACTAAACTCCTCTCAGTGCCTTCCTTTATAAAGAGTAAAAACCGGTCTCAGCTCATTCCACTTTGCATCTGCTGACCTACCTCATTTTAATTCCACAGAACAATATGACCTCAAGTCAGGTACCCCTGGTGTCCTGTTTTCCCCATCTTTCCTGCCTCCTTATGTGTATTATCTCTCCCTCTAGACTGTAAGCCCCTGTAGGTCAGGAGCTGTTTTTATTTTTATTAATTGTACACTCAGTGCTTCCAACACTACCTGGCACTTATTAGGTGCTTATTGAATCTTGACTGATCGGAAATTAAAACCTCCTTCTACTCTTAGCCTCTAACAACTGACTTCTGTCCCCAAGTTTTCATGTTTTAAATAATTCTTTAAGAGCTCACATTTGCTGGCATTTTAAATGTTGCAAAGTGTTTTTTCTCACAAGTTTATGAAAGAAGAATTGCAGAAATATCCCAGTTCAATAAAGGAAAGAACTGAGGATCATAAAAGCTAATATTTGTAATAAGTAAATTGATAATCAATTTAATTCAATTCAACAAAGATGTGTTAAGTACTATTTGTAAAGAAGGCACTGTACTGGATGTTGATGATATAATCCTTATCTTTGAATCCACTAGAGACTTGAAACAAGCACACAAGCTAGTAAATAAAAATTATATGCAAAGCAATTTCAAGAGGAAAAGGCTAAATATTTGGAGAGAAGCAAATATAACCTCAAGCATGAGATTAAACTTGTATAATGTTTTGAAAAGCTGAGGCACAACGAGAAAAAGGGAATTCCCATCATTTGGGAACTGGCTAAACAAGTTACCTCTAATGCTCTGGAACACTATAGTACTGTAAGACATGATGAAAAGGACACTTTCAGAAAACCTGGGAAGACTTGTATGAACTGATGCAGCGTAAAGTGAACAGAACCAGGAGAACCATTTATAGAATAACTCATCATAAAGATAATTCTGAAATATGCAAATACTGTGGTCAATGCAAAGACCCACCATGATTCCAAGGAACTGATGATCATGCATGTTATTGACTTCCTAGTAGAACGGTGATGGACTCAGAATGCAGAATGGAACTTACTTTTGAACATGGTCAATGTGGAAAGTTATTTTGCTTGAGTTTACAAACTTGTTTTTGTTTTCTTTTCTTTTCCCAGTAGAGGGGGAGAAAATAAATGTTAACTGAAAAAATACAGAGCTGAGATACCGAACAGAAGAGATGAGTTTCCCTCAATCACATGGCTATTAGAACTGAAAATTAAATCTTCATAAAGAAATGCATTCAAGGGGCAGCTAGGTGGCACAATGAATAAAGCACCAGCCCTGAAGTCAGGAGGACCCGAGTTCAAATATGATCTCATTCACTTAACACATCCTAGCTGTATGACCCTGGGCAAGTCACTTAACCCCTACTGCCTGGGGGGGGAGGGTGGAAAGGATGTAGAAATACATCCAAAGGAATCAAATAGAAATTTCCTGACTGGATTTCAGGAAGTTATTTTCCTTCCCCTTCATACCTCGCCCAAAAAAAGCAATATTTAGTCTTGGCCATTATGTATAAACTTTCTCCTCTAGAGCTCTTCATTCTATCACTATGGGTGATACAATGAAAAAAATTATCTTCCCTGAAGGAGTTTCCAATCTAGTTGGTTAAAAAAAAGATATAAATATGTGAAAAGGCAAAGGATATCAGAGTGTAATTATAATTTAAAGGAACCATGTTTTTGATATAAGTAATATCACTGTGGAGTTCATATCAAAAAATAGTCTAGAAAGAACTCTTTGCTCTAAGTCTTGAAGGATAGGTAGGATTTGGATTCTAATTTCTTTCCCACTGTCCAGAAAGTAAAAGTGTTTTTCTAGATGCAAACACCTGGTGGTTATTCACATGCAGCTTGTACAACAAATGCTGAGTTTCAGGTCACCTTCCATTACTCAGCATACTTCTAGGTCACCTAACACCATGATCATTCGTGCTCAAAGCAGTTAAGACCATTTTAAACACTGTACTACAATGCTTTCATGATATACATCTGCTCCAAAACATCACAGTTTATGCCAGATCCAAAAATGATTTTTTAGATTACCTATCTCAGCATTCTCCATCATTACCAGAATTTGGAGCCAGTGGTCATGGATTCAAAATGATAACTCTGCTACTTATAACATCTGTGACTCTTCCCAAACTAACTCCCCTGGGCTTCAGTTTTCCCCATTTCTAAAATGATAGGATTAGCCTAAAGCAGTGTCAAACTCAAATACAGTAGAGGCAGATCCCTTCAGGTCATGTATTTGACTTATAAAACCATTAATTAACATTATTTGTATTGCATTTTTCTTTTGTTAAAACATTTTCTAGTTACTTTTTAATCTGGTTCAGGCCACAGTACTGAGTTTGAAGGACCAAGTATATGCAGCCTGCAGACCTGAGTTTGACACCTCTGGCCTAAAGGAGCTCTAAAATCCTTTCCAATTCCAACTATAAGCTCCAAATATAAGCCAACAATAAAGAAGTGAAATATGCAGATTATTTTTCCCTCTTGGCTTCCTTTTCAGATAGGTGTCTAACTATTTCTTCCTAAGTACTTTCACAGTGATCTGACTTTTTTTTTTTTAGCTGTTTATAGCAGTTTTACTCAAGATAGTAATTGTTAAGCAAACAATTTGATTTGATAAGCAAATAATCAGTACATATAATATTACATAATGCATAATAAAATAATGAAAAATATATCAAATGGAGATAAGCCTGCCAGTCTTCTGGACCCTGTGCTTACCTGATATGACTGATCTAAAACCAGGAATACTAGGAATTATATAGTTTAAGTTATCTCTCAAGCAGGCAAAGCAGAAGAAATAAATAATTCTCAAGAATATTGGACATATCTCTACAAGACTGGTGATTATACACCAGTGCTGATTCCTGGGGGAATGTTAGACCTGAGACTCAAAACACAAGGAATGTATTAGGGATCCGAGTAGACAGTTTGCATTTCTCAGTGACTGCCATGAACAGCAAAAATAACTATCTTAAACTTGAAAAGAGGGAAGGTTAGGAATCAGACACTTGTTCAAGAGAAGCACTTCAATGATGATTAAAACTGAACCCCTCAAAACATCTCAATTTACAAAAAGTAGGTTCTGAGCAGTCCTAGACAGAATGCCAGATTGGCCTGCCTGGCCTTCTCTTTCCTCCAATTCTACCCAAAATGACTTGTGAGTTTCCTTCTTCACCACAATGAAATTCTAACTTTAGTTGAAACACCCATGGCTCTAGATTTTCCTTTTCTTACTCTTAACATGTATACTTTTTGTGGATAGAAAGGCTCAATTCTACATTTGGCCTGCTCCTATTCCCCATCTAGGAGGGAAATAACAACAATTTCACTTTTAAGGGATGAACATAGAGCATGACTGGCATAAAGAACTTCAAAAGATTTCTGTGGGGCTTTGACCCCCTTGGCTTCAAGGCAAGCCCAAATACATGTCAGATTAACGTTGACTTTGCTGTCCCAATGCCCCAGACATTTTCCCCTTCTTCCAAAATCTTTGCAAAATTCCACACAGAAAAACCATGCTAAATCCCACACATCCATCACTAAGCCAAGTAAGGAAGGGAAATAGATATTTAGGTTCCACTGTCAGAAGGAATTTGTTTCTGTTTGGAGTTGTATCCAGGTCTCTGGGAGAGTTGGGAGGACAACATGAGTGTACATGGAGACCAAACATTCTCTTGGCCTCCAAGGACCAAGCACAGAACCAGAGTTCAGGCCTTGTTTCTTTGAGATGATCAGGCCTTACCCACAACTTTTTCTTTCCCTCCTCCACCTCTTTCCCCACCCCCTTGCCTTCCTCCAGGCCCAAAGCCATGGCAACAGCACTGCCAGCGTCTTCAGCCAAAGACCAGTTGGCAAAGAACAGGGAAAAGTGCTGTGAAAGAAGGGGAGTGAAGGCCCCCCCTTGTCCTGGGCCAAGTGGTGCAGAGATGGTCCCTGGTACCCAGAGACCCAATCTACTTGCTCTTCCAAGATTGCTCACAGCTTCCCTATGGGATTGTGCCCCAAAAGAGAAGGGAGGAGGAGTAGCAACAGTCAGTCGCTCCTATCTCCAAGTCTACTGGCTCCCTCAGCAGAAACACTGTAACCTCCCGTTGAAGCACTCTAACCTGTCCCGAGACAAGCACTATGTGTCACCCAGGAAGAATGCCCCACCTCCACGTGAACCCAGAGATTCGGGACGTGTCTCTTGCCTCCTGGGCACCCACACCACGGAGAGTGCTGGGGTGGGGTGGAGTGGGGTGGGGTAGGCTGTGTTTGAGAAGGGGTTCCGCAAGAGCTGGGGTCTAGAGGAGGCTGGAGAAGAGGGCGGACAAGGGGTTGAGAGAGTATACAGGAGCAGCAGAAGCGGAGCGAGCGAGGAACAGTTACTCACAGCGAAGTCACGTCGGGCGGGATGGGCAGCTCGGGCCCAAGCCCTCGCAAGCCGCGGCCGGAGCAGTTGACGCTGCAGGCACTGCCTGGCCCCTGGGTGCAGTCGCAGTCAAGGCCGCAGGGTTGGCAGCCCGGGTCTGGAGCGGCGGAGAGGCCCCCGAGGCAGAGCCCCAAGCAAAGGCAGAAAGCGAGTCGGGCGGGGGCGGGCGCGGGAGCAGGGGGCGGCCGGGGGCCGCCATGACCATGCGGGGAGGGGGCTGCGAGCTGCGGCCCCTGTCCCCGCGGCATCGCTTAGTGCACCCTGCGCATGGCCCCGGCCTGGCCCGGCCCGGCCCAGCCCGGCGGCCGCCGCCCCGCAACCGCAGCAGCAGCCGCGGCCGGAGCCAGAGCCGGAGCCGGAGCCAGGCCCGGCCGGAGCGCTCACGCCGGGCTCCCGGGCTGCATGGGCGCGCGAAGGCCAGGGGCCAGGCGTCTGGAAGAACGGAGTGGATGGATGGCGACTGCAGCGACAGCGGCGGCGGGCTCGCGACCTTCCCCTTCCCAGCTCGGCGGACGCCGTCGCCTGGGCCTGGCCGCGCTCGCTGTCCGTCCCCGGCCGCTCGCTGTGCAGTGCCGGGCCGGGGTCGCTAGGGCTCCTCCCTGAGCCGGGCCCGGAGGAGGGGACCTAGCCAAGCCTCCGCCTCCTGCCGCCGCAGCAGCCGCAGCCACCGCCTTCGCCTCCGCCTCTCGGGCCAGCGTCGGCTCAGTGCCCGGCCGGGCCCACCCTCACCGCCCAGGTTGACCCTGTAGTGCAGTTCGGGGGCCCGGGCCCGGACTCTCTCTGCTTCCCGGGCTCCTACTGTAGGGAGAGAGGCGTTTGTTGCCTCGTCGCCCCGTCTTTTAGGGGCTTGTGCTCAGGAACCTTCCCAGCTACCCCAGTCCCAGAGAAAGGGACATCTAGGGTGACTGCGCCCTCCTTTCTGAGCCAGGATGCAAGTCCTACCTGGGATAGAGACCTAGGACTCCCACAGCAGGGATTGGCCAGAGGGCCTCCTCCTACTCTAACCAGAGGAAGCACCCTGTTTCTGAGCTTGGCGACCTCCGAACTCTTCCCTGATTTCAGTCAGACCCCAAATAAAATTCAAACCTTCTTTTTAACAAACTCAAAAGCCTCTCTGATCCTTTGTTTGCACAGAATTCATATCCTCAGCTTACATTCCTTCATCCAGCCAACATTTTTAAACACCTCCTGTGTATCGTACCAGACACCCAGGACAAAAAGACAAAAAATAAAATCCCAGCCTTCAAGGGGCTAAAATTTTGGCTCCAGCAATCACGTTCTAGAATATATTTATTGTGCTTAACCCTACAGCAAGGAATATCTTGGGAGCAACTTAGTTCTGAAACTCTAGTTTCTGAATAGATGGGTTCACTTCCTCAATTCCCCACTCACTACTTGGGTAACCTTAAGCAAGTCATGGAACCTCTGCCATTCCAGTTACCTTATCTATCAAAATAGAGGGTAGATTGAATTGTCTTTGAGACCGTCTTCAACCTGAATGTATGATCCTGCAAAAACAAAACATAGTTCCTAAAGAAAGTGCAGTTTTATTAAAGAATCAGACAAATATATGGAGTACTTACATACCACTAATCTATTCAGTCATTCCCCAATTGATGGACATCCCCTCAATTTCCAATTGTTTTGCCCTGAGGAGAAAACGGTTACAAATATTTTTGTACATATAGATCCCTTTTCTCTTAAAAAAAACAAAACAAAAAAAAAAACTCTTTTGAGATTGATACCTGGTAATAATATTGTTAGACCAAAGGATATGCATGAATTTGTAGTTCTTTTGATATCTTTTGATCATTTATCAATTGGGGCATGGCTCTTATTTTTATAAAATTGACTCAGTTCCCTCTATGTTTAAGAAGTGAGGCCTTATCAGAAAAACATGCTTCAAGATTTTTTTTTTTTACAATTACTATTGCTAACTGTATTTTCTCCCATTTATTCTATTCTCTCTGTCCTTTGTGTTTTGTTACCACTCCCTCCCCTAACATATGGAATATTTAAAAAGCAATCACTATAATAGGGATAATTACTAGCATTTATATAATACCTTTACAACTTGCAAAGGGCTTACTATAAATTTTCGTTTATACCTTGTGAGTTAAGTCATGATTAATTGCCAGACAATAATGTGGAATTCAAAAAAAGGAAAGTTCAACAAAAGCTCCCAGGGGGAAGGTACAGATTAGTGTTTATCCTTGTACCTGTATCACTCCCAATTCTCTTGTTAGACACAGCAAATGGCTGAATTGATGGTCTTTAGCTGTAGGGATGTTTCCCAGGGAGATGAGAAATAGAAAAGAAGGGCTAAGTATGACAAACATTTCAAAGGAAAAATCATCAGTACTAAGTGACAATGTGTGAAGGGGAAGAATTAAAGATGACACACTTAACTACATATTCAGTGTTGTGTTGCTTTGGTTTTTTTCCCTTTCTTTATGATGTCTTTAGGATATAGATCTAATAGAGAAAAAAGAAAAAAAAACAATGCACCTCCATTTTGCAAAGGATAAAACTGAGTTTCAGATATAGTTAACTTAATTGACACCCAACTAAGCAAGTTATGTAAAATGGCATTTTATACTGCCACAGAAAGGATTTCTTGAATCAATTCTCTAGAGGGCAAGGATGAATTAAGTGGCACCGAAGCTGACCTGGGGTACAATGAACTTAGAGCAGGAAGAAGCATGAAAAATAATCTAACCTCATTTTACATAGGACTCAAAATGCCTAGAGAGGTTCAGAAGGGACCTCCCCAAAGTCACATAGGTAGTAAGGAGAAGTAGAATTCATATTCAAGTTCTTTGACTTCAAACAGGATGTCCTTTTTACTTCATCATGCTCTTTGTGAAGATGTGTTTGAAATAGAACCTGCTTACAAGAAGAAACATAGATGGTCATTTCCTAGGGGCTATAATAGTCATAATTTATTTTTTAAATGTATTTCCACATTTATCATGCTGCACAAGAAAAATCAGATCAAGAAGGAAAAAAAAATAAGAGGAAAAAAAGCAAGGAAGGAACAACAAAAAGGTGAAAATACTATGTGGTGATCCACATTCAATCACCATAATCCTCTCTTTGGATAAGACAGCGCTCTCCATCATAAGTCTATTGGAATTGGCCTGAATCATCTCATTATTGAAAAGAACCACATCCATCACTGTTGATCATCACATAATCTTGTTGCTGTGTACAATGTTCTTTTGGTTCTATACTCATTTCCCTTAATTAGTTCATGAAAGTCTTTCCAGACCTTTCTGAAATTATCCTGCTGGTCATTTCTTATAGAACAATAATATTCCATTAATTCATAATTATTCAGCCATTCCCCAATTGATGGGCATCCACTCAGTTTCCAATTCCTTGCCATTACAAAAAAAAAAAAAAAAAAAGCTGCTATGAACATTTTTTTTTTGCACATGTGGGTTTTTTTCTCCTTTTTTGTGATCTCTTTGAGATACAAACCTAGTAGAGATACTGCTGGATCAAAAGCTATGCACAATTTGGTAGTCCTTTGGGCATAGTTCTAAGTTGCTCTCCAGAATGGTTGGATCAGTTCACAATTTCACTAACAATGTATCAGTGTCCCACTTTTCCCCACATCCCTTCCAACATTCGTTATTATCTTTTCTTGTCATCTTAGATAATCTGAGAGGTGTATAGCGGTATCTCAGAGTTATCTTAATTTGCATTTCTCTGATCAATAATTATTTAGAGCATTTTTTCATATGACTGGAGAGGCTTTCATTGGTCTGAAAATTGTCTATTATATCCTTTGACATTTATCATTTGGAGAATGGCTTGTAATAGGCATAATTTAAAGAAAAGCTCCCATTGCATTTGTTAAATGCCAACCATGAAATAAACTTGATGAGACTGGTTTATCTTAACATCTAAATAAGGTTCTGGTCATGAAGGAGTTGGTTGAAAATTAGAGGAATGGAGACACAGCCATCCATAGGCCTTCAGTAGGACTCAAAGTGCCTAGAGAGGTTCAGAAGGGACCTCCCCAAAGTCATATAGGTAGTAAGGATTACTCTCTGCTTTCCTCATCTGTGTGTGTGTGTGTGTGTGTGTGTGTGTGTGTGTGTGTGAATTCCAATTACAATGAATAGCAAAACATATATGACCTACATACATAGCTATATATATATTTTCCCAAACTGCTTACCTTCTCAGGTAGGGAAAGGGGAGGGAAGAAAGAGAAAAAAATTGGAACGCAAATTTTTTTTGTTAGTTAATAGCATTTTATTTTTTTCAATTACATGCAAAGATACTTTTCAACATTACTTTTCATAACATTTTAAGTTCCAACTTTTTTTCCCTCCCTTTCAACCCCCTCTCCAAGATGTCAAGCAATCTGATATAGGTTATACATATGCAATCATATTAAGCATATTTTGAAACTCAAAATTTTAAAGTTAGTATTAAAACCATTCTTATATATAATTGGAAAAAAATAAGATATTATTTAAAAAAGAAATGTGTGTATATGTGTGTGTATATGCCTCTCTCTCTCTTATTTTATATATTATATATATATATATATATATATATATATATATATATATATATCACTGCTCAATACCAGCAGCTCAGACCAGCTCTCATCCCATGCCCAAATATTTTTTCTTGATTTTGATTGGGAAGGGTGGGAAAGTGTTTTTTAAAGTGTGGGGGCATTGAGACACCTTACATGGGATAGCTCTGGGTGTGAAACTTTGGGCAGCATGATAGGTCTTAGTTGGAAGGGTTGGCATAAAAGAACAAAAGACAGTAAGAGATAGATAGGGACCCCGCTAAATTAAGCTATGCTCCCTTCTTCAAAAAGGGCAAGAATAATTGCCATTTAATTGTTGAGGTTACTACATCGAACTGTGTTTTGTCATTGCAAGCAAAGTAAAATAAGAGAAGGTTAAGTCAATCACAATAAGCTGGCTTAGTGATAGTACTGAGGGATGCCTCTTTCCTCATTCTTATTCTTATCCAACCAGTCCAAATGCTGCCCTTTGTAAGAAGGCTTCTTTAATTTTGCCAGTCAATAATACCCCTTCCCTATATGCATAATGCTTTGATTATACTTCTTAGATTTTTTTATCTTACCTAAAACTGTAACAAAGATGGAGCTACTGCATTTTTGTTCCAAGGTGAGAAATTCAAAGGGTGCTGCCAGCTTCCTCTCCACTCCCCCTACTGATGTAGTAGGCTCATCCCAAAACAAATTCATGACTCCTTGGTGGTGGCTTGTAGCCCAGAATTTACTTCCTCCTCCATCAATAACCTACAAAGTCCAGAGGGTGCTTCATGCACTGTCCCTCTCCCAGTAATAGTATCTGAAGCCCTCTCTCTAACAGTATCAGCCCTTTAGCAATACAGAAAACTTATGAATTCTTCCCCCTGCCACATCCCAGTTGAGCATCCCACTATCCTCACCTATCCACGTGGAAAAATGTCTTGTTAGACTTTTGATCTCATCCAATGGTTCTCTTTCTGAGATACCTTAGAAGTCTCCAGAATCCTAGGCTTAGTAGGATTATAATCTAATCCTGTCCATTATAATCTAATCAGTGGAAACATGTTAGAGTTAAATACAACTTTTTACTAAAATAAAAGGAACCTCCATTCAAACAGAGAGGTAGGAAACTATGGATACAGAATGTTACAGATGCTATAAAATAGTTAATTTTTTTGCTTAACTTAAAGAAATGGCGGTACAAGGTACAAGTAAGAGAGTGGAGGGAGGAATGTATTAATAATGGTTAGTATTTATAGAGTACTTCAAGATTTGCAAAGTCTCTTCCATATTTATGTCATTTAAGCCTTATAACTAGGCTACGAAGTAGGTGCTATTATTAGTCCTACTTTATAGATGAGATTAAGATCCCTATGGATCTTAATGTTAGCCTGAGTTGTTCTTAGTGAATTCTTATTGACTCCTAGTGATCACTGCTTCTTTTTCTAATTATCTGAATCCTATTAATTCATTAATTTATTAATTTAGTTCATTTAGTAGTTCAGTCCCTACCACATTTCCTTGTGGTTATACATGTTTATGGGATTAAATTTTAGAATTTTGTCAAGTATAGACAGAAGCAAAAGAGTGAATGAATGAATGAAAAAAAAAATTAATTGCTTACCATGAGGACTGAGATAAGTGCTAGGATAAAATGCAAAAGAAAGATAGTCATTACCTTTAAAATTGAATCCTCATAGAAATGATAACATGTAAAAGAATAGTGACTGGGGAAAGGTATGTTGATAAGGGTACAATGAAAATCAAGTTTATTGTTCTGTAGTATCCAGAAACTAGGACAGAATCTATTAGTCATTTGCTTAAAAGTGATAGAAAAACCCATGAGAACTAATAAGATAGATGGACAAGAAGAAGACCTAGGAGAGAATCTTGGAGAGCACTTAGGATCATGATATGGATGATAAATTAACAAAAGAGTTATAGGCTGGAACACTGATACATTATTGGTGGAGTTGTGAACGGATCCAACCATTCTGGAGAGCAATTTGGAACTATGCTCAAAAAGTTACCAAACTACGCACACCCTTTGACCCAGCAGTGTTACTATTGAGCTAATATCCCAAAGAGATCTTAAAGGAGGGAAAAGGACCCACATGTGCAAAAAATGTTTGTGGCAGCCCTCTTTGTTGCAAGAAAAATTTGGAACACAAGATTTTGCAAGGGTGAATGCTGAAAACTATCTTTGTATATATATATATATATTTATTTATTGAAAATAAAAAGCTATTTTTTAAAAAAGAAATTCAATACATTTGTTCATCTTCAGTCTTTTGGCCCTTTTCCCCATTCTTCTTGGAATTATTTAAATTCACATGGTCCTACAGTCACATCTGTAAGCTCTTTTCTCTGGACCTAAATATTTGAATTCATTTAAAAATAGTATTCTCTTACTATCCTCTCACTTAGGGTTCCAAAACCTTTTTCACCAGGTTTATTTTACCCTTCCTAATTCCTAATTCCTTCTCCTTGATAAAGAAGAAGAAAGCAAACTAAAAATTAAGCTAATTCACTTTTTTTCTTTGCCATCTTATTACACCAGTTACCTCAAGCACTGGGCTTATCCCTTCTCATCTTAGAGCAATTGAACCTTTTTTTGTTGACTGTAACATTCTTCACAACCTCCAACTCATTTTGGGCTCTAGTTTTCTTGACATTATCCTAAGGGCTATTCATTCATATTTGTCCTTTTATCTTTTGGTACATGTCCTTTTAAAATCTGAGCTCATCAAATACATTTCAGATGAAATAGGCAAATCTTTGAAGAACTCAAATTAATTCATGCTCCATGGGATGTGCTCTAGCCAAAGCACATTGTGGGGAAAGGAAGAATGATTTGATTAAATATACTCTTCCCAATTTAAATATTTGCCAGTCAACTAGTGTTCATTTGGTACACTTGTCCATGTTTCCAATTTTGGAAAAAAATTGGGGGAGGGTGGATCAAGCATTGTCCTTTAAAGAGCCTCCCAAATGTTTTGATCTAAAGAGTTTCAGTAAAGAATATATGGAATAGCAATGAATGGCCTTCTAAATATCATATAAAGTGTCTCAAGCAGGACATTCAACACAGTTGTTGGTTAATCCCAAAATTATTACTGTCTTATCAGGGCCTAGAGATCACTATCTCCACCAAAAAAAAGAATTATGCAAACTGAACAGACAAATGACATTTTACAGACTTTTTCACAAGTTACTATGTACTTAATATATGTTGTACTGTCCCAAACCAAGCAAATGAAAGGGAAAATAAAAATTGCAGTTGCAATTTTAAAAAACTTTTAAAAAATGAAAAATTGAGTGAAGGAAAGGGGGAAAATCCCAAATGAGCTCCCAGAAAATATGTAGGGGAGTTCTCCCAATAGAGATCAGGCACCTGGAGTAGACTGAAAATCACATTACTCTCAGTTGAGAAACCAGACTGCTTGGATGAACTTTCTTTCATGAGTCCCTGAAGTATTTTAGGTAACCCATGTACTCTCGAACAGATCCTGCCAATGCATGGAACATTCCAGATATAAATCCAAATTCTTCCAAGTTTCTTCAGATGTTTCTGCATTATACAAAGTACATCAAACATAGGACCAAAATTCTTTGGTGGGATAAGCAGGTTTGGTTCAAAAAGAAAGCAAATTCACATGATTTCTGAACCCAAATAGATTAAATCCTCAAATTGTATTGAAATCAGCTTCTCAAATCCCAGACAAGCACCAGAGTATAACAACATAGTACTATGGGGAAACGCTCTCCAGCTAAAGGACCCCAACTCTGGATTCATGTGTGGACTTTGTTCAAGCCCAGAATAGTCTAAGTTCTTTTTTTTTATTATTATAACTTTTTATTGACAGAACATATGCATGGGTAATTTTTTATAACATTATCCCTTGCACTCACTTCTGTTCCAACTTTTCCCTTCCCTTCCTCCACTCCCTCCCCTAGATGGCAAGCAGTCTTATACATGTTAAATATGTTATAGTATATCCTAGATATAATATATGTGTGCAGAACCGAACAGTTCTCTTGTTGCACAAGAATTGGATTCAGAAGGTAAAAATAACCTGGGAAGAAAAATAAAAATGCAAACAGTTCAGACTCATTTCCCAGTGTTCCTTCTCTGGGTATAGCTGATTCTGTCCATCATTGATCAATTGGAACTGAATTAAATCTTCTCTTTGTCGAAGAAATCCTCTTCCATCAGAATACATCCTCGTACAGTATCGTTGTTGAGGTATATAATGATCTCCTGGTTCTGCTCATTTCACTCAGTATCAGTTCAAGTAAGTCTCTCCAAGCCTCTCTGTATTCATCCTGCTGGTCATTTCACACAGAACAATAATATTCCATAACATTCATATACCACAATTTACCCAACCATTCTCCAATTGATGAGCATCCATTCATTTTCCAGTTTCTAGCCACTACAAAAAGGGCTGCCACACACATTTTGAATAGCCTGATTTATAAAGAAAAAAGTCAGGTGGTTTTTTGGTCATTTCTAGGGAATAAAGAGCCAGAAAGGCTCTTTATTCCCCCACTCCAGGAAAGCTTAGGTTTATTTCATATTTAGGTCCTCCTCAAAAAAGGAATGAAACAAGAGGAAACATAGATCATATAAATATATGGCTATTTGTTTCCTCCAAGCAAAAAAGAAATTCTTAAACCACAAAGACTTTGCAAATGACGAAACAATAACTCCTAACTCTTGTTATACTCTCCCCAAACGTCAATATTTATAAGGCATTTGGGAGATTTGTAAAGTAACTATTTCATTTTAACTTTGACTTTGTACATCCAAAAAACCCAAGGTTCCTATTTTCTGGCCAATCAACCCAAAGCTTGGACTCATCTTCCTTCTGCCAATAGGCTCCAACTGGAGTTCCCAAACTCTCCAACTGATGAAAGTTCCTCCAAAGATGGAAACATCTATCTCAGGATCACTGTTTGTTTACCTATAAACAAAGAAAGAAAGGAAGCCAGGGCTGAGGTTCTCCCTCAGCTCAATGAGAGGAGCAGATCTGGGCAACTTGATAATGTAGTGGATAGAGTCCTGGACCTGAAATCAGAAAATCCCAAGCTTAACTCAGGCCTCTAATAATTCCTGGATAAGTCACCTAACTTCTCTGCAATTTCTTCAGTTGTAAAATGAAGATAATAATATCTACTTTACAGGGCTGTTGTGAGGAACAACTTAGGTAATATTTGTAAAGAGTTTAGCACAGTGTCTAGCAAATAGTAGGCATTTAATAAATGCTTGTTCCTTCCCTTTCCTTTGGCTGCCAGGGGGCCAGTAGAGATGTATACCCCTCCCTCCATATGATGGGAAGTCCAAAGAGAGCTCCTTAGAGTCGTCATATATAGCACATGAAGAGAAATAGAAGTTTTCTTTTTTTTTAAATCCCCTGGCTCAGTGGCTTGTTCTCTTTTAACACATTCCCCCGACCCCAAACACACACACCAGGATGTCACAGGGACAAAGGACAAAGGAATTTGGGGTCATCTCAAAGTATCAAATCCTTCATTGATAATACAGAGCACTGAAATTGGCCAAGGGAGCACAAATTCTCTATGGGGAATCAGAATACCAAGATGGGGATGGGGTAAGGGAGAGAGCTGATAACTCCCATCATAAAAACTGAGCAGTTTTTTTTCAAGTATGCATGAATCCTGCACAAAAGTTGAGTATTTTCATTAATTAGTCACAAAGAAACTCTGAGTAAATTAAAAAGGACAAAAATAAAACATATCACCTTTAACTTACCAAATTTACATGACAAATATCACTAGCATATAAACTCATTGAAGGCAAGGACTGTTTTGATTTTATATCCCTAGCATAATTCCTGGCACATAGTAAGGTGCTTAATAAATATTTGTTGAATCAAACTGAACAGAAACATTAAAGGTAGCAGATTGCCTCCTTAAACTTCCTCCTAGTTTGAATTAAAAAAAGAATATTTTAAATAATAGTAGAGTCAAGAAGGCAATCTATAAGACAAACTATTTAAAAGGCAACAAAACTATGACCATAGTTCCTCCAAATAAAAAACACAGAGCAATAACACTGTTTGGAGAGGGCAGGAAAACAATAGCTGTTCCCTTGGCATGTTGAGCCCTCATGAATGCACTAGCCTCTCTCTGTCATTGGGGCTGTCTGCTTTGGGCACATAAAGCAAGCAGAAGTAGGACTTTCCTACTGTTGTAGAAAGGTTGGGCAAGTCATACTGTTAATTCTATCCTAGTTGTACTTAGAAGTAGGAGAGAGTGTAGAAGAAAATAGTGGAAGCTTTGAGTGATGGAGCATCATGGCTCCAAGGGTCTAATGCCCTGAGATGGCTTTCTCTGTATATCTGCAGCTTCTAGGCAATGTCCTCAGAAGTTTTTATTCCATGAGTTCCTTCCCCAGTCATTGATGTTCTTGAGTTTATTAAAACACTAGATTGACAGGTGATTTTGTTTCTAAATCTTACTTATCTCAGTTAGCCAATAAAAATTTATTACATGTCTGCTATGGACCAGCGCTGTTCTGTGCAGTGAGGATGCAAAGAAAGGCAAAAGATAGTCCTTTATTCCAAGGTGCTCCTTGTCTAATGGACTAATGTATTTCTCCACTTGTTAATCCCAATGACAAGATATTTTGATTATTATATCAGTGGAGCTCTGGTCTCCTTTGAAAAAAATCAATCAGAAGAATTTCATAAGTGCCTACTATGTGCCAGGCACTATTCTAACCCTGAAGATGCAAGTACAAAGAATTTTAAAAATCCCTATTCTCAAGAAGCTTACTTCTAATGGGTAAGACAGATGCAACAGATAGGGGGAATGACATTTCACTAGTATAGGGAATGTTCAGATGAGGAAATTCCCTTTACCAACATAGGTTGGCGTCTTCTCAGTAATGTATACTCTTTTAGAGAATTGATTAGATCACTGCCATGTTAAATGACTTCCTGGAGTTATACAGCCAGTATATACCAAGGTTTGAATATTCAATAGGTGGTGTCCAAGAAAGAGTGAACGTAGAATGCTTTTTTTTCCTAGATGATAAGGGCCTGAAACTCTAAGAAGAAACTGGGACAGGATCTATTAGTCAATTGCTTAAAGGTGATAGAAAAAACCCTTGGGATCTAATAAGATAGATGGACAAGAAGAAGGCCTAGGACAGAACCTTGGAGAGCACTTAAGAACATGATATGGCTGATAAGCCAACAAAAGAGTTATAGTCCAGGATACTGATACATTGATGGTGGAATTGTGAACAGATCCAACCATTCTGGAGAGCAATTTGGAACTATGCTCAAAAAGTTATCAAACTGCGCACACCCTCTGATCCAGCAGTGTTACTACTGGGCTTATATCCCCAAGAGATCTTAAAGGAGGGAAAGGAACCCACATGTGCAAAAATGTTTGTGGCAGCCCCTTTTTGTAGTGGCTAGAAACTGGAAACTGAGTGAATGCCCGTCAATTGGAGAATAGCTGAATAAGTTATGGTATATCAATGTTATGGAATATTGTTGTTCGGTAAGAAGCAGAATGGTTTCAGAAAGGTTTGGAGAGACCTACATGAACTGATGCCAAGTGAAATAAGCAGAACCAGGAGATCATTATACACAGTAACTACAAGACTATACAGTGATCAATTCTGATGGACATGGCTCTTTTCAACATGATTCAAACCAGTTCAGATTGTTCAGTGATGAAGAGAGCCATCTACACCCAGAAAGAGGACTGTGGGAACTGAGTATGGATCACAGAATAGCATTCTCACTCTGTTGTTGTTTGCTTGCATTTTGTTTTCTTTCTCAGTTTTTTTCTTCCTTCTCAATCTGATATTTCTTATGTAGCAAGATAACTGTATAAATATGTATACATGTATTGGATTTAACATACATTTTAACATATTTAACATATATTTGATTACCTGCCAGCTAGGGGAGGAGATGGGGGGGAAGGAGGGGAAAATTTGGAACAAAAGGTTTTGCAAGGATCAATGTTGAAAAATTACCCATGCATGTAACTTATAAATAAAAAGCTTTAATTTTTTAAAAAAAAGGAGTTATAGAAAATTCAGTCAGACAGAAAAGGATAAACTAGGAGGAAAAAAAAGTATCCAGGATAAAGGAGTTATCAACAGTATCAGATAAGTCATATTGGTTAGGATGAAGACTGACAAGGATATGGGACCTTATTATATTAAGCAATTGTTGGTATAACTTTGGAGAGAGCATTTTCAGTTGAGTGAAGAGGCCAGAAAATTGATTGCAAAGGATTGAGGCATGAGAGGAGAGAATGTAAAGCTAGTGAATGTAAATGGCTGTTCTGAAAAGATGAAAGCTTAGGTGGAGAAGAAAAGAGATCAGGACTTTAGAAAGACTTATCAAGAGCTTAACAGATTAAAGAGGAATTATCTAGTAAATGCTGTAAAATGTGCTATACCAGCATACTAATTGAATATTTGCTAATATTGACATAGAAAAGAATAGCTAACCACAACATAATAATTTATGAGATTATCTAAATATATTTTTCAATAATAATAAATATTGGAATTTAGTGAGCAGGGTAGCACTTATTTGGATTATGACTGAATTTTATCAGGTGTATGTTCCCCTATTTTGACCTCAGTTTAGTACATTAGATTGAACATTTTCCTTCCATTTCATGCACTAAATTAGAAAATTAAATTTTTTAATTTCTCTTTTATTTGATTCACTAAATTAGAAAATTAAATTTTTATTTATCTTATGATTCACTAAATCAGAAGATTAAACTGGTGCTAGAAATGGATATGGTAGACATACTCATGATTAGCAACCAACAAAGAAGGGAAGGTTGCCAGCAGACTGCTTACTCATAAAAGCATGAGATATATTCATGAAATACATACTGAAGTCATAATAATGAGTCTGTTTGGCATATTTGAGTACTGAATCAATCTCAGGTTGATTACATACATAGGTACACATGAGCATATCCACACACATATGTGGAACAGAAAGAAATGTCCTATGGAATGATCTCTAGTACTTTGGATAAACTCCCATGAAGGCTTAATAGGAGGATATGAACAAAAATTAAAACAGAATGGAAAAAGGCAGATAATTGCACTCTGCACCATTGGAGAAAGTATCACATCAGTGGACTTAGCTCCATTCTATTCCAAGTATTTATTTTTATCTCTCATATGATACTGTCTTATACATAGCAGTCACTCAATAATTGATTTGAATTAAAAAACCCAACTAGGTAAGGTAAGTGAGAAAGAATGTCATATTCAGGGAAAAATAAGTAGATTCATTTCCAACAAGTTGACTGGTAAGTTACAGTGCATGAAGGAGTATAATGCAAAATCAATTGAGAAGGATAAGTGAAAGCTATGTTATAGAGGGATTTAAATGTCAAAAAGAAGAGTTTTTATTTTGTTCTAGCAATAATAAGGAATCACTGAAATTTCTTGATCAAGGGTATGACATGGTCAAATATATTCTCTCTCTTTTTAATTCTGAATTTCTGACATCAAACCAACCAAACATCTCCATATGCAAAATAGAACCAAAAAAAGAGGATTTATCATAAAACTGTAAGTTTGTATTATACACAACTAGTTTTTCCTTTTATTCTTTTAATTTTTAATTTATTTTAATTTAAAATTTTCTTATTTTCCTTTAAGTAAATTATAAGTGGAACATGTATTTTTCCAGATTATTCTGCCTATCTCTGTTTTGTTTTGCTTTGTTTCAATTGGACTTCCCTCTGATCTCTTCTGTGCTTTAAAATATATATATATTTTTTTTTCAATGATCCTCTTTTCTTTTGTCACCCCTCCCACACTCACAAAAAACTTTGTGTTCTAAATTTTTCTCCTTCCCTTCCTTCCCCTCTCCCCAAGACAGCAAGTGATCTCAAAGTGATCTCAGCAAGTGCTAAATATGTGCCATCTTTTTAAACATTTTTCCATAATCATCATTTTTGTGCAAGAAAAATCAGATCAAAAGAGGAAAAAACATAAGAAAAATAACAAACAAAAAGGTGAAAATGCTATATACTTCAATCCATATACAATGGGAATATTGAGTATGAAGATGCCAGTGAGACATCTAAGTAGCGATATCTAGCAGGCAAATGGAGCCAGTTACAGAGCTTGAGGTAGCAGAGAAATGAGGATTGCATTTGCTGATTTAAGAATCATCTGCATAGAAATGATAATTGACCCCATGGGAGCTAATGAGATCATCCAGTGAGAGCTGAGAAAGAAAGAACAGGACCTAGGACAGAGCCCTGGGGCACACCCACACATGGAGGCCAGGATATGATGATGATCCAGCAAAGAAAACTGACAAGGAGCCATGAGACTGATAACCATGCTCATGTATAGCTACTTTTCTCTTCTCCCTATATTTAAGATCCTGTCTAATTCACTGCCAGACTGCTGCTCAGTCAGTCCATAAACTGCACATGTCCCTTGAGGTGCTGGTTAATTGACTTGTGATTAGGAAGCTGCCGGAGGGTGAAACAAGAACTGAGAATTCAGACCTCCAGTAGGGACAAGTGTGTGAATATAAAATAATATCAAGAATACTGGAAAGAAGACTTAGCTCAAGTATGGGAGGATGGGTGGGCAGGTCAGAGAAATGAACTAAGCATCCAAATCCTAGCAAGGGGAAGAGCAGGGAACTTAGAGTCACCACTCATAGTCAATAAGCTGATTGCAATTTCCTCAATTTTATTTTGTGGTTCTTTGTCATCCCCCTTATGTCATTCCCCTGGCCCTAAATTCTAACATATGTAAATTGGATTAATAAATCTTTGTGAAGAATAAGATTCAGATAGTGGTACAAAATAGCCTCCAATAAAGTCCTACTCTGCTGCCTCCTGGTGGCTGAGGTGACCTTAATGCTAAGGCTCTAACAGCAAAGTCCAATGTCCAGCAGATCCTAAAGGTTCCCAGTAGGAGTCTAGCTACAAATAAAAAAGTTTAACTCCAGTCAAAGAGGTTCGTGAATAGAAGATTGGCCACTAAGGGACAAATCATTATCATCAATAGAAAGGGCACTCCCATCAAGAAAAACAAAGCAGACCTTTTGAAACAAATCCAAGAGAAGCAGCATGGGCAAATAATTTAAAAAAAAAAATTTGACCTTAAAATCAGGAAGATCTGGGTACAGTTACTACATTTGACACTTATTAAATGTGGGATCACAAGCAAATTGTCTAAATTCTTCCTGTCTCCAAGCTACTTTCTGAGCCAAGGTTCTTAACTTGTAGTCTATGAAACCCCATAGTGCCTAGGAGTAGATTTCACTGGTGTGAATCTAGGTAGGAAAAAAATGCATCTTTATTTTTAGTAGTTTCTAACTGAAGCCTGAGAAAGTATCCGTAAGTTTTACTAAATTGACAATGGCATCTATGACACCAAAAAGACCTTTGCTGTACATAAATTACACAGCTCTATGGGAGAAGGTTTTAGTGGGGGAGATAAGTCTCCAACACTGATGAACTCATAGGCTTGTAGAATTTCAAAGTTAGAAGAGATCATAGTGATCTATCCCAAACCAGACCTGAAAAAAAAATCTTTCTTGAAAACCACTGTTGATGGGGAAGGCACTACATCACTATAAAATTGATATTCTACTACTATTTCCTAATTACCATTTCAACTTTTGGGAAGGATCTTAATAATAAGCCTTTGATCTACAAAAAAAGTAAATGGGAACATATTAGTGCTTTATGCTTAAAACAAATATGCAAAATGAGTTAAGATCACTGGCCAAAAAGAAAGTGTTGAAAGAACTCAGTATTTCAAACTCATTCTTGTTTCCAATGGAGTCAAATGAGGTCATGGAAGCCCCTTATGTGGGTCCCTATTTCTTGCCTTTAATCCATTTCCTATGCTTAAAGGATTACCAAAAAAAGGGATCATTAGGCTTCCACAGGATGTCAAAACCATGTCATTTCTATCCCAGCAAGTTTGAAGGCTGATTAGTACACACTAATTACAATGATTCACCTCTGCCTCCTCATTAGGCCCCACAGGTATCATTCCCTGACTTTGAATTGCCAAGCTGAGGTAGGGGTTTACATAGAAACAAAAGAGAAGCAGCTCTTGGAAAATTATAAAGGCCAGTATTGTACTCCAGAGGGTTTATTAGAGATTGACACGAAAATGAGTTTCCACTATGCCCAAAGAGCTATCAAACTGAATACCCTTTGATTCAGCTGTGCCTCTACTGAGCCTGTATCTCAGAAATCAAAAAAAGGGAAAAGGACCCACATGTGCAAAAATATTTGTGGCAGCCCTTTTTATAGTGGCAAGGAATTGGAAACTGAGTGGATGCCCATCAGCTGGAGAATGGTTGAATAAATTATGGTATATAAATATTATGAATTATTATTGTTCTATAAGAAACAATTGTTCACAGCAGCAATAAGATTGTAGAATGATCAATTCTGACAGAGGTGGCTCTTTTCAACAGCAAGGTAATTCAGGCCAATTCCAATGGTCTTATGATGAAGAGATCTATCTGCATCTAGTGAGAGGACAATGGAGATTGCGTGTGGATCACAACATAGTATTTTCAGATTTTTGGTTGTTGTTTGCTTGTATTTTGTTTTCTTTCCCATTTTTTCCTTTTTGATCTGATTTTCCTTGTGCACCATGATAATTGTGGAAATATGTATAGAGGAATTATACATGCTTAACATATTGGATTACTTATTACCTGGAGTGGGGGGAAGGGGGGAAAAATTTGGAACATAGGGTTTTGCAGGGGTAAATGTTGAAAAGTATCTTTGCATATGTTTTGAAAATAAAAAGTTTTTATAAAAAATAAAATGAGTTTCTATCTCTTGACTCAAACTAAAAAACTCCTATATACAATATAGGATACTGGGGAAAATATTGAACTAACCTGAACAAGGTCCCTGATCTTGAAGAGTTTACCATTTAGATAGAGGGGCAAGTACATAGCAAAGATGACAAGTCCACAAGTAAATACCATATAACTTATTGACTTAATTGTGTGCAGAGCAATTGGGAATGTTAGGGAAAATACGATTAGATAACAAAAAGTTAGGTAAGATGTAGTCCTTTTCCTTATGGACTTTATAGACTAAAGGGAGAAAATGAAGAAACCTCCATCATTTTATAGAACAGAGATATTAAAATCCTGTTACATGGAAACATTCAATATTGGAGGGGATATTGTAGAAAAACAGATACAAACTCCACTGCTAGTAGAAAAGGGAACTGATTCAATCATTCTAGAAAATTCTGGAAAACAATTAATATATCATTCAAATCCTTTGACCCAGAAATACATATAATGCACAAGGAAACCAATGTCAAAAAAGTCCTATATATGCCAAAATATTCTTAGCGAGCACTTTTTTTGTAGTAGCAAATAACTGGAAACAGTGAATGGCTAATAGTTGAGTAAATTATGGTATATGGATGTTTTGGAATATTATCTCATTATAATGTGAAAACAAAGGGGTGTAGTGATTAAAATCCCAGTCTTAAAATCAGGAAAACTGAATTCTGTCTCCAACACATAATAGATGTGGGATCATAGAGAAGACATTAAACCTTTCAGTTTTATGTCTGAAACTGAACTCTCTAAGTTCAGTTAGAACTTCTCTAAGGCACTTCTCTAAGAGGATTAATTATAGACAAAGTGCTGTTTTACAGAACTTAAAAGAGGGAGTTTTCACACCTGAAATTCTTTAAATTAATGAAATTAAAAGTTTGGATACCATCATTCCCTCACCACTACCACCATGATGACTAGATAGAAGAAATTCAGGGAAACACGGGAGGCTTTATGAACTAATACCAAGTGAAGAAACTTGAACCAGAGGAACAATAAACATAATTTTGTCAATAAAGTAAAGGAAATTTTTTGTAGTGGCAAGGAAATGGAAATTGAGGGGTTGCCCATTAATTGGGGAATGACTGGATAAGTTATGGTATGTGAATGTAATAGAATATTATTGTTCTATAAGAAATGAGGAGCAGTCTAATTTCAGAAAAGCCTGGAAAGACTTACATGAACTGATGCTAAGTGAAGTGAGCAGAGCTCAGAGAACATTGTACATAGTAATAGTAACATTGTATGATGATCAACTATGATATACTTAACTCTTCTCAGCACTACAGTGATCCAAGGACAATTCCAATAGACTTTGGATGGAAAATGCTATCTACATCCAGAGAGAGAATTATGAAGATCGAATGTGAATCAAAACATAGTATTTTCACTTTTTTTGTTGTTGTTTGCTTTTTTTCTTTCTCATGTTTTTTCTTCTTTTCATCTGATTTTTCTTGTGCAGCATGATGAATATGGAAATACATTTAGAAGACTTGCTCATGTTTAACCTATATCATATTGCTTGGGGAGAGAAAAGGGGGAAAGAGGGAGAAAAATTTGGAACACAAGACTTTGCTAGGGTGATTGTTGAAAACTATCTTTGCATATATCTGGAAAAATAAAATACTAGCAAAAAATAAAGTCAAGATCCTTTATTGAAAGAGAAGGGTAAGCAATAGCTTAAGAAGCATAAGGAAGGAAGACTTTGAAATAGACTCTATGGGGAATATAATAAAGAATAAATCAGAGGAAAATAAAGATTTCCCATGTAGCAATGATGGCCTAATTGAGATTAGATAACACATTTAAGTAGACAGTAGGGTATAGTGGTTAGAGAACCAATCTCATCAGGGTCACATGACCATCTTCAGAAACATTAGGTATCTTAAGAGAAGTCAGATAGTGGAAATAGTACTCAGGTCAAGACATGAATAGTGGTAGGATAAATGGTTTTCAGGGGTAGAGAGAGAATAGTGATTCATAGATAATAAAAATTGTTATTGAACTGATTGACCAGATGTCCAAGATTGTGAAGGATAGAGAAGCTAAGGGAAGGTAGACTAATAAAATATGTAGATCTGTAAAATATGATGGTTGAAGTAAAGAAGAATAAGTTTAGGAGCAATAAAGTAGAGAAATGAAAAGCTGTTATGATCAGAAAGAAAGATTTTGAATTCAGAATCATAGGGTGTAGCATAGTTATGGACCAAGATGGTAAGAGTTGAAATATGATCATCTCTGCATATATTTTATTTTGAGAGAAGATATAGGTTATGATAATTGAAGAGGTTAATCAACAGTGTGACCAAGTGTCAGATATTTATCAGAATATAAACTGAAATGCCAAGTATGAAGGTAAAGGCTGGAGCAGGGAAGAAGACTATGAGCTAATGAAAGAACTTGTCAAAAAAGGGAGAATGACCTGGAACTTGGCAGGTGACTATAACAAGGATGTGACTATGACAAAGATTTAGGTTCAGTGATATATAGGGATGGAATAACTTCAAAATATAAGAAATTGGCTGAGTGATGATGACAAAGAAATATTCTAGAAGCATATGTGAAAAGCAAAGAGTACACTTCTTCTTATCCAACTTTCAGGGGGCATGAGAGAATGAGTGATCTAGGTTTTTGTTCATACCAGAAGATGAACTAAGTATGAGAAAAACAGATTAGGATAAGTGTGAATTTGTTAACAAGAGTTTGGGTATTCCAGAATGGAATTTAAAAGTCAGGGAAGGACATAGATTGTGCATCTTTCCTCATTTTTGTATTTTCTTTTCCAAGCTGTTGACTCTTTAAAAAAAATAATAATAATTCCTTTTGCATCAATCTCATTCCCCCCCCCAGTTTTTCTTTTACTTCTCTTATTTGATTTTTAAAATCTTTTTTGATCTCTTCCAGAAGTTATTTTTGGGTCTGATACAAATTAAGTTTTTTCTTTGAGGTTTCACATGTAAGTGTTTTGACATTATTATCTCCTTCTGAATTTATGTTTTAATCTTCCCCACCATAGTAACTTTCTAAGGTTGAGTTCTTGTTTTCTTATTTTGTCAACCTATTTCATAATTTTTGACTTTATATTAAAATTAGACTCTGTTCTTTTGGTGGAGGAGGAAATGTCCCAAACTTCATGTATAGAGCTTCAGGGCCTTGCTGCTGGTTTTGCTCATTTTCTGGATTGGACTCCCTTTTTTATTCCAGTAAGACAAACCTTTCTTGATGACCTTCTAAGTTGTCTTGGGTTGAAAAATTATTTCACCTTATTTTTTTGTTTGCTGTGCCACTCCAGAATTCATTCTAAGATTATTTTATAATTGTTTTAGAGGTAAATTTGGTAGAATCCAGGGAAATTGCTGCATTATTCCACCATTTTGGCTCCCCTCCCAGACATTGGCCATGAAGGAAGAAGTAGAAAAGAGATAATGATTTAGATGGAGAAGATTTTTAGCTTAGCAGATGGTAATTAAATCAAAGAGCAAAGGTGAATAAGGATTGGGAGTTTGTTTGCTGTAGAATGAGGGACCTCTCCAAGGTACCAGGATGACTGCATGAAGCCTCCCTGCAGGGATAATAGTGTCAGCTTCCATGGTAGCTTGCTAGAAATATAAGTAAGCTGGGAAGGGAGACAGTGGGTAGAGGTGGTGGGAAGTTCTAACTGGGTGTCTGAGTCAGCAAATAACTGATGTTTATTAAGACTCAGAGAGTTTGACTCTCAATTTCCTTTTTTCCCCCAACAGTATTTTATTTTTCCAAATAGAGGCAAAGATAATTTTCAACATTCATTTCTGTATGACATCATGTTCTAAATTTTTCTTTCTCCCTCATTTATCTCCCCCCTTCCCAAGGCAGCAAGCAATCTGATATAGATTAAATGCATGCAGTCCTTTAAAGTATATTTCCATATTTGTCATGTTGTGACCATCAAACTATAAGGGAAAAAAGTCACAAGAAAGAAAGCAGCAAACAAACAAAAATATGAAAATACTGTTCTTTGATCCATATTCAGTCTCGGAAGTTCTCTTTGTGGATGCGATTGCCATTTTACCTCCCAAATCTATTGGAATGTAATCACCTTGATTTTCAATTTCCAAATATTTATGAGTACAGGACTTGCTTGGTGTTTTGAGTATTTTTATTTTAATGTTTAAATTATTTTAAAATATGCAAACAAAAAATGAAAAAAAGAGAGAAGAGTATAGTTTTTCTTGCCTTCTCAGTAGATAGGGGAGAGGGTGAAGAGAGAGAGAAAATTTGGAGCTGAAAATAAAATCTTTTTTTAATTAAAAAAGAGAAAGAAGAGGATGAGAGGGAAGGAAGATGAACATTTAATTGCAATGCATTGTAACTTTTATTTAGACTCAATTTCCTTAATTGTAGAGAGAAAGGCTCAGTCTTTTCTATCTCCTGTCAGTGCCCAGAACAAAGGGCTTCACACTTAGCAGGTATTCAATAAAATCTATTGAATGAAAATGGAACTTTCATTTTCAGTGAAAATGAAAAGGACTATCTTGGTAAGTCCCCTAAAATTTATTTTCCCTGATTCATGCTAATTGTGAGAGCTTCTTCTAGGCAACAGAAGGGCAGAATTAAAGAAGCATTTATTAAGCACATTAAGCATTTATTAAGCATATTGTGAATAATAGCAGTGGCTTACAGCTCTATGGTATTTCAAGCTTTTTAATCACAAGCTTGTGAAGTAGATGTCATAAATCTTACTATCCTGTTTCTATAGGAAAGGAAACCAAGCCGGTAGGGGGAAGGAGAGGGAGAGAAGGAGAGAGGGAGAAAGGCAGAGAGGGAGAAAGAGGGGAAAAGAGTAGCAGCACCCAGGATAGCATAAATGTAGCAATGGGACAAGGGGGAAAGACTGGGCCTTAGCCACAAGAGAAATGAATTCTAATCCAAGACCTTCTTACTCTATGGGCTAAATTCTAATTTAGGTTCTCCTTGCTCTATGGGCTACATTTTCCTTACTGATAAAGATGACTTGCTTAAATGGTCTCTAAGGTTCTTCCAGCTCTTTTGCATTCATAACAATTGACTCTTGGATACTTATTCAAACTGGCTCTACAAAACCCCTCAAGGGGTCCAAGGCACAAAAAAAATTGGTGAGGAATCCAGACTAGATTATCTCCAACATTCCTCCCACTTCTAAAATATCTGGCCTTATCATTTGAAAGAACAGGTCTTCTGTTCTTCTTTTGAGATTTAGTTTGCATTTTACCTGCTAATTCTTTTTTTTATTATAACTTTTTATTGACAGTACATATGCATGGGTAATTTTTTACAACATTATCCCTTGCACTCACTTCTTCCGATTTTTCCCTTCCCTCCCTCCATTCCCTCCCCTAAATGGCAGGCAGTCTTATACATGTTAAATAAGTTATAGTATATCCTACATACAATATATGTGTGCAGAACTGAACAGTTCTCTTGTTGCATACTACCTGCTGATTCTTTTGGGATACTCTGATCTTGACCCTTCACAGGGAATTGTCCTATTAAGGTAGACTCCACCTGTGACTTGCATCCTTTTCATGGTGAAAGTTGGATTTTTACTTTCATGGTGAATAAAGCCTTTGTTTCTCTTCTCCCACCTCCTACCATACTCATGGAGAAGACAAGAAAAACAAAAACCATTACAAATATGTATAAACACACAAACAAAATTTCCCTATTAGTCCTGTTTTTCAATTTAATTCAATAAATACTTATTAAGCTCCTCTTGTGTACAGAGCACTTGCCAGGCAAGATATATGACTTAGAAAAAAAAACACCATCTTTGCCCACAGAGGGTTTTATAAACCAATATTTATGTAGGTATGGCAATAGAGAAGTAGATATAAGACAAACTGAATTTTTCTCAATGATATTTTATTTTTTCAAAATTTTCCAAGATAGTTTTTAATATTCATTTTTGTAAGACTTTGTGTTCCAAATTTTTCTCCCTCCTTCCCTTACCTCTTCCCTCCTCAAGACAGCAAGCAATCTGATATAGGTTAAACATGTTCAATCCTTTAAAATACATTTTCATAACAAATAGAATTTAAGTAAACAATGTAGTGCTAGATAAGGTCCGGTGAGGGAAAGAACATTACTAAATGAAAGAGAGAAGAGGATATAAGAGAAGGCTTCATTGAAAAAGGAATATTTGATCTGGGTCTTAAAGAATGGATAGGATTTTGACAGTTGGCATTGGAAAGAAGCAGGGCATTCCAGTCCTGGAAAATGGCACATGCAGAGGCAGAGAAGCATGAGAATGGGATATATATGACATGACAGGAAGTTCAGTTTGTCCAGAACAAAGAATATGTATTCCTTGTAGATAGGAAATACACCTGGAAAGAAAAACTCAGATTGTGTGAGGACCCTTGAATACCAGACAAAAGAGTTTGGATTTGTTTTTCAGTAGACAATAGGGAGCCATTGAAAGGTTTTGAGCACAGAATAGAGCAGTCTTAACTATAAGGAAGATTTCAGAAGGCTAAGTAGGAGAGTACTGAAGAAAATACTGGAAGTGAGGACACCTATGAAGAGACTATTACAGTAGCTTAGAAAAGTGAAATTGAAGGCTTAGGCTAGGGTACCAGTAGTGGGAATGGAAAACAGAAAATGAATTCAAGGGATATTGGGAAGGAATTGTTGATTTGACTTGACAACAAACTGTTGACATGAGAAGCTGGATATAGGAAGAGACAGAGAAGAATCAATGATCAATTGGATATGGGAAGAGAGAGAAAAGAATCAATAATCACATCATTGGTTTTTACCTTTTCCAGATAAAATGGTATCAGCTTCAAATGATTCTTCTTGGAGAGGATTTGGAGGGTGTGAGAGGGTATCATTCTCCTGACTATCCTCCTGAAATGAGGAATCTGAACTGCACAATATTCTAGCTATGGTTCAGCCAAAGCAGAGGACTTAGTGGCCTTTCATGTCCCTAATTATAAACTCTACATCCTGGAAAATGCCATAAACATCCAGAAAAAGAACTGTGAAAACTGGATGCAAATCGAAGCGTACTATTTTAATCTTTTGTTTGGTTTGGTTTTGTTTCTTTCTCATGATTTTTCCTTTTTATTCTGATTTTTCTTTCCCAACATGACTCATATGGTAATATATTTTTCAAAAATGAACTCTACATCCTTCATGTGTGAGAAGTAGTTAAGAAGGCCAAGGTCCCATGGCAATTAACTGGGACTCCCTTTCTGTCCTATCCAGTTCATTCAACACACATTTCTTAAATATCTTCTGCAAGTGAGGCCATTCTGGAATCCTCTGTAAGAGGACATGGACAAAAATTGAGGAGCTAGGATAGATGGATTGTAATCTACACTTGGAAGAAGCACATGCATTAATGAGCTCTTGTATCCATTGAAGTCCTGTATTATGCCACCTAAACAGCAAGATTTCTGATACTGTCCCACCAACCATGTCCCCCAGAAAGGACCCTTTTCTAGGTGCTGGGAGGGGGTGTCTTCAATCTGATAACAAGAACATCACGCTCTCCAGAATTGGGAGAGAAAAGTAGGTGCTTGCCTGCCAGCAGAGAGAGATTTGGCTCCATCTTTGCTTGGCAGTCGAGGCCCTTGGTCCCTTCTGGAAGCCAAGACATGCCATCTGGAAACACTGGAGGGGAGGGGAGAGGTCCAGGATCCAGCCCAAGGTGGGGGGAAGGGAGAGGGTGCCAAGAAACTTTTGGGTCAGGAGTGAGCTCTGCAGGACCAGCAGCAACATTTGGGCACCTGGGCTCTGGTTCCCAACTCTAGGACTTCCCTAGCAGCCATCCCATATGGAACTTACTCATATGCCATGTACATGAGAGAGCAACACCCCCATAACCCCCAGCCAACATCTCTACTTAACTCCATTTCTTGCTCTACCCCTACTCTCCTTTCTTTGTCCCAGTACAGCTTCCCTCCCTCCTCCCCAGCCAAACCTCCCAGTTTCCCTTCTCTCTTCCCTCTTGGAGCGCTTTCCTGCGCCACCCCCTCAACCCTCCCCCTCCTCCCCAGCAGCAGCAGGGAGCAACCCTTGTGCTGCTGCCCTCAGTGCCTGCCCAGACATTACTGTGGCTGCTTTCACAGGCAGCTCGGGAGCTGAGACTGTCAGGAACAGATGGGGAGCCCAGAGACCTGGAGCCAAGGTGGTCGGAGACTGTCTGGTGGGGGACATAGTCCAGATTCCACGATGGACACGCTAAAGGTAAGTAATGGCAGACAGGGGCACAGGGATGGAGGGAAGCTCCGGGACCTGAGGTTTGGATCTCTATCAGTCAGTTACTGTCACTCTTCTTCCCTTTTTGCTTCTCCCTCCACCTTGCTCAGGTCAGAAAGACTGAGAGTGTGGGACTGGGGATTCAGAACCTCCTGAGCCCTCGATGAGAATCATTCTCAGGTGAGCTGGTAGGAAAAGTGACAGACTTGGGAAGCATCTTCCAGGACTGGGAAGCCAGAATGAAGTCCAGTAATCTCAGAGGGAGAGAGAGCCTTGAAGGAAGTGCAGAGGCCCCATATCCCAAGCCAGCAGAATCAAACTTCTATGACTTCAGATGTCCCAAAATCCACTAATATGACCTCTGTCTGAGATCACTTCTCTGAACTCTCTTCCAGTGGTCGCTATCTAGTCCTTGTCTGCTGGTTACTCTATATGGCCTTTCTTCCCTGATAACTTTTGGAAGAAATAAAATCTGGAGAAGTAGTTAATTAGTAATTGACTGAGGTCTGAGAGAGAAGATTGCTTAGATCCATCCTACTATCTCACCATCACTACCACCACAGGATTAGGGACTATCAATCCTACATTGAGAACAAGGGGGATTTTAACATACTCTGTAATCTCATAGGCATCAATCTAATTACTTAACTTAACATTTTTTAAGAGTCTACTATAAATAAAGCATTCTGCTAAGGCCCAAGGACACAAAAGTAAAAAATAAATAAAAACTAAAACTAAAAAAATAAAACCCAAGAAATTGCCCCTTCCTTCAAGGAATTAACTGAGGAAAATAGGTAGGAAATAAGCCTGTTTTTAGCACCTACTATATACTAAACATATATAGCACTGTACTAAGTGCTTTACAAATATTAATTCATTTGATTCTCACAGCAACCTTGTGAGGTAGCTGCTATTATTATCCCAATTTTATAGTTAAGAAAACTGAGCCTGGCAGATGTTAAATGATTTTCCCAAAGTCATACAGTTAATAAGTGTCCCAGTCTAGATTTGAACTCAGGTCTCTTGACTCCAGGCCCAGAGCTAGCTAGCTTCCTCTAGGGGATGAAGCCTGTACATAGATTAAGTAAATAGTAATTTAAAGAGGAAAATGACACTATTACTTGGGGGAAAGAAAAATCAGTGAATAAGATATGAATATGAGAAGGCCATGGGTCTTGGACTATGCAAAAGTACGAAGGCAGCAGACACAATGTTGAATCCAGGAAACAGCTAGTAAATCAGTTTGGCATAAAGTACATGAAGAGGAATAATTTTTAAAATGTCTGGAAAGCTAGATGGGAGTCACACTGTGGAAGGCTTTAAATATCAGGCCAAAGTATTTGTCTTTTATGCTGGAGTAATAGGGAGCCACTCAATATTTCAGAGCTGGAGATTGACATGGTCAGAACTGAGTTTCAAAAATATTAATTTGGTAGCAGCGTGGAAGATGAATTGGAGAGAAGAGACTGGAATCAAGGAGACTAATGAGGCAGTGATTACAATAATCCTGATAAGATGTGATTAAAGATAGAAGGGGGAAAAGGGAGACGGAAACTGTTGTAGAGGTAGAAATGAAAGGAAGTTTCAAATGATTGAATGTTTAAGAGGGGGAAAGGACCAACGTATGTTAAAGCTGATTGTTAAAGTTTCACCATGAGCATTTACATCTTGGAAATTAGAAAATGTTTTAAATCAGGACCTGATTTATTGTTTTGTTGATTGTCTAGACTTAAGTGATGGAGAAAACATTAAGAATGCAGATTAAACTTTAAAATGTGTCCCATATATTTTTTGGGGAGTAGTCAGTTGTTAAACATTTATCAGAACATCACTATGTGAGAGAGAGGAAAGAGTTAAGGGTGGCTCTGAGATAATGAGTAGGTGACTAGAAGAATGATGGTACCCTATACAGAAACAGGAAAATTTAGCATAAAGGATGGGTTAAGAGAAGAAGATAAGAAGCTCTATTTTAGATAGCTTGATGATGTGACATTGGAATTTAGGAGCTTGATTAGAACTGGTTTTATGGATAAGGGGATCTAATGAACAGAGATGTTCATCAAAGCCTTGGGAGTTAATGAAATCATTGAGATTATAGGATAAATAGAGAGTCCAAGACATTCCTGGCAAATTACTGTGCTTAGTGGCAAAAGTCGAATGATGATCCAACAAAAGAGACTGAGAAAGCATATAGTCAGACAAGGAAAAGAAGCAAGAGAGAAAGAGCACTATCACAGAAATCGAAGGAGACAGAGGAGGAAGAAGAAGAACAAGAAGAGGAGGAGGAAGAAGAGGAAGAGGAGAAGGAAGAAGAAAAGGAGAAAGAGGAAGAGGGGGAGAAGGAAGGAAGGAAAGGAAGAGGAGAGAGGTGTTTAGCAGTGAACAGTGGAAATTAGCTATAGAGAAATCAAGAGGACTGAGAAAAAACCATTGGATTTAGCTTATTGATAACACTGGAAAGAGCAGTTTCTGAAGAATGGCAGGGTTGGAAACCAGATTGCAAGAAATTGAAAAGTGAGTAGGAAGTGAGGAAATGGAGGCAACAGGGGCAGGCAGAGGATGGATTCCTTCTAGGAATTTTGCTATAAAAGGAAGAGAAGATATAGGGTGATAAACAGCTTCAGGGGATGGAAGGATCTGGTCTGGTGGATGTCCTTTAAGGATAGGGATTCCTGGACATGTTTGTAGGCATCCTAGAATGAGCCAGTGGAAAGGTGAGATTAAAAATGAAAAAAGAGAAAGATAACAAGAAGAAATAATTGGGGCTAAAATTCTAGAGGACATAGAAGTCACATGTCAGGCATTGTACCTGATAAGATCAAAAGGCAGTCCCTCCTCAGAGATTCGAGGGCATATTGTGGGTAAGGAAACATAGCTAAATTTTGTGCCTGAGAGAAAAGGGTGTCCACTTCTGAGGGGGTGGATGAAGAAATAGGAGAGCTGCTCCTGTCCATATTTAGAGGGTTCTCACTGGTGTTGATGAGGGAAGACTACAATCACACCTGGGGGTGATTTCTCATTAAGAACCAGAAGAAGGTAATCATGTGAAATGAGGAAATGGGAAGAGATCCATGGTTAACCTGACAGATAAGAAATCTTTGACCAGGGATCTAGTGGTGAAATTTAGAGCCAGTGACACGGTGCCACCGTGTGGCTTGTGGGCTTCATGTGACCCAGGCTCCCAATGAGTTTGGGAAAGCCAGATGACCCACTCTGATGGGCATATCTATCTCTCCTTCCATAGAGATGTAGGGAGACTGGTTACATCCAGCAGAGCATTGTGGAGGAAGAGCTATAAAATACAATCCACTGCTCCTATCCCAGAGCAAAGGAAGGGATGGGTAGGAGCTGGAGCATCAGCAGGAATTCCCCTTCCCAGTGGCTGAGCCATTACTGAGGAGTAAATGGTTGCTCCCATTTAGTCATCTCATCCCTGAGAGCTAAATTCTGACCTCTCGGAGATTCTTGCCTGCCCTTCTCAGAGGGAAGGCTGGATGAGGTCTTCACAATAGGACACTGAACCCAAGGAGATAAGAAACTTAGCATCAGTTGCCACAGGCATTCCACAAAAATGCTCATTTTGAAATATCCATCCAAGTAGATACTTTTTTTCTTTCTCTAATACCTGGATTTTCTAAGGCCAGCCCTGGAAGCAGAGCTTCTGGTAGGAATTCCTGCCTTATGTCAACCTCAGGGACTTTCTGCTTCAAGAATCTCTTTAAACATGTCTCTCAGGAAGCTACTTATTCAAAAACATCTGCCTTGACCCTTAGTATCTCAGCTATTCCACTCTCTGTCTGCCTATGTGGTGACTATATATCTATGATTGTGTGTATTTGTGAGACTATATATATGTAATTATCTATGTGTTTGCATGTTATATAAAGACATATGAGGGTATTTGTAACTGCATGCAATTATGTGTGTATTTTGATGAGGGCCACACCAGTAAAAACTAGAAAATGGAAAGCATGAGAGATGAGGAGATAGGAGGCAGTCCCAATGGAACCCCTTAAGCTGGACAGAGATAAAGTCATTCTGTTATGTATATGCCTTATATAACTACATGTCTTGATAATACTGGTAACCTACATGTATATAAGTTGAGGTCATGTGGCTGCATATCACTACATATATGTAGATTTTGAACATGTATATATGTATGTGACTATGCGGCTAATAGGATTTTCATTTTAGAGATTGAAAGGACAGTGAGGGTCATCTGGTCCAATCTCTCATTTTATAGTGGAGGAAACTAAGGACCAAGGAAATTAAGCAACTTGCTTAGATGTGAGATTGAAATCTAAGTCCTCTGACTCCAAGCCCAAGCCTCTTTTACATGCTCATAAGTATATATATGATTACATATAGCCATGTCTATTTTTCTTTTCTTTTTTTTTTAATTTAATAGCCTTTTATTTACAGGATATATGCATGGGTAACTTTACAGCATTAACAATTGCCAAACCTCTTGTTCCAATTTTTCACCTCTTACCCCCCCACCCCCTCCCCTAGATGGCAGGATGACCAGTAAATGTTAAATATATTAAAATATAAATTAGATACACAATAAGTATACATGCATGTCTATTTTTCTGTATGTGACTGTCTACATATTGGTAACTACTATATGTGACTACAAATGACTGTGTATATAGAGATATGAGTACATGTGTTATATATGTACACATAAATGTAGTGTGTGTGAGAGAGACATACAGAGGAAGAGACAGAAAACAAAGAGAGAGACAGACAAACAGACAGACACACAGGTTAAGCAGTGGCCAGTGGTGAAAGGAAGGCTGGTCAGTGATGGATGAGCACAGCCTAACAATCTAACTCTAGGGGGCAGCCTTTTCCTGCAAGAAAAGTTCAAAACCTGTAGGATTCTTCTTACCCCACAGTCATCCCTCCCTCTATCACTTCCCTGCTGAAAATAATAAGAACGAAGATCTCAGTAAAACTATCATACAGGCAGCTCAACATAAAACCTAGGCTCAGGGACCTAAAAAGAAATCTTCCTTTCCACACCTTTACTAGTCACAGAATCCCTGAAGGATTTGAGAGCTCTATGGTCCTCTGTAGAATGGGATTGCAGGAAGCACAGAGAACTAGAAATAGTTGGGAATTTGTCCGACTACAGGAATTCCTCCTCTTCAAAAAGAGGTGAGGATCTGTGAATATGGCATGTGGTATATAACCAGTGAGATCATTGTGTCTATTAGTTCTGTTCAAATGTTTTCCTTTGTTATAAGAGAGAGTTCAGTTACATGGAGGATAAGGTTTAAGGGGAAATGACTATGATGTAAAAATAAAAAGCATCAATATTAAGTTAAAAAATAAATAATAAAATAAGAAGTTAGAATAGATAATATCTAAGATTGCTTCCAGCTTTATGATTTCATGAATCTAGGATTTATAAAGCTAGAAATATTCATAAAGATTGATTTAAAATGTATATCTATTACATGTATGTACGAATGCATATATGTATAATATAATAATATAACAAATACTATTCAAAAGCCTACACTAAGACTTTTTGGAAATCCTGTACATAGAAAATAGAAGGGAATTGAAGGAATGAGGAGGAGGAAGAAGTCTTTTTCTTCTTTTTTTTGGGGGGGGGGCAAATCTTTTTAATGGAGAAAGCTTACCCTAGCTGGGGGTAGGAAACTTGGAAAGTTAGTTTCATTGAGAGTCTTAGTCCTGTGAGAACTGGACTTCCCTGTGCAGGGGAAAGGTCAACACCAGTAGGAAAAAGTCCTTCCTTCATGTCAGGCCTCAGAATCTGACTTTGAGTGCTTGCCTCTCCCCCAAATGAGGATGGATAAGATTCTGTCCACTCAACCCCACCATCCATCCATTCCTTCCCTCCATCTGTTTCTGGTCATTGATGGTTGCTCCTGCTCTGCTCAGAGATACTGACAGAGAATCCCATTTCCAAAGTAAGCATCTTAATTGTACAATAATTCAGAGTCTGATTCTTTTTGTACAGCAAAATAATGTTTTGGTCATGTATACTTATTGTGTATCTAAGTTATATTTTAATATATTTAACATCTACTGGTCATCCTGCCATTTAGGGGAGGGGGGTGGGGGGGTAAGAGGTGAAAAATTGGAACAAGAGGTTTGGCAGTTGTTAATGCTGTAAAGTTACCCATGTATATATCCTGTAAATAAAAGGCTATTAAATAAAAAAATAAAATAAAATAAAATAAAAATAAAAAAATTAAAAAAAACAAAGTAAGCATCTGAGCTTAGGAGAAGAGGTGAAGAGGGGGCTCCTTTCCCCCAGCTGAGTTTGAAATAGTTAAAGGGATGAGAATTTAAAAACCAGGGCCTGGAGACAACAACCTTTGCCACAAAGGCAGGGTTAGTCACTCAATTCACAGTCCCCAGCCTTCTTTTCCCTTGGTGGCTCTTCCCTATAATATGTTCAATCTTTTCCCCTCTAATGCCTTTTTCTCTTCCAATAACCTATTTGACTTCCATTAGCCCAGTAAACCCGAGATCTGCCCTTCATCCAGAAGTTCCTTTAAGCATAGGATAGTATCCTATTCCTCCCCTTTCGCTTACTATCAGATTTCTTTAAAAAGTCATCTACACCTGCCTTCCACTTTCTCATTACCCCCTCACTTCCCAGCCCCTTGCAGTCTAGCCTTAGTCCCAATCACTCCACTAGTTACTCTCCCTGGGTCATTAGTACCTATTGTGAAATTCAAGGGCTTTTTTCTAATTCCACTAAAGCAGGATCATGTGGTAGGAAAATCACTGGACCTGGACTCGTGTGTTAAATTTCCTCGTATGTAAAGTGAGAACTTTTAGCTATACTGTTTTTATGATTACTTTCAATTCTAAAATCCCTAGATTTTGCTTGCTCCTTCTTTTGCATTTGATATTTTGACTTTCCCCTAGCACTAGCTCTGACATCAGATGACCTGGATTCAAATCTCACTTTTACTTGTGTGATTATAGGCAGAATGAGCCAGTAAAAAGGAGAGATTAAAGATGAAAAAAGAGAAAGATGACAAGAAGAAATAATTGGGGCCCAAATCTGGAGGAGACAGAAGTCACATGTCAGGCATTGAACCTGACAAGATTAAAAGGCAGAGACTCAGAGACTAGAGGGCATATTGTGGGCAGAGAAACATAGTTAAATTTTGTACCTAGAAGAAAAGGGTGTCAGCTTCTGAGGGAGTAGATGAACCATTCTTTGTAGACCTCAGTTTTTTCATCTGTAAAATAAGGAACTTGGACTGGATGGCCTCTGAAGTACCTAAATCTCTTAGTCTTTTCCCTCCCTTGACACTGCCCTCTTTTAATTACTAGTTCTTAGTTCTCTTGCTCCTACTTGGCCTCTTTATTGCTTTCCATCATTTTTCCACTTCCTAAATTAGAGAATTTTCTAAGTTTTCTTTAAACTTTCCTCCTCTCCCATCCCCGTTCTCCTTTTTTCCCCCTCCCTTCTCTTCTCTCTACAATAGTTTTCTTATTGAAACTACCATCTTCCATGGCTTTACTTAACATCTCCATAAAATACAAAAATCTCTATTTCTAGCCTGGACCCCAGAGCTCCAGACCTGCCTTTCCAAATGCTCACTATACATCTCCACCTGTATATCCCTCTGGTGCCTCAAACCTAATGCATCTCAAACCTGAATTGATAATTTTCCTTTAATAGCTGCCCCTCTGCCCAACTTTTCTTTCTTTTTTATTTATGGTAGATACCATCCTCTAATCAGGGATCCTCAAACTTTTAAAATAGGGGGCCAGTTCACTGTCCCTCAGATTGCTGGAGGGCCAGACTATAGTAAAAACAAAAACTTTGTTTTGTGGGCCTTTAAATAAAAAAACTTCATAGCCCCGAGTGAGGGGGATAAAGGTCCTCAGCTGCTGCATCTGGCCCACTGGCCATAGTTTGAGGACCCCTACGTCTAACTACTCAACAAAGCTTGAAATGTTTGTCAAGCTTAATTCATCTTTTTTTCTCCTTCCCTCATTTTTTTTTGCAAGTCCTATAAATTCTATCTGCACAGTACCTATTGATAATTTCATCTCCTTTCCATTCAGTCATCACACTGGTTCAGGCTCTTATCTTCTCTTGAAACAGCCTCCTTTGCTTCCAGCTTCCTCCTTCCTTCCTTAACAGAGCAACCAGATTAATCTTCCTAAGGTGATCTAGCTGTACCAAATCTGAAACTATATTATAAAGGAACAATCACCAAAACTAGTTGGTACTGACTAAGACATAGAGTGGTGGATCAAGTAGGATAGGTTAGGTACACAAGACATGGTAGTCAATGTCCTGTGTGTTTGATAAACCCAAAGATTCCAGCTTCTGGGATAAGAAATCATTACTTGACAAAAACTGTTTGGGAAATCTGGAAAATAATGTAGCAGAAACAAGTCCTTGACCTATATCTCCCACTCTATATCAAGATAAGGTCAAAACAGGTACGTGATTTAGACATAAAAACACAGTCATAGCCAATTAATCTTCCTAAAGCATGATGTTAATTATACTGTTCTACTCAAATGGTCTCCCCTGTCCTTGGAATAAAGTTATCCTGACATTCAGGATCTTCCACAGTTTGACTCCAACCTACCTTTTCAATCATTATTCATATGATTTTCTTTTACAAATTTTACTTTCCAGTAAAACTGGAACTTTTTGCCCTTTTCCTATCTTGTTCTGAATCTTTTCCACCTCTGTACCTGCTATGCTTCTCCTAGAATCTTCTCCTCCCCCCATATTGACTTGTTGAAATTTTTCTGTTACCAAGACCCTTCTCAGGTGCTATTTCTTGAGCAAAGTTTCCCTGAAGCCAAAAATGAATTCTCCTTTTTCCTTAATGTCTTCCTTCTTAGGCTTTTCCTATATACTTATCTTAGTGAAGCATTGATATCTTATACAAATATTATCGACTACCATTTGCATTATACTATCTTATCTTTTCTAAATCATAAGTTCCACACGGTCAGAAACCACGATTCTCACAATTGAATATAAACTCCTTTATCCTGTTCTGCCCAGCACCTAGCATGGTGAGTGCCTTGTATGTATTGGGTGCCTAATAAATGCAGATTGAATTGAATTATTTCATCTCTCTCACCTAGCAAAATGGCTTCCACATCAAAGGTGTTTAATATTTGTTCAACCGAATTAAATATATTTGTGTGTGTGTGAGCCTATCTGTAACGCGTGTCCGTGCGTGGCTGTATGCTCCCTCCCTCTCCCCCAAAAAGGTCAGCCCCGAATGGCGCGGGATGAAGGAGAACTATAGAAGTCGACGGGATAGCAGGAGGGACTTCCTTTTCCCCTGCCTTCCCCCAACTCCCCTAACTCTGGGATCCTTTTCCCCTGGGCATCTTCCAGCGACCGGTCCGATGCTGTCTGCACCGGCTCTGCCCTCTCCCGACTGCCGCTGGTAAAGGGGGTGAAGCCCAGGGGTTGAGTAACTGCCAGGCCTGTTGATCAGAGGCAGGGTGGGCCAGGGGGCGTGCCGGGAGAGGGGCTTCGGATGGGTTGGGCCGGGCTGGGCTAGGCTCAGCTGGGCTCTGGGCGGGGCCGGGCTGGGGATGCGCTGTGCTGCGCTGGGCACTGCGCCGCCGCCGGGCTGAGGATGCTGGCGCTGCCGCGGGGCGCTCGCCGCCGTCTGGGGAACAGAGCAACCAGAGCCGGAGTCCGAGCGCAGTGAACGTCGTCGTGCCTCGGGACTCCTAGGACCCCGGGACCCCTGCCCCACGATGTCCAGGAAAAAGACCCCTAAGAGTAAGGCGGGGAGTGCGCCCGCCTCTTCTCTCCCCACAGCCAAGGAGAACGGGCCGGTGGGCTCCGGAGGGGGCGGCTCTAACCCGGGCCCTGGCCCTGCCCCCGAGACACCGAGGAACGGGCTTCTGCTGTCAGGCCGCCCGTCCCTCAGCAGCAGCGGCGACTTCTACGACGTTGCTTTCAAGGTAAGCGCTGGGATCCTAAGCGAAACAGCGGGGGAGGGGAGGGGTGAAGAACGGATCTTGAGAGGTTGGTGGACAGACGGAGCACAGACCTTGAAAGCACAGACCACAGGTTAGGAGTGGGTGGCAGAGGGGCAGAGTGGTTGGGGAGATTGCCCCAGGAGCACACATCGTGGGCTGGCAGAGGTTGGCACAGGGCTACAAATCCTAAAGGACTCAGAACAGTTGGCCCAGAGTCACAGACCATAAAGTCTGGGAAGGGAGAAGAGCAGCGATAAGAGAGATCATGGACCCCTGGGGTAGGACGGGCAGACTTTGTCGGCAAAGGGTGCAGCAGCAGGTGGTCTAGGGCAGGATTCTGCTGGCGGGGGCCCTGGAGTAGTGTGAGAAGTGGAAGCTGGGCTGTGACCTTTCCTAAGCAAACACTTGCAGTCTCTTCCCAAGCTCTGGCTTTGCTTCAAGCTCTGCAGGGCCCCAGTTTGGAGTGGAAGATCTAGAAGCCTAGAAAGGAACTTGCTAGCCTAATGTCCTGATCCCTTTCTACTGATGTCCTCCTCTGTTTTTGACCACTGGAGCCCGATGCAGACAAAAGAACCTTTGTCTGTTCCTTACTCTTCAGATTTATTATGATGGAGAGATGAAAGGAGTAAACCCTCCCTACAGGGCTGGTGGACAAGTAGCCCAAGGCATATACGGCTTCCTTACCTCTGCCTCTTAAAATCCTTAGCTTCCTTCAAGATAAACTCAGATGGTATTTTGGCTTTGGCTATTACTACTCTCCTCCTCCTCAAATTATCCTGTAATGTGTTACTTATCTGTGTGAATGTTGCATTCCCCTTGTTGAAGGTGTCTTTGTATCTCCATTACTTACCATGACACTTTGTACATAATAGGCACTTAATAAATGTTTACTGTGTTGCCATATTGAATTGAAATTGGGAATGATGGGTTGTAACTCCTCTAAAGTCAGTAGTTTCCTTATATCACCCATTCCCAGGGATTTGCTTATTTCTCTGGGTAATCTGGAGCAGCCTCCTGACAAAGTGTTGACCCAGGTTACTAGTGCTGGTGATGGGAATCTTTGACAACAATGAAAGCTCCTAGTCTGTCTGGAAGTAGTCAAGCAGTCATGGACACCATTTGGGGCTTTTAGTCTTTAGACTTCCCAAGAAGTTCAGATTGATAAAGCCTTCCCATTAAGCCCCCTAGGCAGACTTTTAATGAATTGGAGAGTGGATGGTGGTTGCAAGGTTTAGCTGTTTCTTAATCTTGACCTTGGGGTAGCCAGCCCATCCAGAATCTGAGAAACTGGTACCAACTTGAATAAGGAGAGGTCAGCACCTTGTGAAGTCTGCTTGTCTTTCTGCCCACAGCGGTTAAAGACTAGGGCATATGGAGGGAAAATGGGGGTTTCTGAATGGACACTTGGTCAGCATTTCTTTGGGGATTTCCACAGCCTAGGGTCAAAGAAGATGAGTCCTTGGTTTAGGGGACCATTCCAGGATTTGGTAAAGACCAGCTTGAACCCTTAGTTAGGCAAAGCATTGACTTGTCCTACATGGAATTACCCCTGTCCCACATAAGAACATATGTAGTCATTTCCTCTCTCCAATTTCTTGACCTCCCCAGGGGAAAAGACAAACCCAAGAGAGAGATTCTACTTAGCTATATTTCATGTTCTCATTTCATATTTCATGAGCCTCCCCCAAGATCATAGTGGGACATCAGTTTATATCTGAGAAGGTCAAACTATATGTAGGGGAGCAATTATGCTCAGATTATACCTCTAAAGGCTAGAGTTTTGTTGTGGAGTGGGGGGGTTCAGATCACACCTAATGGGTGTAGAGAGGTTCAAATCTCACCTCCTTAAAGTGGAGGTATTAGTTAATATAGGGGAATCAGATCATACTTCTTGAAGGCAAAGGTGTTAGGTGGAGGTGGGGCATCAGATCATCCTACTGAGAGTGGGGAATAAACTAATAACTCTTGAAGACTGGTAGTGCCAGTTTGGGGAGAAGGTGTTTCTGCTCAAATAAACTCTTAAAAAGATTTTATATATATGAAAGAATCCTGGGTCGGGGGGACAAGTCCTGGGTTCCACTCCTAGCTTTACCAGTGAGCTGGAGATCTTGGATAAGCATTTAATTTCATTGAGCTTTGGTTTTCTCTTTTGTAAAATGGGAGTGTACATACTCCCTACCTCACAGGGTTGTCATGAAGATCAAGTGCTTTTTTTTTTTTAAGATATAAATCCTTTATAATCTATACAGCATAACATAGATATTAGCAATTATTTTCACCACTTGGGGGAAGACTAAATAGGAGTCAGGTAGGTGACTTGGCTGACTTTGGTAGTGGCTTTGACAAAAGGCATGATACCTGGGCTTACTTTCCTTGAGCCTCAGTCTCCTCTAAAATGAAGATAAAAATATTTGTGTTGCCTCCTTCATGAGCTATTGAGAAGAAAGTGCTTTGTAAACTTTAAGGCGTTATAAGAATGTGAGTTTTATTATTATTATTATTTTTGAGAGATAGCAAAGCATTTTTTAGATAGAGAGGTAGCTTTGTAGCCTTTTTTTGTAGTGACAAGGAACTGGAAACTGAGTGGATGCCCATCAATTGGAGAATCGTTGAATAAATTGTGGTATGTGAATGTTATGAAATATTATTGTTCTGTAAGAAATGATCAGCAGGATGATTTCAGAGAGGCCTGAAGAGACTTACGTGAACTGATGTTGAGTGAAGTGAGTAAAAAGAACCAGAAGAACATTGTACATAGCAACAAGATTACATCAGTTCTTATGGATTGTGGCTCTTTTCAACAGCGAAGTAATTCAGGCCAGTTCCAAAGGTCTTGTGATGAAGAGAGCCATCTGCATCCAGAGAGAGAACTGTGGGGACTGAGTATGAATCACGACATAGTACTTTAACTTTTTTTCCTTGTTGTTTGCTTG
Organism: Sarcophilus harrisii; assembly: GCF_902635505.1. Classification (NCBI taxonomy): domain Eukaryota; kingdom Metazoa; phylum Chordata; class Mammalia; order Dasyuromorphia; family Dasyuridae; genus Sarcophilus; species Sarcophilus harrisii. The sequence continues at coordinate 345,952,927 of NC_045426.1, forward strand.
CATTTTGTTTTCTTTCTCATTTTGTTCCCTTTTTGATCTGGTTTTTCTTGTGCAGCATAATTGTAGAAATATGTATAGAAGAATTGCACATGATTAACACAATGTTATTATGTGTTATTATTATTATTACTAATACTATTAAATAATAGACTTACCTCTAGGGGAAAGGGTAGGGGGAAGGGAGGGAGAAAAATTGGAACACAAGGTTTTTCAAGGGTAAATGTTGAAAACTATCTATGCATGTATTTTGAAAAGCTTTATATAAAAAGAAAGAAAGGTAGCCTTGGAATCAGATTCAGATCTTGACTGTGACATTTATTGACATGCATGACTTTGGACAAGTCACTTAATCTGCAAAGACAATTCTAAATTGTTAGTCAGCAAGAACATATTAAACATTTGATTTGTGCCAGTCACTGTGCTAAGACTCATAGATAAACCAACAATTTGCATTAGTGAAAGCACTACACACTGGGAGTTCCCTATGCCAATAAATCATACCCCTCTCTGCAAAAAAAAATAATAATAATAATAATGTTATATCCCATGGGAAGTAGGAACAAATTATAGGATTCCCTGGGAAGGGCAGAGGGTATCCATTCAGGCACAGTTCATAATAGGGAGAAGCTTTAGACTTTCTATGCCTCCATCATCCCAGGTCAGTCCTTTACCTGGGATCCTGGGGGGTAGTGGGACAAGCAGGGACAAGATTCATTGCTATGCTAGCTCTTTATTAGTCTTTTCTCTTTTCCTGCTCCTTGCTTATTGTTTGGGGGTGCTGTGAGGGAAGTGGGAGTAGAAGCTGGGGAACCCAGAAGTCTATGGCACTCAGGACAGAGGGGTGGGCTTGGTTGTATTCACTGTAACCTGCTAAGGATGAATCGCCCTTGCTCACTCAGGCTGAGTGGACCTGAGTCCCAAGGTTGGGTCTCCCCAGGGCTGACAATGTGCTGCTTGAGGTCCATTCTCTTATCAGGGGTCCTCAAACTTTTTAAATAGGGGGCCAGTTCACTGTCCCTCAGACTGTTGGAGGGCCAGACTATAGTAAAAACAAAAACTTTGTTTTGGGGCCTTTAAATCAAGAAACTTCATAGCCCTGGGTGAGGGGGATAATCGTCCTCAGCTGCCACATCTGGCCCGCAGGCTGTAGTTTGAGGACCCCTGTGACCTAGAGGATCTCTTTCCTAATGAGTTCCCGGCTTTCAGAGCTGGTGATAATCTTCTTCCCTTATTGCCTTGATTACCTGCTGTACCCTCTCCTCAGGTGATGCTGGTAGGAGACTCAGGAGTGGGGAAGACCTGTCTGCTGGTTCGATTCAAGGATGGTGCCTTCCTGGCTGGGACCTTCATTTCCACCGTGGGCATAGATTTCAGGGTAAGAGTCCAAGCACTTTTCCATCTCCTTAATCAATTCTTTGCTGATGAGGGGATTGCTAAGATTAGAAGTTAGGGGAAGGGGGCTGACAGGCTGAAAGAGTAGGGGTCTTCCTGTCTCTGGGACAACTTCTGGTCATGGCAGCTAGAAATCCCTGGGGAATGGTGCTATATGGGAAATGTCGTGGGTGAAAGCCCTCCCTGTCTCTCTCTGATCTCTCTTTCCTTGTTTTTATGTATGTGGGTGTATGTGTCTTTCTATAGGGGGGTGGGGTGGGAATCTATCTCCTCATGTCACCATGCGAGGGATTCAGTAGATCCCTGCATGCTGACACACACACTCTCACTCTCTCTCTCTCTCTCTCTCTCTCTCTCTCTCTCTCTCTCTCTCTCTCTCTCTCTCTCTCTCCTCGTTGCTGAATTGTCTGTATCTGTGCATGTGCCTGCCTTTTTATGTCTATGTGAGCCCTTTTCTCTAGAGAAGCTTGAGTCAACGGTATGTGTTATATATGTCTCTAGCTGTGATTTGTTAAGTGTCTGTCTCCATCTTTCAATCTCTATGTGAGTATCTCACTGCATCTGTTTCTCTGGCTGCATTCTGAGAGACAGACACAGAGAGCAATTCCTGGCAATCCATATTCCTAGGGAAGGTCTGGGTTCTGATATCCAGGGTCCCCATGGGGAATGAAAAAACAAAACAAAACAGAACAAACCCTTTCTTTCCAGTCCCAAATCTCCTTAACTTGCTTGCTCTGAAATCTCAGGATTCAGAGTTTGGTTCTAATTTCCTGATGAAGAATAAGTAACATGTAGTCTGTCTATCTTACAATCTAATTACTGACATGTTTTATCAGAGGCTGTAGCCATGTGCACCATTCAGGCAGACTTGGGCCCCTTTTACCCTGGGGATGGGGGGGGGGGGGGAATAATGTGATTTGTCTGACCCTGCCCAGGGCCCCTGACACACCTTGCCTTTGGAACTGAATAATTCTTCTGGAGACCAGGCTGACTATCATTGAATTCCACCTTTCCTCAGGAGATGTCTCCATGCTCAGCTCAGCATGGGCTCCTACAACTAAAGGAAGACACTTGACTTCCTAATGTCTGAGCCAAAGTGGCTAAATTCAATTCAACTTAATTATTTACTGGTTATTCAAAAGTTGTATCTTCTGGGCTTCTAATTAGGGGCAGGGAGGCCTGTGGGAAGACTAGAAGGCTCTCTGGAGGCTCACAGGCATAAAGCCACTTGGCAGCTCCCTCTACCAGTATGGGGAGATTATGGCTCTAGACAAAACCCCTCCTCCCTTCAGAGCCCCTACTGCCTACTTCTCATAGGATAGAAAATCTCCCTATAATCATACATCACTCGCTGTATGTGCCTCCCAACCCTACCCCAACCAAGTCTGTGAGCCCAAGAGGGAACAAGTAGGCAGCCGAACGAGTCCCAAGCCCATTTTCTCTGGGGGCACAGGCTACTGTGGGGTAGCCCAGATATCCCCTAGGGTTTGGGAGAACTAAAAGCAGAGCACCTGCTCTTTGGTCCAGAGTCCCAGCAGATGCTGCTTTCATCTTCCCCATCCTCTACAGCTAGCTGGCCTGAGTGGGTTCCCTGGGGCATCAGTATGGGGCTGAGGCTGGAGGAGCAATTCAATAGATTGGGTTGGTATGAACTGGCTGCCATTGAAAGGATTTCTTTTCCTCTGTCTCTCTTACCCTCCAAGGCAGATGAGAGCCAAACTTTACCACCTCTCCCCAGTCTATGATCCTCTTACTCCCTACTTGAGGCTCACCCTGGAAAGACCAACTTAAAGTGAGGGACTGAGGCTATATAAGGGCAGAGGTCCTGGCCACCAAATTAAATTCCCTGTCCAATAAAACTCAAGTCCAGGATGGGCTTTGCCAACTCTGCACCTCTCTTGATGTATATGGAATTTTTAAGTAGAGCTGGTTTTTGTGGGAGTAGAATTGAGTGACCTGGGATATCACTCTGTAACTCTGCACTCATGTGAATCTAACCAACAGAGCCAGCAGAGTACATACAAACCGTTGCTCTAGCAACACCCCCCCCCCCAATCCCACCTCCTCTCCCAGGTCTGGGCTTCTTGTGAAAAAAGTGACTCACTGGAAGCACAGGTGCCATGCATGCCCTCCCCCAACGTCCACACCTTCCTTCCTACTCCAATGGATGGGGAGCTGCAAGGTGCTCCAGGCTCCTCCAGGCGCACTCCTGATAAATGTGTTCCCGGCTCTCAAGGTCACCTGGAGTGGTCTCATGGGCCATTTTAATCTGAAGCTCCATGGCACCCTGTTTGGGCGTCTGCTACTGGGCAGCCTTCCTGTGGCAGCAGGGGGGCTGGGCGTGGTGCTACCACTGCCGCCTGCTCCCTGAACACTCTGTTCCCTCCAATGTGCACATTAATATTCAAGCCATAATGGCATTAATCTCACTTGGCTCGTCCTTAGTCCCATAAGGTGCTGACGTGATCAACCATAATAGCCTGGGATAAACCCAGGCGCCTCTCAAATGAAGAGTATTTAGCGCACTAAATAAATAGTGTTATTTGTAACAAACAAAATAAAATCCAACTTGTCAACAGAGCAGAACAGGGCATAGAAGCTTGTCCTGTTTTTTTATCTGCAGGATGGAAACAGTGGAAAGAGTACTGCATTTTGAGCCAGAAGACCTGTGATCAAATTCTGGTTTTTCAACCCACTGCCTATGCTACTCTGGGTACAGAAATTCATCTCTCTAACTGAATCTGTTTTATAGGTTCATAAATCTGTAACTGGCAGCCTACAGATCAGAAGTCAGATAGTCCAATTCTTTTATTTTACAAATCAGGCAACTGAAGCTCAGGGCACCTAAATGACTTGCCTGTTATTATATAGGTAAGAATCAAAGGTAAAATTTGAATCTGGGTCTTTCTAGCTCAAGAACCAGGATCTGCATTGTACCATACCATTTCTTCCTCTGTAAAATTAAAGGATTTGCTTCTAAGATCCCCTCCTGCTCTAAACGATGATCCTGGGATCTTTTGTTTTTCTGGGAATTCTAGGAATTTGTACTTGGCTTGAATCTCCTTCCTGCAGTCCCCAAGCATTCAAGGAGACTTAATTTCTGATTTCTAGGAAGTCCGAGAGCTTTGTCAGTTTTCAGTAAGGAAGAAGGAGAGTCCAATGGATAGAGGGCTAGACTAGACGTTAGGAAAACTTGGGTTTCAGTCCTATCTCAGACACTTCCTAAGATGTAAAATGTGTTTCACCAAGTTGTTATAAGAACCAAGTAAGATAATATACATGAAAGGAAAAAGAAGTGGAGCTATGATTTCAGTGGTATAATGAATTCCCAGACAAGGAAACTCTCTCCACCAATGCAAGAAGGCATCTAGTCTGCAACTTGGACTGAGGAGCTAAGTGACTTGTCTACAGTCACACAGCTAGTATGTGTTAGAGATGGAACTTGATCTTTGTGAAAGCAGGATCATATAATCACTAGAGCTTTAGATTTGTATTCAAGAAGACCTGAGTTCAAATACTGCCTCTAATTAAATATATTCATTCATTCATTTATCTATTTGTTTACTTATACTTGAAGTAATCAATAAATACACACATGTATATATTTTTCTTTTTCTTTTCTCTTCTCTTTCTTTTCTTCTTTTCCTTCCCTCCTCTCATCCTCCTTCTATTTGCACCATAACAGCCTATCTCTCATGTAAAGCACTTTGCAATTTTTAAAGTACTATATAAATATCAGTTATGATTATTATTCATTCATTTATCTATTTATTTATGTATTTACTTATACTTGGAGTGACCAGTCTACACATATACATATGTTTCTTTTTTTCTCTTCTCTTCCTTTTCTTCTTCCTCCTTTTCTTCTTTGCAATTCTTTTTTTTTTTTAATAATTATAACTTTTTATTGACAGAACCCATGCCAGGGTAATTTTTTACAACATTATCCCTTGCACTCACTTCTGTTCCGACTTTTCCCTTCCCTCCTTTCACCCCCTCCCCCAGATGGCAAGCAGTCCTATACATGTTAAATATGTCACAGTATATTCTAGATACAATATATGTGTGCAGAACCGAACAGTTCTCTTGTTGCACAGGAAGAATTTGATTCAGAAGGTAAAAATAACCCGGGCAGAAGAACCAAAATACAAACAGTTTATATTCATTTCCCAATGTTCTTTCTTTGGGTGTAGCTGCTTCTGTCCCTCGTTGATCAATTGAAACTGAGTTAGATCTTCTCTTTGTCAAAGAAGTCCACTTCCATCAGAATACATCTTCATACAGTATCGTTGTTGAAGTATATAATGATCTCCTGGTTCTGCTCATTTCACTTAGCATCAGTTCATGTAAGTCTCTCCAAGCCTCTCTGTATTCATCCTGCTGGTCATTTCTTACAGAACAATAATATTCCACAACATTCATATACCACAATTTACCCGACCATTCTCCAATTGATGGGCATCCATTCATTTTCCAGTTTCTGGCCACTACAAACAGGGCTGCCACAAACATTTTGGCACATACAGGTCCCTTTCCCTTCTTTAGTATCTCTTTGGGATATAAGCCCAGTAGTAACACTGCTGGATCAAAGGGTATGCTCAGTTTGATAACTTTATGGGCATAATTCCAGATTGCTCTCCAGAATGGTTGGATTCATTCACAACTCCACCAACAATGCATCAATGTCCCAGTTTTCCCCCATCCCCTCCAACATTCATTATTATTTTTTCCTGTCATCTTAACCAATCTGACAGGTGTGTAGTGGTATCTCAGAGTTGTCTTAATTTGCATTTCTCTGATTAATAATGACTTGGAGCATCTTTTCATATGACTAGAAATAGTTTCAATTTCTTCATCTGAAAATTGTCTGTTCATATCCTTTGACCATTTTTCAATTGGAGAATGGCTTGATTTTTTATAAATTAGAGTTAATTCTCTATATATTTTGGAAATGAGGCCTTTATCAGAACCTTTAACTGTGAAGATGTTTTCCCAGTTTGTTGCTTCCCTTCTAATCTTGTTTACATTAGTTTTGTTTGTACAAAGGCTTTTTAATTTGATGTAATCAAAATTTTCTATTTTGTGATCAGTAATGATCTCTAGTTCATCTTTGGTCACAAATTTCTTCCTCCTCCACAAGTCTGAGAGATAAACTATTCTATGTTCCTCTAATTTATTTATAATCTCATTCTTTATGCCTAAATCATGGACACATTTTTATCTTATCTTGGTGTATGGTGTTAAGTGTGGGTCCATGCCTAATTTCTGCCATACTAATTTCCAGTTATCCCAGCAGTTTTTGTCAAATAATGAATTCTTATCCCAAAAGTTAGGATTTTTGGGTTTGTCAAACACTAGATTGTTATAGTTGACTATTTTGTCTTGTGAATCTAACCTATTCCACTGATCAACTATTTCTTAGCCAGTACCAAATGGTTTTGGTGACTGCTGCTTTATAATATAGTTTTAGATCACGTACAGCTAGGCCACCTTTATTTGATTTTTTTTCATTAATTCCCTTGAGATTATCGACCTTTTGTTCTTCCATATGAATTTTGTTGTTGTTTTTTTTTTTAGGTCATTAAAATAGTTTCTTTGGAGTCTAATTGGTATAGCACTAAATAAATAGATTAGTTTAGGGAGTATTGTCATCTTTATTATATTCGCTCAGCCTATCCCAGAGCACTTAATATTTTTCCAATTATTTAAATATGATTTTATTTGTGTGGAAAGTTTTTTTATAATTTTGCTCATATAGTTCCTGACTTTCCTTTGGTATATAGATTCCCAAATATTTTATGCTATCGACAATTATTTTGAATGGAATTTCTCTTTGTATCTCTTGCTGTTGGATCCTCTTTGCAATTCTTAAAGCACTATATAAATCACAGTTATGATTATTATTTGGTTAGTTGGTTGTTTCCTAGATTGTTGCTCTGGGCTTCCTCTGTGTCTTTGTGATAGGATTGTGCCTGGCCCCATAGCTTTTCCAAGGCAGATCACCTTGATCACTCAGCAGTCAGGTTTTCTGCCTTTTCTGAAACATTTCCAGGAGGTGGTTTGGTGCAGCTTGAAGCATCTGCTGGGAAGTCAGAGCTAAGGCACCATATATACTCTGGCTTTTAATGCAAAGACCTCCTCCAGCTGCTGGCCAGCACAGACCTGCTCCTATTCTAAGCTCTTGCTTAGCTTTGCCTATCAGCTATCAGAGCCCCAGTGACATTAAGATGCCAATCTGTTCTTTAAAATGGAGCTTTCAGCTACAACCTGTAGGATCAAGTGGTGGAGAGCCTCAGAAAGAGGCTACTTGCTTACTTCCGCCCTTGGACCAGCCTGAGGAAGGAACAGAAGGGCTATTGCTCCCATCATTCCCAAAACAGAGGGTATCCCATAGAGGCAGAATAATACCTCCCTCCTGGATCCAAAATGCTCCATGACTCTGATTGCTAAGCTCTCACAGATGTTGCAACACCTGAATAATTGATGCCCAGCCTTTGTTGCTATAGAGAGCGTGCTGTGGTGATATTTAGAAAGAGATTGGGAGTGTGCAAAAACTGAAGCTCTAAGATTCTGGCTAGATAGCAGGTGGCCCCTTAGCCCATGGGTACTTCTGAGCCTCCATCCTGCTACCCACACACATGCCACATTCTGGCTGCTCTCCACCAACCTGTCCCTGGCACAGCCTACAGAGTTGGCAGATGGCTTGTCACCCAAGCCCTTAGTACTGGGCAATGTTACTGATTTGCTTTCTAGAGATGATCCATTGTGGCCAGAGCTCCATTGTCTCTATGTGTGGGATCAGGAAATGGAACATAAGTCAACATGGCCCAGGAAAGGAGGAGAGGAGGCTGTAGAGTTGTAATCTCACACTTTTAGAAATAAAAGGGACTTCAAAGGATAACTAATCCAACTCTCATTTTACACAGGAAGCCCAGAAATGGGGAGACTACTTAGCTGTTCAGTGACAGAATAAAAAGGTGATCACTCACAAAATAATTAATCAGAGGTTTCCTGAAAGATCCGAGCTTTGAACTGGCTCTTAGAAGAGGAAAGAAAAACATCAAAAAACAGAAATTCAGGTGGAACAGTGCAGAGGACTCAATAGTGAAGTTTTAGATTTATGCCACCTTGGTAATGGAGTGGAAGGGGCAGTGGGATGGTAGACTGGGACATTATTTTAAGAATGCTTGAGAATGTCAGATCTTCTGTGAGTTCTATCAAAAAGACATAGACTGTTCAAATTATGTCAACAAGCACTTATTAACTATTTACTGTGTGTTAGGTACTGAAAAAACATGTAGAAATAAAAAAAAAGATAGTTTCTGCCTTCAAATAGCTTACCTTTTAGTATGGAAAAACATCACATGAAAGAAAAGTAAAAATTGGGATAATGGTGTGGAGATAGGGAAAAAAGAAGAGAAAGATGAAGGTACCTGGTGGGGAAAGAAGGTAGTCCAGAGAATCAGGAGTTTAGTCTTTAAAGGAATTAAGACATGTTTGACTTCACTTCTTAAAGTGAAGGCTTCTGGAGGGAACCAATCAATAAGACAGAGACAGAGAAACAGAAACACTGATAGAGATAGAAAAACACAACATGACAGATGCAGGCTCCAGAGATCGAGAATGCTTCCAACATGAGGGGTACGGTAGACATGGAGACTTCATTCTGGGTAAAGAGGTTTCAATGGCATGATAGAGTGGATAGTCAGGTAGGCAGCTTGAAGAGGAATGAGGACCATTCACAGAAATGAAGCCTGTTCCCAGAATGACAGAATTTCTGAGTAAAAGAGCTTCCAAAGACTGACTAGTACTAGAGATTTCCTCTACAAAACATTCTACAAGTGGTCATCCCCTTGCAGCTTTTGCCTGAAAACTTCCAATGAGGAGAAACCCATTGACAACTAAAACAGCCATTTCCACTCTGGGAAAGCCCTGATTACTAGAAAGTTCCTTATATGAAACTTAAGTCTGTCTCTTTGCAACTTCCATCCCTCCTAATTCTATCATTTGGAACCAGACAGAGAAAATCTAAATACTTGAAGACTGCTATCATGTCCCCTGAGAATCTTTTTTTCTCCAGGTCAAAAAATCCACACATCCATCCTTCTAACAGCTTCTGATGTGATAAAGACTCAAGACCCTTCCCCTTCCTGGAGATATTCCTAACTCTTAACTTCCAGACCTTAACCAAGTGGCAGAGAACTATATCTCTGGGTCTAGCCAAACTTCAAGGGAGGGGGAAACCCAAACCTGGGTCTTGGAGGGTATTCAAGATAACTGCAAGAGGAGACTCACTCACAGGAAACAATTAGAGAACAATTAAAGGCCAAACTTTTAAGTGTCCTGAGACTTCAGAAGGGAAGAGCTCTAAGGAAGCTGGAGTAGACAGGAAAAGATCCTTGAGCTGAGCTTTAAAGGACAGTAGTAAGAATTTTGAGACTGGATGTTGAGATCAATCAAGCAGAGGTTAGGACCCAGGATAAAACAAAGTTATACAGGTCTCAGAAGCTGGCTCAGCTTTCCAGCATTGACTGATTTTCACCTAATTCCTAAAGTCTATATTCTGTCTTCATTTTGGTGGTTCACCTTCCTCAGGAGTAGGCAGGGGATGTTGGGTATTATTCAGCCATTTTTCAATCATGTCTGACTCTTTCTGATTCCATTTGGCATTTTCTTGACAGAGATACTGGAGTGCTTTGCCATTTCCTTTTCCAGCTCATTTTACAGATGAAGAAATTGAGGCAGACAGGGTTAAGTGATTTGCCCAGGATCACATAGCTATTAAGTGTCTGATTTGAACTCATGAAGGTGAGTCTTCTTGACTGGACCCAGTGTTCCTTCTCCTGAATCACCTAGCTACCCCGGCTTGCAGACAGAAGGTATCCAATCAATGTTTGCCAAGTTAAAAAGCTACACTCTGCCATCTGTGTCTAATCAGTCTTTTCTCAATTGGCCTTAGGTCTATGTGGTAGCTAAGATAAGGTCAAAGTACATCTTGGTACCACAGAATAAAACAAGGTTATTCCAGGATGGAATTCATGATTTTGATCTATCAGTAGTTGGATCTATCAGCAGTATGTTCTAACTAGTAAGCTCACCTAGCATGGACACTTAACCCACTTGGGGTAAACTTCTCTCATGTCCCCCACAGCCTTCTCTTTCATGTGTCTCAAAACACCTCATCAACTCCCTCTATATTCAGTAGTCAGTCAATAAACTTTTATTAAGTGTCTGCTATTGTCTGGCACTCTGCTAGGCACTGATGATTTAAAGAAAGACAAAAGATAATCTCAGTCCTCAAGGAGCTCTAATTTAAACTTTTTTAAGAATAGAAATTAATTTTGAAAATAATATCTTATTTTCCCCCAATTACATGTAAAAACAATTTTCAACATCCATTTTTTACATTGTTGATTCCAAATTTTCTCCTTCCCTCCCTTCTTACCCTCCCCCTCCAAGATGGTAAGCAATCTGCTATAGGTTATACAGGTGCAATTATGTAAAACATATTTTCATATTAGTCATTTCTGAAATCTAATCTTTTTTTTTTATTAAATAACTTTTTATTGACAGAACCCATGCCAGGGTAATTTTTTACAACATTATCCCTTGCACTCACTTCTGTTCCGATTTTTCCTCTCCCTCCCTCCACCCTCTCCCCAAGATTGCAAGCAGTCCTATACATGTTAAATAGATTACAGTAGATCTTGGATACAATATATGTGTGCAGAACTGGACAGTTTTCTTGTTGCTCAGGGAGAATTGGATTTAGAAGGTATAAGTAACCTGGGAAGAAGAACAAAAATGCAAGCGGTTTACATTCATTTCCTAGTGTTCTTTCTTTGGGTGTAGCTGCTTCTGTCTATCCTTGATCAATTGAAACTAAGTTAGATCTTGTCTTTGTTGAAGAAATCCACTTCCATCAGAATACATCCTCATACAGTATCATTGTTGAGGTATATAATGATCTCCTGGTTCTGCTCATTTCACTCAGCATCAGTTCATGTAAGTCTCGCCAATCCTCTCTGTATTCGTCCTGCTGGTCATTTCTTACAGAACAATAATATTCCATAACATTCATATACCACAATTTACTCAACCATTCTCCAATTGATGGGCATCCATTCATTTTCCAGCTTCTGGCCACAACAAAGAGGGCTGCCACAAACATTTTGGCACATACAGGTCCCTTTCCCTTTTTTAGTATCTCTTTGGGATATAAGCCCAGTAGAGACACTACTGGAACAAAGGGTATGCACAGTTTGATAACTTTTTGGGCATAGTTCCAAATTGCTCTCCAGAATGGCTGGATGTATTCACAATTCCACCAACAATGTATCAGTGTCCCTGTTTTCCCACATCCCCTCCAACATTCTGCATTATCTTTCCCTGTCATTCTGGCCAATCTGACAGGCATATAGTGGTATCTCAGAGTTGTCTTAATTTGCATTTCTCTGATCAATAGTGATTCTGAAATCTAATCTTAATAAATATTACTTAAGCAGTAATAAAGAATTTTATGCTGTACCAGGCACTGTGTTACAAAGACCAAACCTAAACAGATTCTGCCAAATAAGTAAATATGAAATGATTTTAAAAGGGAGAGCAACAGCAATTTGGTGATTCAAAATAATTCTCATAGACTTGGGATGGAAAATGCCATCCACATCCAGAGAGAGAGAACTATGGAGACAGAATGTGAGACAAAACATTGTGTTTGTTTGTTTGTTTGCTTTTTTTTTCCTCGGGGGTTTCCCTTTTGGTTTGATTTTCTTGTACAACATGACAAATATGGAAATATGTTTTAAAACATGTTTAATCTCTATCAGATTGTTGTCTTGAGAAGAGTGGAAGTAAGGCAGGGAGGAAGAAAAATTTGGAACACAAAGTCTACAAAAATACATGTATTTGGAAAAATAAAACACTATTGAGAAATTCTGTGATCCTAAAAAAGGAGGGAGGGGAAAGAGAGTTAATAACTAGGGGAGACTTTGTTATAGTACTTGAGCTTTGAAGAAAGTTAGGGAAAAGTTCAGTGTAGCGATGAGCAGAGAATGCATTTTGACCTGCTCGGGGGGCCTGCTCAGTCAGACACGGAAGCTGCAGATGGAATACCATGTTTGTGAAAGAGCTAGCAGGCTAGTTTGTCTGGAACAGAGCAATTAAGAAATGAGTGGAAAGGACAACGAGAGCCAGAAATGCCAGCCTGAGGAATTTGTATTTTATCCTGGAGGCAGTGGGGAGCTATTGATAATTTTTGAGTACAGGAGTGACATGATCAGATTTGTGTTTTAAGGATATCCATGTGGCAGCTACATGGAGGATGGATAGAAGTAAGGTAAATAATGGAGGCAGAGAGAGTTATGGGTCTATTGCAATAGTCCAGTCTAAGGTGATAACAGTCTGCTAGGGCATTTCCTTTGGGTAAATTAAAGCACAAGGAGGGAGGGGAGCTCAATGTCCTCAGCCTGCCCTGAGAGGAGAGTCTGGAATGTATGATTCCTCTGCTCTCTTAAATTGCTCTTAACCAAATGTTTATGAAGCACCTATAAGGTACTAGTTACTGGGCTAAGCTCATATCTGTAAAGATATTATCTCATTTGATGGAAGGAGAATGCCCCAGAATTGTGGGCAGCTCTTAGGAAATTTGGAGGGGAATTGGGACAAATCAGAAAGCAAGGACAGGGCTTAGCAGGTTCCCTGGAAGAAAGGAAGAAGCAATCGGGACTTTTTAAATGGTGTTTCATTTCTGTTAATTGACCCTCAGCTATTTTGGGATCAGTGATGGGTTATAGGATTGTCCAGTCTTCTCCTGGCCCTTATCCTGGCCTGTTAGTTTGGCAGCAGTGAAGGCCCAAGGCCCAGCATCCCTGAGTGTTCCCAGAGGTGGGAGTGGGAGTAGAAAGGGTGCTCTATATATAGAGAGCCCTTCCTGACCACGTGTCAAATGCTAGGTTTTGTGGGAGGTTGGGGCTCCTTTGTTAGAGACTGAGGTGCATTATAACAAGTCTATGGAGAGGAAGGGTTAGAGACAGGAAAGCTAGGTGGGAGGTTTCGGAAGCCTCTGGCTCAGACATAGGTAGAAGTGATGGATGTGCAGTATCTGAACCCTATCCTTTCCAAACCATAGGTAACCTAGGTTGAAGCAGGGAACAGTGTCTGTATCTCTGTGTGTATAGGACTTCATCATTAACAAGTAAGTTCCCTTACATAGTTTCTAAGTCCCTGTTCCCCCCTACTCAATGAAGACCTACTAGCCACTCTTACTCAATTAAAATCTACTGGCCTTTTTTTCTATTTTTAACAAATTCTGTCCTGAAGAGAAATTTTCACAAATATTTTTGTGGCTGAAGTTCCAATCAGTTCTTCACCCACTAATTACCCATAACAAAGTCCAATCACTTAATTATAATTGGATTTGTAACTTTCTTTTCTGTCTCTGATTCCATGACTTCTGAGGATGGATTTTTTGAGGCAGGAGTTGGACAAGATACTTTTGACCACCTCTTCTAAGGGGGAGTTGGACTTCATAATTGGTCATTGACAATTCCCTCCCCCCTCCCAATTCCAGATGCAGGCTATTCCAGACTCTTCACACCATATTCATAGAGATAACTTCTGCAATGACCAAGGTGTTTTCAATCTTCACAGACTCTTAATGACCCTACAACTCTTAATAGGAAAGATCTGTTGATGTTGCCTAATAGATTTCCATCCTCCACCCTCCATATACCCTGTTTCCCCTTCCCTGGAAACCCAGTCCCCCACAATAAGGCTAGTCTCTCTAAACACAGTTAAGTCCTCAATAAAAGTTGATTGGATTTGATTTTTAATTGATTTGAATGGATTAACGCCAAGATTCTTCCAGATGTCACAATCTCCAAGCAATCAAAATCATCCATCATATGAAGGGCAATGGAGAGCTAAATTGTGGGCAGAATTAGGGTTAGAGAACGTTTAAGAGTATTTAGGTGTATTTTGGGATGAGAAGTCTATAAAAACTCAGAGACATATACCTGCACATATTGACTTAGAAAACCACAATTTAACATTATCTATGTTATATCTTTATTTTGTTAAACATTTCTGTTACATTTTGAACTAGTTTGGGGCCAGCTACCACATGGATTATTTTAAGAGTGACAAAATGTTAGCAGTGGAAGTGACCTCAGAGATTTCATCACATATGCAAGCCTATGGTGGTAAATGACTAGCTCAAGATCACAGAGTGAAGAGATAGAATAGAGTTGAGCATTCAGGTGTTTTGACTCATAGAGGAAAGGGAAAGGAATAATAATTTTTATTTATTTATTTACCCATTCTGTGTCAGGCACTGTGCTAAGTGCTTTACAAATATCTAATTTGATCCTAGGTATAGAATTCTTTCACTTCACCACACTCCTATTAGGTTTTTTTTTCCTATAAATAACACATCTCACATAGAACATCTGACCTATGTGTGATGTGAAAAGAAAGTATTTGGATATCTGAGATCTAGATCATTCTGGCTTTAGAAAATCTACATTTTCCACCATTTCTGGAGAATAGATTTGTACAGCTGTGACTACATTGATGGTAGCCTTGGAGAAGGGAATGAGGCCTAAGTAAGCAAGAGCTTTAGGCAGTGATTTGCTCCTTTGTTATTGGGTTGGAATCATATTTACCTATTATGCTTCAGAAATTTGTTGTACAGAAATATAATGCTCTTTTAGGAGTTTAAATTTAAAGGGAAAAAAGTACTTTCTCTGATTGTTCCTAAGAGTCAGCTTACTCTTTGCCAGTTTAACTCCCTCCCACCCAACACTAGTCACACAAAAAAATCATTTTTGATAACAAGCAAATGCATTTATTCAAGCAAATAGTGAACAGAAATCAGGAAAGTAATACAAATTAGAATAGAGAATAAAATGCCCCCAAATAAATGAGAACTTTTACTCAAGAATGAAATAAAACCTCAGCTCAGTCAATGGCAGAATGAGCTCACCAGAGGAGTTCTTTCTGAGTAGTCTTTGTGGGTGCAGATGCTAGGAATCAGGGGATATGTTGGGAGGCCAGATTCCTCATATCTGTGGTTCCTGGAGCTTCCACTATTCAAAAGTTTGTGCCTGTTTCTCTCTCCAAAGTCTTCCCACACTTACAGAGGTTTCTAAGTCAATCAGGAGTTATAACTATATATACATATATTATAAGTATATTGGGATTGTCCTTTATGGAACTGTCCCACCACCTTGGGCAGGATAATGAATATCTAGAACCTGACACTGAACTTTACCCACCCCTCCCCATCCCCATCTTCCATTAGATGAGATTTCCTCCTAAATTTAGCACAAAGGCACTGGTTTCTCACTTCCCTATCAGGTTACCAAGTATCTGCCCCCTGAGTATCTAGTCCCAGCAGAAACTGAGGAGGGCCTGAACCAGGCCTTGTCCTTGGGGACCTCAAAGACTGAATGGGAAGAGTGGAGGAGGAGGAGGCTTGAAGGATGAAGTGAGGAAACCAAAGGTCCAAGTGTGTGACTCAGGTTGAAGGATGTGGGTCTTCAGAGAAAGGGGAATCAGTGTAGACTGATGTAGTTTTGAAAGGCTCTCTAAAGGTGAGACTTTTAGCCAGGGCTTGAAGGATGGATAGGATAGGGTAAAGTGGGGAGAGGAAGGAAGAAGGTAAGGAGAGAAGCCAGAACTTAACTGGCTTTCTTCCCAGCTCCTTCCCTGAGGTCTCAGTTTAGACACTTTTGGGAAACGGGGCGAATGTGAGCTGGCATGGGTGTGAAAAGGAAGCCCATCTGTTTAATCTCTCCATCTTCCCATCCCCAACCACTCTCCTTCCATAGGAAAAGGGAGAGGCCTGTGGGGCTCTCAGAATTCTGGGTCGGGTGGATTGGGAGTTTAGGATTAACCTTCTCCTCCCTGATACTCTGAGGGGCTTCTCCTTCCTGCCCAGAAGGAGCCTCCAGCCCTGCGGGACCAGAGAGAGACCTGTAGGTCAGACTGAAGACATTTAAGGTCAGTCTAAGAGTCTTGTGACCCCAAGCTAAGGAGTGCTCCCTGGAGACAAGTGGGCAGGCAGGATTGCAGGCTCCTTGTGGTGGGGGCCAAAGTCAGGCTAAAATCCCCTCAGATTGTGTTAGCTTTGCCTCTACCCCTAGGCCTGGTATCTCCCCTTGGGGGATAGTTTCAGGGCTTCATCTCTTTTTTCTAATCTTTCAGAATAAAGTCTTGAATGTGGATGGAGTGAAAGTCAAGCTCCAGGTGAGTGAACCCAAGGAGATGGCGCTGGGAGCTGTGAGAGGATGGGAGGTAGACTAGTGGCTTTGGCTTGATGGTCTTTGGTTTTCAGATCTGGGACACTGCTGGGCAGGAGCGGTTCAGAAGTGTGACCCATGCCTACTACCGGGATGCTCACGGTGAGCTCTGGGCCAGGGAGCCTCTGAGTTTATTCCCAGAGGACAGTTGTGTCCAAGCAGGAAAGCAGAACCAGGGGGCTAGTTTGGTTACAATTGTATACCGCAGTCCTTATTCTTACAAAGAATTGGGGAGAGGAAGTGAGGAAAGGATGGAGTTTAAGGGCCCACAGAAGGGGGTGGGAAGGGTTAATCCCAGGCTCTCACAGCTCAGCACTTGGGTTCTGAGGTCCTCATGGTAGTCAGGTCACAGCTGCTGAGGTGTGTGAACAGGCTGGGATGAGCTAGGCGTCACATGGGAGAGGTGTGATGGAGGGTTGTTCACATCCCCTCCCTTCTCTTTCTGCCCACAGCTCTCCTTCTGCTTTATGATGTTACTAACAGAGCCTCTTTTGACAACATCCAAGTAAGTGATATGGGATGGTGTTGTGTGCCAAAAGCTCCCACTTTAAGGTAGGGGGAGGGACAATATGACCTCTAAGTCCCCTCATCCTAATTGATATTAGTGTGGCTTGGGCCCAGGGCCAAGCTGAGCTTATGTTGAAGTAAATGGTATCTCCCCTTCCCTTCCCTCCCAGATGTGGCCTGCACACAGCTCTGAGCACAAGCTGTGATGGGGGTGGACTCTGCCCCCTTCCTTGTCACACCCAGGCATCCCACCGAGGGCCAATCAAGCAAATATTACTCTAATGTTTGCCAGGAAAGCATATGAACATATGGAGAGTGCAGCCCTGGAAACCGGGACTTGGCAGTAGGAAACAAACCGAGGCAGCAGATGGAGAAGTGCTGGCGGGGTCAGCCCTTGCTTGACTTCTCTCATGGAGGCCCAGCACCAGAGTTTTTTTTTTTTTTTTAATATCATTTATTTATTTTTAATATTATTTTATTTTTCCAAATACATGCAAAGATAGTTTTCAACACTTACTTTTGCAATACCGTGTGTTCCAAATCTTTCTCCTCCCCTTGCCCCATAAGACATCAAGTAATCTGAAAGCTCAGATCAGCTTGGGAATCAAACCCTATGCCCCACAGACTCCTCATTCTAAATCCTGTGACATCTTGTCTACCTGTTTCTGCATCCCCATCATCACACCCCACCTATAGGGACTTCTCCCTCATTAATGCCATGTCCCCCAATTCCCATTTCTCCCCTCATGTTCTATGTCTTCCTGATCCTCCTCTCAGATCCTCTGTCTTTCAAATCTCACCCTAGCCCCCATGACTTTCTTCTAAGCACTTTTCAGAAGATTAAAGGTACTCACCCCGTTTTGGCTCTCACAGAAAAGGCAGATGTTAAGCCCCCAATTACCTAGTTCAGAAATATCTCCTCATTTGCAAATAGGGAAGAACTAGGCAGGCTCATGATTGAGGACTAGATTTTAGGTTAAGACAGTTGTGAATGGAAGAAAATAGGATCAGATGGCTCCCTCTGCTCAGAATCGTGTTTCTGATCCATGTCTCACTTGTATAGGGATGTGATTCTATGAGATCTGATGCAAGGTGGTTGAATGGGTGGATCTGAGAAGGGCATGTTGTGGTGGGTCCCATTTTAGGGAAAGCTTGATGATGCAGTGAATATAATGGAAACCATGCCAGATATTATTTTTAAGAGGAATTAGGGATGTTTTAATTGGGGGGAGGAAAAAAAAGGGAGAAGGGTCCAGGGACTGCAGCTCCTGAGAGGCTGTTGGGTGAAAGAGAAGCTGATTAGATTTACTTGGCCCCACAGGGCAGAAAGAGGACTAATGAATAAGAGGAAGATGCACAAAGACATGAAGATTTGGTTCTATAGATTTCCTAACTATCAGCTCTGTTAGAAGTGATACTAACTGGCTTCCTGTCTCAAGAAGTAATGAGTTCTCCATCACTGAAAGTCTTCAAGGATAAGCTGGTGGGCAATTTGTCAGGGATGTTGTTGAGGGGATTAATTCACAGAAGTTAGGCTAGATCACCTCTGAGGTCCCTTTAAATGGCTATATCTGTGGGGGGAAAGGTCACTTCAATATCTTCTTCAAATGTGGAGTGGGGAACAAATTTATTTCAATATTTATCAATTGACTAGCATTTGCCTCCAGCATGACACTAGGGACTGAGGGAGTCAGAAATTTTAGACCTTATTTTCATACTAGTAAGGAGATAAAGAGACAAATAGGATTTGATTTGAAATCAGAGGAGCTGGGTTCAAATTCAAGGACTCTGCTACTTCCTATATTTGACATCGGGCAAAGCCTCAGTTTCCTTAATTGTAAGATAAAGGACTTCAACTAGACCAAAAGTTCTTAACATTTTTTTGTTCCTAGACATCTTTTGCAAAGTGATGAAATGGATCCCTTCTCAGGATGTTTTTAAATACATAAAATAAAATACATAGGATTATAAAGGAAATAAATTATATTGAAATACTATTATCTATAAAGATATATCAATAACAATAACCATAATATATAGATATAGATATGGATATAAAAGCCAAGTTGATGAACTGCAGTTAAGATCCTCTGAGTAGATCAAAGCTTCTTGTTATCTGAGGAATTTATAATTTTAAAGTTTTCCAGGTTGCTAAGAGGCTGTCTGCATGTGCCCAGGGTCACACAGAACTTCTAGTAGTTCTTTAAAGCAAAATGTGAATCCATATTTTCTAGTATATGCTACTCTGCCTCTCAAGGAGAATCAAGAGGTTGGCTAAATGCTCTCAATACTACATTTTATCATAATAGAGTTATAACATGACTTCTGTAACAGTCTAATGACAGTAAATGGAGTGGAGCCCTGAAGATAGTATGTGCAGAGGTTCGATGGTTTCCATGCTTGGTTCTGAGTGAGCTCTCGTTTCTGTGATAGTTGGGGTAAGAGTGGATGGACCAGCCTGAACCTAACCAACACACAGCCCCTCAAGGCCTGCACAGGCTTTCTCCCCTCCCCAACTCCTTTGTTGAGGAGTAGGGGCATATTAATTTTGAACCAATGCTTCTTTACCTCCATCTAGTGGTGATTTCATGTCTCAGCTTCTGCTTGTAATCCGTAGTAAAGGTATTAAGAGGTAAAATAATAATAATGATATCAACAATAACCATAATAGTTAACATTTACATAGCATTTACCATACACACTTATAGCACAGGGACTGTGCTAAGCATTTTACAATTATAATCTCACATGATCTTTCCAACAACCCAGGGAGGCAGATGCTATCACCATCTCCTTTTTTACAGATGCGGAACCTGAAGCAGAGTATCACATAACTAAATGTCTGAAGCTGGATTTGAATTCAGGTTTTCCTGATTTCAGGTCCAGTGCTCTAGCTACCATATTAACTACCCAGAAGTCCTCCCTCTTAAATCCCATTCCCACATTCTACACATTTCCCCTACACTTTCTCAGAATTCCTACTTCCTAGCCCTGAGGGCACTTCATCATTTGAGCAGAATATGCAACTCTCACTCTCTCAGGGCATAAAAAACCTATGGGATGGTATGGGAAAGAGCTCTGAGAGGATAACAACTCTACACTTCCTCCTTAAGGGGATGTTATGGATAACAGCAGATCCACCTGTAGAGCAGAAGGATGTGTTCCCTCATAAAAGGTAGAACACCCAACGGCCTCTCAGGATCTGCAGTCCCTGGACCCTTCTCCCTTTTTTTTTCCTCCCCCCAATTAAAACATCCCTAATTCCTCTTAAAAAATAATATCTGGCATGGTTTCCATTACATTCACTGTCTTGGTAAGCATCATGCAAAGTAGGTTTGAGTCCCACCACTAACTGGGAAAGCCATTTATCCCTTTGACCCTCAATTATCTTGTGTCAAACGGAAACAGTAACTGTGGCACTGCCAATAAGCCCTACCACAGAAAGATTTTGAGAAGTGAATAAATTTTATTTCTAAAATGCTTTATAATCATAAAAGTGCTATATCAGGGTCTCGAAGCGAACATTCATTCATTATCTACCATGTACAGAGAGCACTATGCTCAGCACTGAAGGAGATCTCGAGGGTTGGAATTTTTTTGTCTTTATTTTTAAAATTTGCTTTATTTCCTGTTTTGAATTCTCTCCCTCCTACCCCTGGCCTTGCTCGTCACCAGAAAGCAAGAAAACAAAACTGTGAAAGTCTCGGACTGCATATGGAGATAGAGTTTAGACACAATAGCTACCCTTATCACTTTGAGGCTAGTAGGGAGATATATGACAATACTTAATGTTATATTAGAGAAATACAAAAGAAAGGGCTTTGAA
This sequence comes from Sarcophilus harrisii, assembly GCF_902635505.1. NCBI lineage: Eukaryota > Metazoa > Chordata > Mammalia > Dasyuromorphia > Dasyuridae > Sarcophilus > Sarcophilus harrisii. Next base: position 345,973,954 of record NC_045426.1, read on the forward strand.
ATCTGAAGGAAATTATAAGATTATAAGGAATGGAGATTAGGCACATAGTACTTTTTTTGAGGGGAGATGTCTGTTTGTGATAATTGGCACTTAATAACCATTTGTTGAAAGGTAAGAAACAGTCTGGTAAAGTGGCTAGAGTTGAGCAGGGGGCTCTGGGTTGAGAGTCCAGATTCTCAAGAAGGAGAAGGGATGGAAAAGCCTTTTCAGGACAAGCCTCTTGAAGAGCCAACTAGTTTTCCTTCTTTCCCCATAGGCCTGGCTGACTGAAATCCACGAATATGCACAAAAAGATGTGGTGCTCATGCTGTTGGGTAACAAGGTAGGTGGCAACAGTAGCAGAAGAACTGGGTTGTTGGAGGGCCCTGGGCACTTGTATCCCTGGTCATCAGGCTCCTTATGAGTATCTATTGGCAGGTGGTTGCCATTTGGACTCAGCTGAGCCAGACTCCCTGCATTGGTGACTGGGAGGCATCTCTTTCCCCATCAAGTGGCCTGGAAGACCTCACTATGTTCCCATTCCTTGCATCCCATCTTAGGTGGACTCTACCCAGGAACGCGTGGTAAAAAGGGAAGATGGGGAAAAGCTGGCCAAGGTAAGTACACCAAGCAGGCATGGGTTTGGTTAGGAGTGGAGGGATGGAAATAAATCAATTAGTAAAATTATTCAGTGAAAGTCCCAGATGTGACCAACAGCAGCTCTGGATTATGTCTAGCCTTGTAATTTGGTCCTGTCCAAGAAGTGAGACTCATGGTCTCATTTACAAGTACCAAATGGACTGCTGGCCAAATTCCAATTGTAGTGACCTATCCTGGGCCCAAATAAAGCATACTTCACCTCCTCTTATTAAAGAGGTGCGGGACTATGAGTAGAGAATCTTGATGCAATGTATTGGTAGATTTTACTTGTCTTTGTTACAGATGGGCTCTATCCAGGTTGGGGTGGGTATGTAGGGAAATAACAGTGACATAAAAAAGCAAAAGTTATTCACGAAACCTTTTTAGAAATGAAACCTAAGGAGCCCGCTGTAATAGCCTTATGCTTGCAGCTAAACCCACCGGCTTTTCTCTTGCTTCGGCTTATAGCTGAGTAAGAAATTGTTTGAGATGAAATAATATCCTTAAACCTTGCTGAAAGACCTTAACCTTCCCTCAAGAACTAGATAGGGGAGAATGCTGGTCAGTGTATCCTGCTCCCCCAACATGGGCTGAGAGGAACTCATTGACAGATGTCCAAGGGACAAAAACTCCTAACAATCCAGGGGGAAGCAGATGTTGGGGTGAGGTAAGATCTTGAAGGATCCCCTACCCTAAAGAACCCCTAGGATTATGCAGGAGGGCCCACCCGATGCTCTGCTCCCTTACCTCCCCTCCAGCTGGCATGTTTTACAGGAGTATGGGGTGCCCTTCATGGAGACCAGCGCCAAGACAGGCCTGAATGTGGATTTAGCCTTTAAGGCCATTGCAAAGTAAGTTTTCTTTTTGCTCTATTTTTCAGAATTTTCTGGGATTGGGTAGTTGGGTTTGTTTTTGGCTTGGATATATGCATGGGAATGTGTTTGTGGGGGTATGCACCTATTTTCATATGGTTTGCCTTCCTGCCCAACTAAAGGCTTAGATCCTTGGTGACCCATTGCTTATTCAAATACTTTCAAACTTTAGCCCCCTGCAGAGGGAATCTGGGCTGTCCTTTCTTCCCTACAGCCCAAGGCCCAGCTGGGATTTCTCTACACCATACATAATTTGCATTTTGGGAGAGGTCAACTACCATCCACATAACTATCAAATCTATGGCAGTTTCTAGCTTAACCTTATGTGTTCAAGCAACATTGTCCATAACCACACATATTCTAGCTGGCTCCCATCTCTTTGCAGGGAGCTGAAACACAGGTCCATGAAGCTGCCAAGTGAACCCAAGTTCAAGTTGCATGACTATGTGAAGAGGGAAGTCCGAGGCTCAGGCTGCTGCCGCCCCTGACCTAGAGCTCCTCAAGCCTGCTAGCCCTTCCTAGGAATAGGTGACTGCTCCAATGCTCATGAGGCACCTTTCTTGTGGACAGTGTGTGCATGTGTTGTGTGTCACTCTTTGTAAAGGTGAAAAAAAGGAAGTTGCAGAGAAAAAGACAACTGGGTAGGAGAAAATTCTCCTAGGGAGAAGAAAACGGTGATGGGACTTTACTTTGAACCAGCAAGGATCCAGACCTGCCTGGAAACATAGTGCTGGGATAACCAACTCCAGATGCGTTCCTGGAATTAAGGTTCAGCAACTTCTCTTTTTAGCTGGTCAGGATACTCATTCCCTGGCTTTGTAAGGTAATGATAACAAAGGCACTGAACCTCATTAGTCTTGGGATGTTCGACATGGCATGTTCCCTTCACAAAGCATCTCACTTGACTAAACGAGTTTTGCCAAAGTTGTTTACAGACAGGAAGAGTCAGTTAAAAAGGACTAGTCTGGCTGCTCACTGTAGGTGACCTGTCTGTCCAGGAAGAAAATGGAAACTATTGTAATTTCAACCAATCTGTTGGTTTTCCCACATACTAACTCATGGGCTTTAGGTGAACTTCAGTTTCACCCACCACATGCAGAAAACCAACTTATTTAACAAATCATTTTCATAGTGAAAAGGGCTATGGCTCCAACTCATTTTTTGCTGCTTCTCTTCCTCAATATCCTTAATTATATGATTTATATCTTGTTGGCTTAAATTCCCCAAGGTTTCTTTGGAGATCCTTTTACATAAAGCCATCTTTGCTCAAAGCTATAGAGAAAGGTTATACTATTCCAAAATTTCAGTTGGAATGAGCGATCACAAGAGTCTTATTCTCAAGGTTATCAGAAAACAAAAAGCTACACATGAGTTTCACTAATCTGAACTTTCCATAACGGCAGTTACATTTCAGCATTACCAGGGTACCCAGGATTAAAAATCAAGTGGAACCTCCAAGAGGACTGGTTACTCATAAAGTAAGATTTTAGTATTTTGATGGGGGGAAAAAATTAAAGAGACCACAGAAATCATTCTAAGAACTGGTTTTTTTTTTTTTTTTTAAACTTGCTCAGGGGGAAAAGAATAGTTCTTCCTCATCAAAATAAACCAGGCTTAATTTTGTCCCAAGAACTGGGAACATTATTATTTGTTGTTATTTCCCTCCCTCCCTCCCTCCCTCCCTTATTAGAGATGTCAGTTTGGAACCCTACTCTGCTGATCAAATGGGACCCCAGCTTTGTATTTAGAGGAATTGTTGGTCACTTGACTCGATGCAAGCAGAGACTTGCATTTTTTGGACTACTTGACAGCTCATTGAGGATAGGGACCATTTTTTGACTTTTTGTATCCCCAGAGGTTAATAACACAGTCCCTGGCACATTCCAACAATCAACTTGGGCTGCCCTGGATGCTACAGGCAGGCCAAGAAAGCTGGAAGAGGGTGCTTTCTAAGAGCACAAGGTTTGCATTTACGTTCAATCCTTGGAAAGGTGATAAATTTAAAAACATTCTAAAACCTGATAGTTTGTGAAGATAACCTATGTGGTAGTACTTTAACGTGTTTTCCTATTACAAACCAGGAAATAGCATCTTGTGGTCTCTCATATAGGATAAGGTCATGGATATCAACCATAAAATACCTTACAAATGTACAGCTTTTTACAATTTTCAAGTCTGTTCCTGTTATCTCAGTCAAGCCTTTCAAAAACCTAAAGTAGGCAGTGGTCTCCATTTTGTGGGTTTCTATCACCCAAAATGGTTACACAGCCAGTCCTTAAACCAAGCCTCTCCACTCCTAGCATGAAACCCGTTTCAAATGGATTCAGTCAAAAAGCTATTTTTCCCCCCTTATTAAATATCCCTCCTTTCAAAATGTATTCCAATTGAGATAAGCTGAAAAAACCCCATTCCCATGGACTTAAATCATGTATCATTTTAAACTACTAGCTTGGAAATGAGTGATACCAGGAGTACGCTATCAAAGAGTCTGGGAGGGCCCTCATACACCAGCAAACTCCAGGAGTGGAGATTGAATAGAATATTTTTCAGGTTAATTTTGAAACAATTCTGTTAATTTATCAAGTTTTATTTGGCATACTGGCTGAAAATTTGGGCTCTGATCAACGTTTCAGGGCTCATCAAAAAGAGTTCCAGACAGTAAGGGTAACAAGGTCTTGAATTATTTCTATTTAATAAAATCATCTTGATGGTAGTATAACTACTGAATTCCACACAGGAGCTTAAACAGTATATAAATATATTGTATCCCAATCAGGAAAGCAGATTTAAAGAGTGATGAGCAAAGCTTTTGTCTTGTAACCAAAAAAGTTCAGATTCCATAGCCTCGGAATTCAACGGTCATACTGTATTATGTCTGATAGCTTTTTATATCACAAAGTGCTGCTGAAACAAGATTAAGTTACCCCAATTTGGTACAAACATCTTTCTTGTTGGCCCTTCTGTTCGTGGTATGATGTTCTACAATGCTGTCAATAAAGTTTGTTGTTTTTTTTTTTTTTTAAAGCAACATTGTACTTTGTGCTTTGCCCTCAAATCATTGGAAGGAAATTTTAAAAATTACTGAAGTTCCTCAAATCAAGATAATCACATATACCTAGAGTGGTATTCTACAAAGATCACACTTTCAACAAAGGGCATATAATAAAAGGGATCTGTGCACTCAAAACCCTCTTCTAACAACATTCTAACTGGCAACCTCCCAAAGAGACTGCCTAGAAGTTCACTTTTCTTTTCAAACACAATTTAGAAAAGGGAATGACCATAAACTTGGACCCGATTTGGCACTCAATTTGGGAAGATCTGAAGGACCCAACTCATAAGGGACATAAAAAAGACTATCTCTTTATAGAACTAGCCAAGAAATAAAGCCATTATTGTTATTTAAAAAATACTTAATTTAGATAAGATAAGACCTCTGGTAAACCAACAGAAGGAACTGAGAATATTGGCCCTGAAAAAAAGATATAAAAGGCTTTCAAATCCTAAAAAAAGACTTGGAAGGTAGTAGTTTTCATTCCTCAATTCAAATCTTAAAAGTCAGAATACTTGTTCAAATATTGTCACTGAGGTCCATTAGATAGTCTAACAGAGTCCTTTTCAATTCCAATGAGAACACTGGTACCAGTGGCCCACCCAGTGATTGATGTAGAAAATTAAGTAGCAATTTATCAATTTTCAGTTTATTCATAATAACTTTAATATACAATTGCAATTAATGACACAATATATAACAAAAGAACATTCGAGGGATACAAATTAGGGTACTATACCTGGAGCTCAGTCATCAGACCCCTGCACCAGGCATAGGAGACAGATGGGAAAGTACAAATATCAATGTCTTGATACTCTCCTCCCCAAATACTCCTAACATTGGGAAGTAAACAAGCATTATATAAAAATCTATTTTATATAAGTGATATACTTATTAAGTGCTCACTATGTGCCAGACACTAAGATAAGCACTTTACAAGTAATATCTCATTTGAGCCTCATAACAACTCTGGGAGGTAGGTGCTTTTATCTCCTCCAGTTTGCAGCTGAAGAAACTAAATTAGTGACAATAAGTCAAAAGAGGCAGGGAATTTAGGTTCGGCATTAGTCACTTTTCCTATACAGGTCCTGAGACATTTGGTAGCCAAGTCCTTGGTACTAGGCTACATTCCTGAGGACAACTATCTAGTGACACTCAGATCTAGTATATTAAAAAAAAAAAAAAAGCTTTGTCTTTATGTGGGCTATATGTAATTAGTTTGGACAAATTTATACTAAGACCCAGAGCAATAGGTTTTCAGGGAAGGCTAGAGACAGTTCAGAAAAGCACCATTTTCCACTCTCCTAATAGCTGCTTTGGATTTACCTGGTAGGACTTTGGGAGACTCCAATTTATAGTATCATTCCTGCAGAGGCTGCAACTCTACCCCTGGGGCAACTTTCTTTTCCATTATGTCATAAGGCAGGTTCACAATGGATGCTAGAGATAGCAAGGTATTCTTTCTGGACATTTTAAGTTTTTGTCAGATTTATCTCCATCAAGTGCCTCTTTATGACAGTCGTCTTATACAGTTACTATAGGGTAACTGCTTTTTGCAAGTTCATCTATATGCATTCTATCAATGTTCTGCATTAAGAAAAAATAGGCATATATGTGTGTATACACACACAATCGTTGGATAGTACTGGGAAATGAGTCTTCTCCACACCATGTTCTCTTCCCTCTTTCCCCAACCACAACAAAGCTGGCTGTGGTAGAAGTGATCCAAAGAAAGGATGCACTTTGGAGCCAGGATAACCCGTGTATATTAAGAAAGCCACTTAGCACCAGGTGATGCTGTATTCTAACTCCATAATTCCATTTCCTTTAGTACTTAAAGACCCAGAACAATGTGGGAAAAGGAGAATAGGGATAGGCACAAACACCAGAAGTAAAAGGCTGCTTCAGCAAGGAGCTCTGCCTAGTGTTTTAGATATAAAGGTCTGAAAATTTCATATAGTGAATGACCATTTAGCTGTAAGCTACTGGTCACATCCTGACTCTTACCACCCATAATCAAACTACCTTTTTATTATGGGCAGATTGCAGTAATCTTCTAGCACCCACCCCCTACCCCCCACCCCCACTTTATACTTACCCATAACACAAATGCATAGGGGACAAACTGTTGTAGTTTGCTCATCATGAAATCTAAAAACAAAACAAAACAACCCCCCCATATATTTAGAAAGAATGATTCTTGAGAAGACTGGTGACTTTCTGTCACACAAATTTCATGTTCAATTAGTCTTTAGTGAGCCTCAGCCTTGCTATATAATCAAACTGCATATGCAGATTTCATACGAGGTGTCAGAAATGGAAATGTCTCATCACTGGCTCAGACTATAAAAACATGTACAGATCTCACCTGTTTGGTGGTAAAGTCCATCCACAGCACAGGGCACACCTAAAAGTTTAAACAGGGCAGTTATTATCTACAATACACCTGAATAAAACTCTGAATAATTGCAATTCCCCAATAAGACAATAAATTGCAGCCTCAGATCTTAAAACATAATCAGGTATTGACATTGGCAATACTCATACGAGGTGTCAGAAATGTAGATTTCATCACCGGCTACAGAGAAGTTGTGGCAAATAGCCCAACGTAATTAAAAGTCGGGTCTATTATATTCCAAACGCTCCTTTTTGGAGAGGATATAGGTTTTCATGAACAACCACGGAACTTCTGGGATTTACCAGAGATCAGATTAACTGATAACTTACAACAGGAAAGATGATATCCTGAAGCTTTCTTTTCAAAACAATTCTTCCAGTGCTCTCTCACTAGGTGGCAGCAAATAAGCGGCACTGTTTTCTAACAACTTAGTCAATTATTCAAGTCCCAGACTCTAGATTACAGTACCAGACTCATTTTCCTCAACCAGGAAGTCGTTACCTGGACACCAAGAATCCCAGGTCATAGTAAATACACATCTACTCAAGTGCCTACTAAAAGTACTAAAGATGCAAAAGAGTCGCCAAAGACAGCGTTCACATCGTGTCCAGTTCTTCTAGGCTGGAGCAAGGGGGTTTTACCCTGAAGCCTGTGACCATGAATACCTGGCTCTCGGAACAACGAGGGCTTGCTTATTCCTGCCCACAGCCTAAGGGGGAGGTATGATATAAAGGGGTGTTCCTGTCCATTCTCAGAGCTTAATTAAGATCGGGATGCTGAAAAGATAACTTGCCTAGGCTTCCCTAGTCAATCAGTAGCCGACCTTAATCTTCAAGTTGCTCTCCCAGAGCAGACAAAAGCTTCACATAAATAAAAATATCCTGGGGATGGGGGTGTTTCAGTTTTTTCCTTTAAGTTTCACAAGCAGCCCGAAAAGCAAAAGCGGCTCTACCTAACTTTGACCTTGGATAGGTCTTGAACCGTTCTCCAGACCTCAATTTCCTCCTCTGTAAATGGGGCAGAATGGCCTAGATAATCTCTTTTAATATAATATTCCTTCACGCTCCTCTAGGAGGGGCCCCGCTGCTCTAGGAGTGGGACCGGCCCACGTGGTTCGACTAATTCAGGGCGACTGCACAATACAGAATACGCGAAGGCCCCGCTCACCTCGCCCTTCTGGGGCGCCGCAGGAAGCTGACACTGGTCGCTTCGGGTGTTCATTCCCAGGATGAAAGAGGAACGCCGGTCGCTGCCTCGAACTCGAAGCTAAGGAGATCCAACAAGCCGAGAGCCGCAGCACAACCTCAAAGGCGCCAGGTCCGACCAGAGAGCGTGCCAGCCAGAAAAAGAAGGAGAAGCCCGCCTCTTCTGGCTTTTATAGGGAACTAATTCTCTGGCTCTGCGATTGGACTACGTCTACAGGAAGTACCCGCCCACTTATGAACCTTGGCCCTCCATACCGTAGTTTCCGCAGCTCTCAGTTGCACGGGCAGTCGTTTCGGCTTTAGTTCACCAATCTGACGCTAGCTAACGTGCCTTCTCAGCGGGGCCACTTCCAGTCATAAGAACCGAAACTTCGTCCTACTATTGGGTCTGATCAGGATGGCCGGTGAACCAAAGCCAATAAAAATCCAAATTGTAACATAGAGTGATTTTGCTGTTTCCAATCAGGACTGGCTATGCGCGAGCCGCTGGGAATTGTAGTTTTCTTCAAGGATTCCTCGCCAAGTGGCTGCCGACATCGATGAGGTGGAAAGACTACAAGTCCCAGAGAACGTGGTTTCCGCGCGGTTCCGGCTTCGCGCACCCCGCCCCCTTCCCGGCAAGAGGTGGAGGAGGACCAAGGGGGTCACTATGTGCCCGGAGGAAGGGTCTTATTCCTCCGCCTCCGTTTTCGGGCAGCAGCTGACCGGTGAGTCCCCTCCGGGCAGCGCAAGTAGGGCTGAAGAGCTTTGGCGTTAAATGGACTATCCGATCGCCGAGGACTTGGCGGCCGTCCTTAGCTGTCACATTAGGAGAAAGGGACTTGGGGGTGATCGGGGCCGGGGGAGGGGGCGTCTGGCAGCCTGTAGCTGCGTTGTCGGACCTGGCCGACCCAGTCTGGGAAGAGATGGGCGCTGTCATGTCCATCGATACTGGGGATGGGGTCGGTCAGAATCTCCCGGGGCATCACTCACGGAAAAGAGGGAACTGGCGTATATGGCTTGGAGTCTGGGTGTTGGGGGGGGGGGGGTCATCATCGCTGGCCCTGGGGTGTCAGGGTCATCGCAGACTTGGGGACGGTCCCAGGCTGGCGGGACCCTCGCAGGCGGAGGGATGGAGTTGTTTCAGACGTGGTGAGGGGATCAAGCATTGTTGTCCAATCTGATCACGGCTGGGGGTGGGTACTGTTGTAGTTTCTTGCTGGGGGAGACACAGGGTCGGAGTTATTGTTGGATAAAGAAAGGAGATGGTCTTTGTCTTCACGTAATGGGAAGGAAGGAGCAGGATCTGGAGAGGGGAGGACAAGTGCTCCTGTGTTGTAGGTTGAGTGGGGTGGTGGTTAGAGCTACTTACTGTACTTATTTGCTTACTTATTGGAGGCTGAACTCCAGGGTAATAATGATAAATGGAAATTAGGAGAGTCATTCACTCTCCTACTTGGGAATGGGGAAAAGAAATCTTTTCTCTGTTAGCTTGAAGTTACATAGTATCTATAAAGAGTTTTGTGATCTGGACTCTCTGGATAAAGTGTCAAGAGCCCTTATGTTATACATTATATCCGGGCTGTAATTGACTGTACTCTAAGTTATTGCCAAAGTATGTGTAAATTTGTAACTATGCCTGGCACGTGGCATGTGGGGAGAATAAAGTAGCAGACTAGGACTGTATACTGAGAGATACTTTTCCTTGATACTTTTCCAGAGATGTAGATGATATCAGCCTTCTAACTTTCAGATTTGAATGTGCCTCCTGTGTTGGAGTTTTTTCTTTCCCATTTCTGAAGTTGTACTCTCTGTACCCTCACTTCAGTGAAATGAAGTAATTGTGTTGGGAATTAATAGTGTGTGATTCTCTCTCTTCATAGAATAAACTTCTGTGAAATTTCACTTCTCCCTTTTTCTGCAATGTGTGGGACCCAATCTTCTTCCTCCATGTCCAACCTTTGTTGCCCCGGGGTTGCTCCTTCCTAGCTCAAATAGATGATTCTTCAATAAAAATTACAGCTTCTCAGATGTTTTGTAATTCAGTCCTGATATTCTTTCTAGTCCTGAGTATCTGTCCAAAATAATCTTTTTCCTTTAAAGAAAAGCTTCCTACTTCCTACTATTCCCTTTGAATATCTTTCTGCCAAAAAGGACTGATTTTAAAATATTAAACTCCTGTATATCTATATTCTAACTACTCAGAGGCCAAAAATAGTGGCAGATAATAAATATGCAAATGTAACATTTCTAGAAAAGACAGCTCACCCTACAATGTAAGAAATAACAGTAAAGTACATGTTAGTCACTTCCCAATAGCAATAATATTAGAGTTCAGAAAAATACCTGGAACCTTCTCTGTTTGTATACAAAGCAATGTTTTTTTCTTTCTTTTTTTTTTTTCATTTTTCATTTTGTATTTAAGTTTGACATAAAAAAAAAATCATCAAATTAAAAAAAAAAGAAAAGGAAAGAAAAGTACCTGGAAACTCAAAGGGAGTCCTTAGTATTATAATTATTAACCTTTACAATTTTTGTTGCATTTTAAAAGAAATTTTGCTGGACAGTGCTGAGGATACATAGTCACATTTATGCCCAAGGTCTGTTGAAGGTGAAACTTCACTTAAAAGGAGCTCCCTGTTTAGAACTGTTCTTAGGTTAGTGCTTTTTCTGTAGTCAGGAATGAATTTATCTCCTCCCTCCCACAGATTCCCACACACCTTTATTTCAGAACCTGATGTTTTACAAAATCAGTTAAATCATTTCCTTCTCAACTGTGCAGAGGATTTGGCAACTGAGGCTGTGACCACCAGTCACCTATTGTAATATCTTAGAATGTGAGTTCCTTTAGGATTAGGGGCATGTTTTCATTTTTTCTTCGTACCTTAGTGCTTAGCACAGTGCCTGGCATATATGGGCTTGATAAATGCTTGTCAACTGACATCTCTTCTCATTATCATTCTGCTCTGGGTTATTCAAGCTGTTGACGGAGCTGGTCTATGAGTTTCTGTCCATTTGGTCTTCCCTTGTTTTATATCCAACAAGTCCTTTTTGATACTTTCCCAACATCCAGTTCCTCTCATGCTTAATTGTTTAGCCTTTCCCCCAGTTACTTTGTCCCTTGCTTTTCTAATATTAAAAACTCATGTTTGTATAGGCCTTTAATATCTTCAAAGTGTTTTGCTCCCAGCAGCCTAGTGAGGTAGGTAGCATAAATATTATTATTATCTTCGTATTTTCTCCAAGTAATAATACTTTATTATGAATTTTGAAATAATTTTTCAGATGAAGAAGTTAAGACACAAAGATCTGTCCAGACCACCTAGCTAATTCTATGATTCCAATCCATGCCTCTCTTGTCTATAAGTCTAATCTTTTTATTGTCCCATGATGCTTCTAATTCTTATATAACTCAGCTATAATTCTACTCAGTTTTGTGCTTCTCTTCATCATATCTTTGGAACCTCATTCTTTTGTAACAAGTTCTGTTTCATCCTCTCAAAACCATTTGGAATTAAAAGAAATCTGGTTTTTCCCTGAGGTCACATCACTTACATCTCAAGTACTGTTCACTTCTGTTGTGGTTTCACACTAAGAAGGCCAAAAGAAAGCATTGGCATATTCCTTATTTCTGGCCAAAATCTTCGACATTTGTTTTGTAGCAATCATTCAACAGTATTTTCCTTTTTGAATTTATGCCATCTAAGGACCTAGATTTAAGTGCTTATTCTATTATTTACCCTCTATTATTATTATGTAATTTTTACTTCCTCTCTCCTGACCGCAGACTCTCTCCTGTCAAATGATCTCAAAAGTCCTTTTCAGCTGTAAGTATTATCATTTCTCCTCCTTTCTGTTATTATTATCTTTCTATGAGAGATTTTTTCACCTTGTTTTTATGATCCATATAATCTTCTTCAGTCTATATCTTTTGACATCCTATATTTATTCCTTCATCATATTTCCTCCCTGTTTATTCTATTCTCTCTTGTCTTTCACCATGTCCCTCCTCAAAAGTGTTTTGCTCTAACTAGCCTCCTTCCCAATCTGCCCTCCCTTCTTTCACCCTTCTTTCCCCTCCACACATCTTCTCTTATCCCCTTCCCCTCCTATTTTCTTTTAGGGTAAGATGGATTTTGAGCCATTTCTATATTCCTCTACTGTAAAAATTCTCTCTTGTCTCTTTTATGTGAGATAATTTACCCCATTCTACTTTTCCCTTTCTCTTTCTCCCAGTACATTCCTCTCTCACCCATTAATTTTATTTTTTTAGATAGCATCCCTTCATAGTCAGTTCACAGCTCTGCCCTCTGTCTGTATATATACAGTTGCCCTAATAATGAGAAAGTTCTTATGAGTTTTAAGTGCCATCTTCTCATATAGGAATGTAAATAGTTTTACCATATTATATCCCTTATGATTTCCCTTTTTTGTTTACCATTTTATGCTTCTTTTGCATCTTGTATTTGAAAGTCAAATTTTCTATTCACCTCTGATATTTTTTCCCCATCAAGAATAATTAAAAGGCCCTTATTTCATTGAATGTGCATTTTTCTCCTGAAGGATTATGCTAAATTTTGCTGGGTAGGAGATTCTTGGTTGTATTTCTAGGTCCTTGGACCTCAGAAATATCATATTCCAAACCCTCCAGTTCTTAAATGTGCTATCCTGGTAACTGTCTGAGGCTCCATAACACTTGAATTATTTCTTTCTGGCTGCTTGAGTTTTTTTCTTCTTGACCTGGCAGCTCTGGAATTTGGCTATAATATTCTTGGGAGTTTTCATTTTTTTAGGATCTTTTTAGGAGGTTATTATTGTAGTCTTTCCATTTTTATTTTATCCTTTGATTCTAGAATTTAAGAGCAATTTTTCTTGATAATTTCTTGAAAGATGATGTCCAGGCTCTTGTTTTGATCATGACTTCCAGGTAATCCAGTAATTCTCAAGTTACTATGCTAGATCTCTTATGAAAGTCAGTTGTTTTTCCAAAGAGATATTTCACACCATATTCTATATTTTTTTCATTCTTTTGTCATTGTTTTTTAATTTCTTGTAGAGTCATTATCTTCCAATTGCTCAATTCTAATTTTTAAGGAATTATTTTCTTAAATGAATTTTTGTTTCACTTTTTTCATTTGGCCAAGCCTGCTTTTTAAGGCATTTGTCTCCTAATTATCTTTTTTTACCCTTTTTTTTTTAACCATTTGACCTAGTTTTTAAGGTGTCATTTTCCATTTTTATGTGTGTCTCTTTACCAAATTGTTGATTTATTTTTCGTTATTTTCTTGTGTCACTTTCATTTCTCTTCCCATTTTTTTCTTTATCTCTCTTAATTGATTTTCAATAAACTTTTTGAGCCCTACCATGATCTGAGACCAAGTCACATTTTTCTTTGAAGCGCTAACTTGAGCTTTGATTTTATCTTCTGAATGTGTATTTTAATCTTTCTGTGGTCAGAATATTTTTCCCTATTTGCTTATTTTCCCAGCCTGTTTCTAGACTTTTAACTCTTTGTTAAAGTAGGACTCTGCTTCCAGGGTGGAGAGCACACTGTCCCAGGCTTCATGGGTTTTATACAACTATTTTCAGAGAAACTTATAGGAACTGTAAGTTTTCAGTTCTTCTAAGGTAGTATGATTTAAAGAAGAAGTTTGTTTACTACTCTTCTGCCCTGTGCTTTGGTTTGTGAGTAACCACAAGGACTTCTACTCTGGAACTGTGAAGAGGGTCCTTGCTCCTCTGTGATCACAAACTCTGGTATGCTAGTGCTCCTCCTCAACATGAAGCTGCCATCCAGGACTGCAACCCAGATTCAGGTATGGGCAAAAAAAACCAGAATCCTGCCTCATTCTCAGTGCTCACAAAAGACCCCTGTAATTTTCTTCTGATCATTTGTTTGACCCTCTTACTATCTGTGAGTTGAGTGCTCTGGAAGCAGCTGTTGCTGAATCAGTGGTTCCTGATACCTGTTCCTGGTTTGCTAAGCCTAAGTCTATGCTGACCTGGGCTGGACTGTGCTCCACTCTTGCCCTGGTGTGATAGACCTCTCCTGATGATCTCCTAAGTTGTGTTTAGCTGAAAAATTATTTTACCCCTTCCTTAGTGAGTTCTGCTGCTTCAGGAATTGTTTATGGAATTATTTAAAGGTGTTTGGAGAGGCTTGGGGGAGAACTCAGGTGAATCACTGTCTTTTTTCCCCTCCCACCTTGACTGTCTCTGTCGACCTTCTTAATGAGAGCTCTCAATCCAAAGGAACTTAAAGGAAGCCAGGAAAGCCAATAAGTGGAGATGAGGAGAAATGATGTTCCAGGTATGGAACCAGCCAAAGAGAATGTCTCCAGTGGAAAGATAGAACATCTCCTTCATGGAACAGCCAGGAGGCCACTGTCACAGGGTCAAAGAGTTTGTGACTGGGAACAGAGTCTAAGAAGATTGGAAAGATGTCAGAGCACTAGGTTATAAAGGGCTTCAAACGCCAAATAGTGTACTTTGTATTTGATCCTGAAGGAGTCAGTGGAGGTTATTGAATAGGAAGGTGTTGAATAGGGAATCAGTGGTCTCCTAGAGCCATGAGCCCCTGCTAGATCTAAATCAATGAGTCTATGTTCTTATACTCTAAGTAAAGTACTTTGTAAATTTTAAAGTTCTATATCAATATAATAATTATTAATATTATTTCAGGATTTAAAACCCTTCTCTGATTAGCTACCACCTACCTTACCAGCCTGATTTTACACTGATTATATTATAGGCAGACTATACTACTGTGACATTTTAAAAGTTCAAGAAATATAGTTTCTGGTAATTACCTATTTTATTTATTTTATTTTATTATAGCTTTTTATTTACAAGATATATGCATGGGTGATTTTTCAGCATTGACAATTGCAAAATCTTTTGTTCCAATTTTTCCCCTCCTTCCCTCCACCCTCTTCCCCAGATGGCAGGTAGACCAATACATGTTAAAGTTAAAGTATATGTTAAATACAATATATTATTGTATTTATTATTGTTATTTTGCTGCACAAGAAGAATCGGACTTTGAAATAGTGTACCATTAACCTGTGAAGGAAATCAAAAGTGCAGGTAGACAAAAATAGAGGGATTGGGAATTTTATGTAATGGTTCACACTCATTTCCCTGAGTTCTTTCACTGGGTATAGCTGGTTCAAGTCATTACTATTCCATTATTACCTGAATTATAATAATAATAATTATTATTATTATTAATAATGCTAGCATTTTGTTAATTAAAAAAAAAAAAGTCAGTGATACTCTTGAATGCTAAAGGCACCTCATGGTGGTGGGCTCACAGTATGTATGTCCTTAGAAGAGTGGGTGTTTGCTAATCAGCAAACTTTGATTAACAAGGAAAGAAAAGAAGAAGGAGATGTAAAAGAAGAAGAAGAGAGAGAGATACAAATAATTCCTAAAAAGTAAATAGAAAAATAATTCCTGTTCTCAAAGAGTTTACATTCTAATGGGTAAGGGAGGAGGCATAACATGAAAGGAAACAGAAATGCAGTGGGGATAAGCAGGAAAGGGACCATAGTAAGTTTGAAGAGTCAGAAGCTGCCCTCAAAGAGGAATAAAAAAAGGCTGACCTGGGACCTTTCCCAAAATGGAGCTTCTGGGAAGAACTCACCAATGAGACCATGGGGACAGGAGACCAATTTTATTTAGTCTTGGCCCAAGTTTGGGAGTAATGGGAGAAGAGATGGAACTAGTCTGAAGTTGTGTGCAAGGAATAATCCATGGGATTTGATGTAGGAAAGGGAGGAGGAGTAGTTGGAAGGTGAGGTTGAAAGAAGTGCCATTGAGAATTTAAAGTTGAGTTGAGAGGATACCCCTTAAGGCACCTGTCTCCTCCAGACCAGAACACAATAAACTGGGCCTCATGCTATTCCAGTAGACATGACTCATTGGAGACTGGCAGAGTGAATGAAAGTCAGAGATTCCTGTTGCCATTCACTTGAATTGCCTTCAGGGTATTTGGGCAGTAGGCCAGAGAAGTGCCTAGATACAGCTGCCCAGACATACACTGCATGTTCCAGGGAAGAATGTTGGGGTAAGCGGCACATCTGGGAGAAAATCTATGTTTATGTTGCTATGGGAAATCCATGTTTCTACAGTATTTGCAGTACTTGCTCAGGGGCTCTGTTGACATAAAATTGCCTCTGGGGTGTGGGGTGGCAGCCAACATACAGCCTCATAGAAGGCAAGGAACGTCTTGGCCAGGATACCAGGTCAGACTGTTCATTCCAATGGAAAAGACCCTCTGGGATCATCGTCAGGTCCCACGTGCAGCTCGTGAAGCTTTTGGAAGCCATCCAGCAAGCACAGCCTCCCACCTGGAGTTCTGTTTAACTGTCTCTGAAGTCAGACCAGAGTCCACCCAGCTGGGAGCTGATGTTTTCACCAGTCCGGCTCTCCACCCTTCAGGCTTATTGCTGCTGAACGTGCAGCTTAATTATGGTTCCAGATCTCAGTATGTGCTGTTCTCTGGAAAATGTCAAACCACTAGGACCCGCCTGCATGCAAGCTGGATGCATGAAGCCCTGGGGCCAAGAAGCAGGCACTAAAAGGCCTTTCTCTTTCTCTTACTGTGGCAGACCAGGCAGCCTGTGACCCTAACAACAGAAAGCTCTGTTCTGAATACTCAGCCTCAAGAAGAATGTTCAGAGTCTTCCCTTCTAGAGTCACTTGATCCCTGAGGCCCAAGCCTGAAAGTACAAATTCCAGCCAAGGTGGACCAAGAACTATTAGTCTCTCCTGAGAGCTGGCAAACTCTCTAAGGCTCTAAGTGACTGCAATAAACCAGGACTAAAAGGGATTCCAAAGCAGACCTAGATTCTCAGATTCTAATGAGTATAATCAGTCAGTCATCAAACTCTTATGAAGTGCCTTGTATGTGCCAGGCACTGTGCTAAACACTGGAGATACAAAAAGAGACAGAAGACCATCTGCCCTTAAGGAGCTCACACTTTAATGAGAGGAACTGTATTTGGGACTTCATTGGTACAGGAAAATATCAGATGAGAAAACTCCCTCCAACACATAGTCTCTGAACCTAGAGGGTATTAGAGGGTAAATGACTGGTCCAGGACTCCATAACCAGAACATAACAGAACTGTGGTCTAAAGGTCTATGGTCTATGTCTAAAGCCAGGTCTTCTTGGCTCCTAGGCTAGATCTTTATCCCTTACATCATGCTGCTTGTCATACATAAAGTAAATGCAAAAGAAGTAACGCATAGTATAGTGGACTCTTTGTTCTACTACTAATTTTTGTGTCAATCCTTCCCTCTAAGCTCCTCCCTCCTCTTCTTTTCCCCACCCCAGTCCAGGGCTAACATTCCATGAGTTAGAGAGGCATTTGATGGGTGGGTTAGAGTGGTCATGAAAGTCTTTATGGAAGATATAAGCCTTGACTTCTCTACCATGTGGTGATCTAAGGCAATTCCAATAGACTGGGGATGAAAAATGCCAATCGCATCTAGAGAGAGAACTATGGAGACTTTGTTTTTACTTCCTTGTTGTTTTCTTTTTCCTTTTAGTCTGATATGCAACATGATAAACATGGAAATATGTTGAAAAAGGTAGCACATATTTAACCTATATCAGATTGTTTGTTGTCACAGGGAGGAGGGAAGGAGAAAATTTTAGAATATAAAGTGTTACAAAAATAAATGTTGAAAACTATCTTTACATGTATTTGGAAAAATAAAACACTATGAGACTTGAAGAACTGGTTGAATGTGGAAGGATGGAGGAGTGTGAGGTGATGGAAATGTTTTTCTTGGTGATGACCTAAATAAATGTAGTTCTCCAATTATTTCCTTAGAAGAAACATCAGAGACCAAAGGTGTTAGGTAGGGAGCTTGGAGAGAGAAGAAAAGCACACCTTTTTCTTCATACATATATGTTCTCAACAAATTACATTACTTTTACCTGTCCCCTAAACTTATTCCATCTCTGATCTCTGTTTTCATTCAGGGCATCACCCATGGCTGAAATACATTCCCTTCTCTTTGCTTGTCATAATCTTTATCTTTCAAGACTAAGGTCAGGCACCACCTTCTCTGTGAAAATTTCCACAATCTCCCCTCTCCTCCTGCTCTCCCCTCTCTCTCCTTCCACCTGTACCTCCCCATCTCTATCTCTGTCGTACATACATGCCCGCACACACATTGCTATGACTCTCTTTTCTCAAGTTCCCTTGTAGTAGTATAGTTATATGTATGTTGTATTCCACCAGTAGGATGTAGACTTCTTGAAGGCAGATACTATTTTATTTTCCCTTTTGTCTTTTTATCATTATACATTTCATGCCTTTAATAAGTTATATATAGCAAACACATAATAAATGTTTGTTGAGTTGACTTGAATCAAAAGATAGGGGGCTATATGAGAAGAGAATCAGAGGGTGGGTATTTTCTGGGGGAAGTAGGAAAAAAGCTGGAGGAGTGAAGAATAGGACTAATTGAAGAAATCTGACTCCTGTGGAATGAAAGCATCTGCTTGTAAGCATCATTAGTCAGAGGTAGCTATTAATCTTGGCTGAGGAAAGGACAAGAAACCTTTTTTCAACTAATAACACATAAGCCATGTTTGAATGGAAGGACATTCTGGTATGCATCAGTGAGCCAGCAATAAAAGAATGTTTCATGAGATCCCTGGTTGAAAGTAGATGCAGTTTAAGTAGTTTCTGTCTGGCAGCATGAATAAGATGGGACCTCTGTCTGCATCAGTTATTGCATAAAATCCCGAGAGAGATTAGCATGTGGGACAGAGGGGAAAGGTGTTGTAAAAAAGAGTTATCAGTAAAAAAAAAAAAAAAAAAAAAAAAAGGAAACATTTTAAAATATGAGGTGGATCCCTCCCAACCAGGAACAACATGTTTATCCTGTTTATCCTTTTGCTTATCTTTGTTACCTACGGCAAGTCATTTCATCCCCTTGGACCTCAATTTTCTCATCTGCAAAATATGGAGATTGTATTAGGGGGCCTCTGAGTTTCCTTTCAATTCTCTCTGAATGAAAACCTCTGGACATCGTTGCTGCATGCATCCTCTCCTGATGTACGACTAGACTATAAGCAGTGTTCTAGGGAGTCACTCCTATACTGAGAAATCTGAGAAGTATTTGTGAATACATATTTTTTATTATTTGACTTTGGACCTCAAAATTAGAGATCTACAAGGCATAGAGAAGTCTCTGTTCCAAATCAAAATGCAATGATATTTTAATGATGAATATAGGGACCCTGCCAGAGACTATAGGGACCCTCTACAGAGGTACAAAGTTTCCAGTATGAGAATTATTCAGAACCAAATATTTCCAGTGCATGTTTACTGTCAGATTTGGGTCACTTACAAATTTTTGAATGGAAATAATCAATTTGGGTTAGGTCAAGAGTCACTTTGTAATTTTATACAATATTCCCTACTTGTATCCTTTCAAAGATATACACATTCGCTCAGGATGCTTTGAAGTTTTAGTTTCCTTTGGGACTGAAAGGTTCCTTTTGATGTTTATATCTTTCTCTCCCTTCCCTCCTTTTCCCTCTCTCTTCCTTTCCCCTTCTCCCTTCCTTTTCCTTCGCTCCTTCTTCCTCCTTCCCTTTCCTTCTTTCTTTCCCCTTCCTCCTCCCCTTCTCACCCCTTCTCCTTTTCCCCTTTCCCTTCTTCATCCCCTTCTCCTCCCATTCCCCTTCTGCCTCCTCCTTCTCTTCTCACTCTCTCCCCCTCCCTCTCTCCTCTCCTTTCCTCTCTCTTATTTCTCTTTCTCTCTCTTTCTCACCTTCTCTCTTCCTCCTTTTCTTCCTCTCCATGTAGTATACATAGCTGAGTTTCACAGTCTATGCCTTGTCCATCCTTTTGCTTTAATCAAGCTTTGGGAGAGCTATTTCTGAGTACTAATCTCTTGAGACATCTCAGTAACTAGTTGGTGTGAAGTTGTTCTACATGCCCTCTGCCAAAAAACCATGGCTGATTCCGGGAAAGAAAAAAAACAGCAAGAAAAAGAGGCTTTGGAGTCTCCTTCTCTCAGTTTCCTGTTCTTTAAGAATGACTAGACAATTTCCTAGTCTGGAGAAGAATTGGTTCTAAAAGCTATTTGACCCAGATATTGCCATAGGACATTTTAGGAGTGGACAGGCAGGTTTTCTAGTATGAATTTGGGACTTTTTTTTCCTAATGGAAAGCTAATAAATATTACTTTGATCTGCATTACAAGTCAGGCATACACAATTTCTGATCAAGATACAAAAACCTCAAATCAAGTGAGGTAGACAGACCCCTTTTAAATGGCACTTTACTTTTCCTTTCAAATAAGTAAGCTCAGAGCAATTGGAAGTGAGTGTCACTTGGGAGCCTTTTCTGGTGCTGTTTCCTGATTTTGTGTTTCAAGCTGGAAACTTTGTTAATGGAAAACTAACTTCCTCTTGGGTTCTCTAAATTTATCAAAGTGGCTTCTAGATCTGGAGACAGGCCTTTCTTAAATTAAGGTAGCAGTGTTGAAAATAAAATGCCATGATGATTATTAGATTAACTGATTCTCTGAGGGTTTCTTTTTGAAGTTAGGAACTTCTGTCTAGCTTGTTGTTATATTCATTCAGTCAACAAATATTAAGTGCCTAGTATGTGCTAGGCACAGTGTTAAGTCTGGGGATTCAAAGACAAAAAGCAGTTAGGCCCTAATCTTCTAGGAGTTTGAAGTCTGTCAGAACTACTGTATACACAGATATTTGTGTACAAAATTTATACCAACTTTTTTTTTTCTCATGGTTTGGTCTGATTTTTCTTCCACAACATGACAAATATGAAAATATGTTTAGAAGAATTGTACATATTTAACCTATATCCTATTGCTTGCTATCTTAGGAAAGGGGGAAGTAAAGAAGGGAGGGAGGAAAAATTGGAACACAAAGTCTTAACAAAAATGAATGTTGAAAACTATTTTTACATGTATTTGGAAAATAAAATACTTTTGAAAATTAAGAAACACAAAAACCAAATAAAAAAATTTACACCAGATCTACAGGTATAAGTGGGGATAATGTTATTATATACATGATAATGAGAGGAGAAGGGGACCTCACTGCCTTGGAAGATCAGGAAAGATCTTGTGTAAGTGATAGTACTTGAGCTGAGCTTGGAAGGAAGTTAGGGATGAGGAGAGAATGCATTTCAGGCATGTGGGCAAGCTTGAAAAGATATGCAGATGGGAGAATGTCATATATGAGGAAAAGCAAGAAAAAATTTGGGTAAACAGTAGAGAATACATGAAGGGAAATAACATAAAATTAGAAATATTAATATAATACATATAAAGTCAGAAAGGCTTGGGGCAGGTTGTGAAAAGCTTTTTATGTCAGAGAGAAGAGTTTACATTTGATCCTAGAGATATGGGGGCACCCCTGGAATTTGAAGGGGAAGGCAATACAATGAAGCCTGTGCTTCAGGAATGTCATCTTGGCAGCTCTATGTGGAGGATGGATTGGAGAGGGGAGTACATTGTCTCTGGGGGACAGACTATCCTTGGGCCAACACAATTGGAGCCATAGCAGAGGCAGATCATTTTTTAGGCATAAATTTGCAGCAGAAGGAGTGCACTGGATTGGTCAGTTAAGCATTTATTAAATACTTCTTGTGTACCAGGCACTTTGCTAAATATAGGGGATGTAAAGAAAAGCAAAAATAATTCTGGCTTCAAGAAACTCACATTCTAAAGAAGGAAAGTCCACATAAATAACTAAATACTTACAAGCCCCACCAAGTAGATGGAAGGTAATCGTAATCTTAGAAGAGAAGGCACTAGTAGTTGGGGAACCGGAAAGGCCTCCTGTGAAAGGTGGGTTGTGAGCTGATACTTGAAAGAAATAAGGGAAAGTAGGAGGCTGAGGTTAAGGAGAGAATATTTCAGTCATGGTGACAGTCGGCACAGAAGGCAAGGATCCTGGAGGAGTGCCACATGCAAGGAACAGCAAGGATGCCAGTGTATCTATATGGGAGAGGAATAAAGTAGAAGACTAGCCAAGGCCAAGCAGCAAAGAGCATTTAGTGACTCTGGAGGCAAGAGAGACCACTGGAGCTTACCAAGTGTGTATATGTGAAATGGGGGGATAGGGAGAGCATTGGGTGACATGTCAGATCTGTTCTCAAGAAAAATTACTCTGAATGGAGCTCAGTGGAGGATGGGCAAAGATGAGACAGGAAGAACAATTGGAGAAGACTCTTGAAATAGTCCAAGAGAGAGGTGATGAGAACTTGAATTAAGATTAGTAGAGAAAAGAGAGAAAGGAACATGTGAGAGATGTTGTGAGGGTAGAAATGACAAGATTTGGCAAAAGATTGGATATGTGGAGTGAGTGAGTAAGGAGTTGAGGGTAACAGCAGAATTATAGTTCTTGGTGAGTAGGTGGCAATAATCTTACCAATAATGGGAAAGTTTGGAAGACAGAGGATGAGAGGAAAGAATGTTTTAAATGATGAGTTTGAGAGGCCTACAGGATATCTAAGTTTGATATATTCAAAAAGCTGTTGATGTGGACCTAGGAATCGCCTACAGAGGAGATGATAATTAAATCCATGGGAAGTGATCAGATCTCTTGTGAAAAGATATAGAAGCAAGAGGGAAAAGAAATGAGGCCAGAGTCCCAGGGGATAATCCTAAGGAGAAGGTGATCCACAGTGGCAGGTACTGTAAGAAGATGAGGAAGTATGAGGATTGGGAAAAGGCCATTTGATATGTTAGTTATGAGATTATTGATAACTTTTGAGAGAACAGTTTCTTTTGAATGATGAAACCAGAAGCCAGATTGCTGAGGTCTTGAAGAAAATGAGCGAAGAGGAAGTAAAGGTAGAAAGACTTGGATTCCAGTTCCGGCTCTGCCTGAAGTCAATTTCTTATACTCTGAGCCTTAGAGAGTCTCATCTATAACATGAAAATAATCCCAATGCTCTCAACGGCACAAGGCTATTGTAGAACTCTGATGAAATATGTGTCAAAGAACTTTGTAACTCAAGTATAATATAAATCATGGGATTATAGATTCATAATGATATCAGTAATGATGATGATGATAATTTATATAATATAGCACTTTCTATATGTCGGGCACAATGCTGACCCTTTACAAATATGATCTCAGAACAATCCAACATGGTGGATGTTTTATTTAGTCCTATTTTACAGTTGAGGAAACTGGAGCAAATAGAGAGTAAGTGACTTGCCTGAGATCAGTGGCTAAGGCCAGATTTGAACTCAGGTCCTCCTGACTGCAGGGTACTTTCTCCACTCTAGGTTTTCTTTACTTCCCTGCCTAGACACCTTCATTAGATCAGATTACATTAGATTAAAGCTCCAAGGGACATCCTAGCCCATCTAGTACAGGACTTTTTTAACCTGAGATCTATAGATATATTTTAGAAGCTCTTGTCAACTTGGATAGGGAAAAAAATTAGATCTTTATTTCAAAATAGTTGATTCTCTTTATAATGCTGTATATTTTGTTTTGTGCTTTTAAAATCTCAGGACTTCACTACACTGCCAGAGGGGTCCAGGACACAAAAAGTGAAGAACCCTGATTTAATATAACCACTAAATTGTACAGATGAGGAAGTAAAACTGTTGTTATTTAGAGTCACCTAGGTAGGGTAGTCACCAAGCCCTCCCACCAAAAACAGTCCTTGCCCTGAGCTGTGCTGTGCTGTATAGTCTCCCCACATGATTCATTTGCATTCAGCCATAAAAGTTTGGGGTCACTGTGATCTCAATACTTTGGACTGTGTCCTGTCTGTCTGGACAAGAAGTAGTGCAGTATAGTGGAGAACTTTTAGAATCAGAAGTTTCCAGGCCCAAACTCTGCCATTTAGCATTTCTGGGCTCCTGGCAAGTTACACTTCTCTCTGGTTCTCAGGTTTTTCATTGTAAAACGAGAGAGATTGAACTGGATCTGAGGTGTCAAATAGAAATATCCCTGCTGGGGCATTGTAACTTTAAAAATCATAAATGAATATTTTCTGGGGTACATTGTAATTTTTTTTGTTTATTTTTGTTAAACATTTTCCAATTACTTTTTAATTCAGTTCCTGAGATTGACATCCCTTTAAATGAGATGATTTCTTCTAAAGTCCCTTCCAGGTTTAAAATTAGGATTCTCTGACCAAGCTTTGAGACTGTGTTAAGAGAGAACATCTGTATAACTGGAGGAGAGAAATCATGGATTGCAAAATCAAATCCTGTTTGTGCTCAGTTTTTTTAAAAGCTTGAAATCTCTAATTCAAAATACTAAAAAAAAAAAAAAACAAAAAAACAACCTGTTTGCTTAGTTGGGGAAATTGCTCCTCATTTCACAAGTTATTTGAATCTAGCTGGTGCCTTTCCATTGACGATTCTATGTGACTGAACATGTGAACAGAAACCTTTTCTACCTTTCCCTCATCTTCTCACCTCCCCTGGAAAGCCAAGGACCTTTAAGATGAATCTGTTCCTGCTAATGAAGATGATGGGGGACAGTTTGTCTTCTAAAATCATTTGGTTTGGGACAAACTCAACCCAGCTGCAGCAGGAGTTGTGATTGGCCGAGATCTGGGGTTTTCCAGGGTGATTTGCATATTGTCCAGTTCTCTGCATGCCTTTCTGTTTACATCACTTTGGAGAGACACATAGAGGCACCCACGCAGATTGAACAAGAGACATTTTGAAAGAGGATGAGTGTACAGGACCAGCAAGAATTTCTTAGGAGGTAAAGTGTTTGTCTTTTCTTCTAGGTTTGGGGGTAACAGTTGGGTATATTTCAGCAGAGATGCTGATGCTGCCACTCCCCTCCCCACCATCATTATGAGTTGTCTTAATTTCTGATGAAATTGGCATTTTGTACTTTTCCTCTAGCAAACTGTGGTTTCTTGTAGCATATGGATATTAAAATTCAGGTTGCTTTTTAATCAGTAAACTCATACTGACCTAGCAACTTAACTATTTTCGGTTCTGTGGCTAAAGTGTTAGCCTAGGCTGAAGGGGATTTTGAAATGAAGTTAATTTCCAGTCTAACTCTGTATCTCTCAGGGAACACTTCACTTTATGTTTCTGTAATGTGACTGCTATTTTGCAAGTACTGTTGGCTAATTTGCTGCTAACTTGTTTTCCCAGTGAAATCTTGCTTTAGACATTTCTATACTTCCTTATTTCTTTGCTCTGGACTTTGGACCTCTGGCTGAACAGCCATCAAGACTACAGCTTAACCCAAACCTGTTCAGATATTCTGCTGTTTGTCTTCATCTCCCAGGATATAAAATAGTAGCTGCAAGTCGTTGTGTCCTGTTTGAAATCCTTGTCAAAAGCAAGCTTGTGAGAACCTTTGAGTTTTGGCTTTTCTTTTGCGTGGAAGAAGTAGATACCTATTTTGTACTTGGTGGAGGGGAAAGTGCGTCTTAAACCTGGCAGTTTTCCCTGTGTAAAGAGCTTCTCGATCTGCCCTAGAAGCAAAACTGTAGTTTTTGTGTTAGTGCCAGCTGAGGTGTCCTAGTTAAAGCCTTGCAGTCCAGGGTTTCGAGGCACAGCTAGCGGAGAACAGAAGGGAGACCCTGAGGGCTGTCCTAGTTTTGTTTTGTGTGTGAACCAGACAGCACACAAGTGAGGAATTGAAGTCACATGTTTTCCTGAACAGAGACTGCTATTGATTGTCCTCCAGGTTCTAGAAGCTGACTGGCCTTTTGACCCTTGCGATCTTGCCTTTTGAGCACCTTTTCCTTCCCCTAATAGATTTTTGGAGACTCCACAGGCTGCCAGGAATAATGCTTAATGCTTCATCTCCCATACTGAGGGCCCCATAGAATTTTTGCTGTGCTACCAAGAGCCTGCAGCCTTCTCAGAGCTTATGTGGTGTGGTTTGGGTTCAGCCTGAAGACTAGAATCAGAATTCCTAGCACTGGAAGGTCCCATAAAAATCATCCAGTCTAACCTTCCCATTTTGTAGGTGGAGAAACTAAGATTCAGACAGAGTTAATGATCTAAAAATCCCAGTTATGTGAGAACTGGAACCCAGGGCTGCGTTTCTTCTATTCCACCAACTTGGGGATAAAGTAATACTTTATGTTGGAATTGGTCATGCAACTATGTAGCCATTCGAGTTGAATGTGAAGGTTTTTATCTTTCCTACTAGCCTTAGGAATGAACAGTACAGGGAGTGGGGTGTGGGGTGGGGAGGTGTACATCATTGAGTTGGAGCCCTGCCTCAGGTTTCTTCTCTTTCCAGAATATTTGAAAAGGCTGCAGGCAAGCCCCATGTACACTGCCTTTGTTCTGGGTGACTCTTCCCCCTGGTGAGCACTCATTCTCCTGCTAGCCCCTCTGCCTGAATGGCATTATGCCATTCCAATTATCTGTGAGGAGCTATAACACTTAATGCTCATTCCATTCCCTGCCCCCTTTGAGAATGTGGATAGTTTGTATGTATAGGTCTGTTTGGGAATGTTTCTGTTTTAATACTTTTATTTTCCCCTGTTAAATGTAAAACAATTTCTTATATTTGTTTTTAAAACTTTTGAGTTTCAGATTCTCTCCCATCCTCCCTCACCCCCACTGAGAAGTCACGTGTGAAGTTATACAAAACATTTCTATAAAAGTCAAGTTGTGAAAGGAAACATAGATTTCCCCCTCCCCTCAAAAAAAAAAAAAAAAAACTCAAGAAAAATAAGTAAAAAAAAAAGCATGTTTCCATCTGTATTCAGCCACAGTCACTTCTTTCTCTGGGTATCGATAGGATTTGGGGATGTTTCAACCAATTATTTAGTTACTGTTTCCTGGATGCAGGGTATTGATCTCAGGTACAGGCACAGGCTTTGGAGTCAGAGGATCTAAGTTCAAGTTCTTGGCAAGTCACTTACATGCTCTAGGATCTGGAAATCAAGAGTACTATACTATGTGGCCTATGGGGTGTCTTCCAGCTGAAGATCTATGATCTGTGTGACCTTATAGAAAAGCAAATATTTGGACTCTGCCTTCACAGAGCTGCCAAATTAATTAGGGAAATGATACATAGGGAAGGTCACCTAATATTTTCAGGTGAGATATGTATGGCGAATACCAAATGAATAGAAGAGACTGTAAGCCATTTGTTCAGAAGAGGGAGAGATCATTATGAGCCTAGAAGGCTTCCTAGAGAAAGCACCTTATAAGCTATAAAATCTATATAAAAGAGTGGTGTGTAGATCTTTATTATGGAAATCATAGGTCCCTAAGAATGTCGCTTTCACCTTCATACCTTCAAATTAAGGTCTGGAGCAATAAGGAACTTTGGATAATTAGCTCATGATCCTGGCAAACATCAACTGTCTCACTTTAGTTTTTCTGTTGAAAGTGAGAGGCTGAAAGGTGAGTGATAAATGGTATTGATTGGAAAGGGGAGGAAGAGCAAGCTTTCCAAAGGGAATTCTCTGAGCACAGGGGCAGACAGGAATATTCTAGATAAATTTAGGAAACAATCAAGAGACCAATCTGGATGGAATAGAGTTTTATGTTGCTATATTCATGCTAATATTATTGATTTGATCTCATTCAGCTCTAAACTAGAATTCAAGAGATGTGGGGTCTGAGTCCCAGTTTTATTGTATACTTTGGACTGGGCACTTTCAGAGGCTCAGTTTTTTACTTATAAAATGAAAATGGTAACCTCTGCCCTGCCCACCTCACAGGGGAATTGTGAGCATCAAATGACACAGCAGGAAAGCACTTTATGAGCTATAAAGTCTGTGTAAAGAGGGAGCGGTGGTGGTTTTGTATAGATCTTTATTATGGAGACCATAGGCCCCTGATGATGTTGTCTTCACCTTCATACTTTCAAATTAAGATCCGAAGAATAAGGAACTTTGGGTAATTAGCTGATAATTAGCCCACTAGCAAATTGGCTCACTTTAGTTTTCCTGTTGAAACTAATAGGCTAAAAGGTGACCACATTAAATCCCAATTGGTAATAGTTAGGATTTAATATGGTCACCTTTCAGTCTCTTATTTATTATAAACTTTCTTCCCCACACTGAATCACATCCATTTCTGGAACATGTGTAATTTCTGCCTTCCAGGAATTCTTGTCAAAATAAATGAAAAGTGCGTGCGCGTGCACACACACACACACACACACATACATATACACACTCACAAAAGAATTTGAAAATTCAGCCCATGATACAGTAACATCTTCCTTAAGACACAAAACCATATGCTGTATCAGAGCCCGCTATGTTAGTATATAGCATTGGGAACCATAGAATAATCAGGACTGGTAAATAAGTTGGAGATCATGTAATCTGATCCTCTCTTTTTACTCATGAGGAAACTAAAAACAAGGACTTGGCCAAAATTGTACAATGAGTTAGTGAAGAGAGCACTGGATTAAGTAAGAATAAACATTCTTATTTAAAGACCTGAATCTGATTCCCAATACTCTTTTGTCAATAAATATTTCTCTTTTAACTATGTACACTTGGGAAACAAAGACAGTTGTTTTTCCCTTTGAGACATTTATTTTCCATGTTGAAATGACCAATCAGCTTAGGTTTTAGAGTGCCCAAGAAGAACCAGATGGCTATGGTTGCTTAGCTTGGGCTCTGGGACAAGGGCTCTATACCCGGAAAGGGTCCCATCTGAGAAGGAAGCAGTGTTAGAAGGCAGATATGTGGTAGGGGTGAGGGGGGTCAGACAGAATCTGCTACAAAAGCTATTTAGTCCAAGACATTCTTATCCCTTAATAGTTGATGTCTGAAGGGAACAATACTTTTCACTGCCATTGGTTTATGGAATTGTCAAGCTTTTTCCTCTCTAATCCCAGGCAGGAATTGCTACTCGTCTCCTTGCCAGGCTAATGGCCTCTACCTCTCACCCCACTGCTACTACCATCACCTACTAACTTGAGAAAAATTCCAGCACCTAGGTTATCTTCTACTTTTAGATTTAGTGCTGTGGTTCCAGTTATAACACTACTCCCATCCCTCCTCTATCCTCCCATTAGCTTCTTTTCTCCTGTGGCCTTTAGAAAGCAAGCTGTTCTGTTACTGAAAGGACCAAGGCACCCTGGCCTGAGCACAAGATAGGCTGAACTACTATTAATGATTATCAAATTTGTTGTTATCAAAAAAGCTTCCCTGGGTCTAGTGGCCTTGTTTCTTCTAGTCAGACAAAATATGAAGCTGGTGAGAGAAGTCTCTAAGGAGAATGGATGGCCCTAGACATAGCCTGGAAAATGCATAAGAGCATTGGGGACTCTGAAAAGTCTGTTAATAATAATGAGGATGAGAGAATTTAGGGCTTGACATATATTATCTCATTCTGTCTTCATAACTCTGTGAAATAGGTATTGTTATTTCCATTTTACAGATGAGGAAACTGAGATTGAAAGCATTTAAGTGATTTGCCAGAGGTCACATAATTGCATATAAATTAAGTTGGTATTTGAACTCAGGTCCCTGACTCCCAAGTCTTCTCTCCATTAGTCCTAGGATCTCCTTGGTCATCCCAGCTTGACTAAATGATTAAAGGAACTCTTCTAGAAAGGCCCTATATACAGACTTGATGTTTTCTCCCTTCTGCTTCCCTTTTCTCTCTTTTGGCAGATTGGCCTAGGATTACCTGGCTTCAAAGCCAGCTATACCACACTGTCTTTGTATTCCCCAATAACAGCACAAATAAATACTCTTAGCTATTTCAAGGAGATTTACCATAAGATACCTTACAAGGGGTCTACTTTGGGGGAGAAGGCAGAATAATATTTACAAAACTTCTCATGGCTAATTCTGACCCTTAGTACCAAAGACAAAACATATGGTTTGTTCTCCTTAGTTCCTTCCTGCCTTTTTCTTAACCTGGACCTTTATGGAAACTCATTTCTAATTTTACTGCTATGGAATTGGCAGAGCAAGGGAAACCTTCTGGAATCTAGTTGTTCAACCTTCCCTATGGCGTGGCAACTTAGAATCTAGAAGACACATCCTTCTATAGCCCAATGCTCTCACCATTAGCTCTTAAAATGAGGAGTTTGAATCAAGCAAGAAGATCCCACAACCCTGTGATCTGTGAATGTTTTGAAAGGGAAGAACCAGACAAAAGAATCAGTTTGTAGAATCTGTTTCAAGGTACATAGTGCAATGGATAGACTGCCAGTCTGGACTCACTCATCTTCCTGAGTTCCTGGACAATTCACTTAACTCTGTTTACTTCAGTTTCCTTATCTGTAAAAGGAGCTGGAGAAGGGAATGGCAAACCATTCTAGTAGCTTTGCCATGAAAATCCCAAATGGTATCACAAAGAGCAGGACACAACTCAACCACCAGTAAGAACAGAGTTGAAGCAAGGGGGACAAGGGGGAAAGTAGTTTAACTCATTGACTATGGCCTGGGGTGACCTATTAGGCTCACTCAGCACTCTAAGCTTAAAAAAAAAAAAAAAAAAAAAAAATGTTTTTCAAGCCCCTTGGCTCTCAGTCTAGTGACACCTTGAAGATTCATCTCAATGTTCTGACCCTATCAGACTCTACTCTTCCCTGTGTCTCAACTCAATTCTTGCTGAAGATGCTCTAAGCTGGATTGGCTGTCTGCTTTTTCCTTTTGACAGACTTTAAAGAATTACAGAACTCTAAAGAGACTTTATCATCAAATTCAAACCCTTCATTTTCCAGAGAAGTAGAATCTCTTACCCAAATTAGCAAGTAGTCATCAAGTCCAAAACTTGCCCCAACACCATTATGACCTCTTCCATCTGTACACTGTAGTTTTAGCCCTTTGGACCAAGCCTATGTCAAGAGTCCTCTAATCCTGATCATCCATGCCTTTACAATGTGTCTGCTCATCCCAAATTAGCTTATTTTCCAGCTTTCAACCTGTGTTCTTAAATAAATTCCTAATTCCCCAATATTGGTCAAATTAAGTTCATAGATATACTTTCAGTCCAGTAGGGATTTTTCCCTTTCCCAGATATCTTATGCCACCTCAGAGGTGTAAGACTCTCATGTGGGCCTCTGGATCCTGATGGCAACAGCAATATGTCATTGTAATACAGAACTACACAACATTATGCAGAATCATAAACATATTATCTCTGTCCCTCACCTTCCTCAGTAATTTGACTAAAGTCATGTCACTACAGATTATTGTCAGTGCTAAAAAATTCAGATCTCTCTGGTATAGAAATTTATTTTACAAGAAAAGATAATGATAAATGTTGGAAGAGATTTAGGAAAACTGGGACACTAATGCATTGTTGGCGGAGCTGTAAAATGATCCAACCATTCTGGAGAGCAATTTCCCAAAGGACTACAAAACTGGGCATACCCTTTGACCCAGCAGTTTCATTACTGGGTCTGTATTCCCAGGAAATCATAAGGAGGGAGAAGTTCCCACATGTGCAAAAATGTTTGTAGCAGCTCTTTTTGTGGTAGCAAAGAATTGGAAAATGAATAGCTGCCCATCAGTTGGGGAATGGCTGAACAAGTTGTGTTATATGAAGGTAATGGGATATTATTGTTCTCTAAAAAATACGAACGAGCTGATGTTAGAAAGGCATGAAAAGATTTATATGAACTGATGCTGAGGGAAACAAGCAGAACCAGGAATAATATATTGTACACAATAACAGCAAGAATGTGCAATGATAAAACTGTGAAAGACTTGGTTCTTCTCAGTGGTTCAGTGATCCAAAGCAATCCCAATAGACTTTGAACAGAAAGATATGCATCCAGAAGAAGAACTAAGGAGACTGAATGTAAATCAGCACAGACTATGTTCACTTCTTTTTTCTGTTTTTTTATCTCTCCCATGGTTTTCCCCCTTTGCTCTGATTTTTCTCTCCCAACATGATTCATAAAGCAATGTATATTAAAAATAAATTTTTAAAAGATGTTTATTCTGTAATAAGTCAAATGACTTATTTAAAAGCAAAAATTTGAGTGAATGTTAACACAGAGGGCACAATTTTTAAGTGAGGGACGTGTTTAAGGTTTAAGTTCCCAACTCTTACTTGGAACACACAGATCCCTTCTAGCGTATGTTTGGATTTTTAGCCACTGTACATGGAAATAAGGCAAGAAGATCCAAGGGTGTTCAAGAGCAGCAATGCCCTGGGTTGTTTCTTGTTGTTTATTTAAAACAAATAGCCCTCATCCTGGCTTTTTTTTTTTTGAAACCTAGATGTAAAGGGCAGAACTTTGGAGAAATATACTTGAAAGAAGTATACTTGAAACAAAGTGTTAACTTAGTGGAATTGATGAGACAATGGTAATCTAATTTCCATACACTTAGTACTTAGCATGGTGATGTAATAGTTCTACAATTGATGTAATTGTAATAGGGTATTTAAACTGAGGACAAAGTCAGCCACAGACATTCTATTTTTGATCATCCTTGTGGTGGCTCTCCTGTCCCCTGCACTATGGGGAAGACTAGTTGAGACTGGCAGACTGTCAGACTGCTGGAAGAGACTGGGTCAGACTATGACAGAAAGCTAGCCTGGACATTACACCTAGACTAATTTTTTCTCAGGGCCTTGTGGTCTGGTGTCTTGGGCTGATTATATAATAATGAGAGCTCACATTTATAAAGGTTTGCAAAGTATTTTAGATGCATTGTCCTATTTGATCCTCAGAGCAATTCTGTGAAGTAGATACTTCAGGTTTAATTAGCCCTATTTTATGATGAGAAAGCTGAGGCTCAGGGAGTGCTTCAGGATCACAGAAGCTACTATCAGAAGCAAAATTCAAACTCAGGCCTGCTGTCCTCTCTGTGTCTGTTGCTGTCCCTTTTATACCAAACATAGCTTACACATGTTGGACTCAGAAACAGCAGGGCCCTTCAAAATTCCCTAGTAGAGTCAGAAGAATGAAAGGGCAGCATCCTGCAGTGTAGAGTGCATGAGGTGCTGGCCCTACCTAGATCTGTTGGTAAGGGTGGGGATTTGACCTTGAGCCAGAAATCCCAGCTAATGAAATAAATGTTTAATTTAATTCAACATACCATTATTAAGCACTTCCTTTAAGTACAGGCCCTGTACCCCTTGGGTTTAAGGTGAATAAGTGAAAAGGCATTTATTAAACATTTGCTATATTCCAGATAAGTGTTGAGGATACACATACTTTTATTTAGAGATAGGTCTTGCCATCAAAGAGCTTGCATTCTGATAGAGGGAGACAACACACGTAGGGAAGTGGTGATTAGGAGAATTTTGTTCTGGGAAAGTGGTGGGCAGGTGGTAAAATGGCCTAGGCGAAGGACTGAATGGGATGTGAAGCTAGAGAGCATGGTCTGGTACATAGGCCAACCTTAGATAGTGGGCTAAGTGAATTACTTGTATACATTCAGTCACAATCAGCTGAGTTGGGCATTAGGACAGAAGATTAATCAGTCATGATATTTACCACAGATTATATACTAACATCAGAAAATATGTGCTATTAGAACTCTGCAAAAATGGAATGGTCTGTGAGGGGAGTGGATTCCTTTTTTTCTGGAGGGTTTGAGATGTTTGAAACAAAAGCCAGATGATGTTGATTACATTATAGAGAAGATTCTTAGTCAAGCATGGAACTCCATGGCCTCCAAAGCTCCTTTCAACTATCAGGTTCTATGATAATAAATGCATAGATTTAAACAATTATTAGAATGGTAGAATGGCACCTGTATAGACATAGTTAACAATGGCAGACCATAAAGACCTCTGGATGTTGAACTCAGAAGATCTGAGTTTCTATTCAAGCCCAGCCACCAATAATTGGCTGTGTGACTTAGGGCAAATCATTTCACGTCTTTGAATCTGTTTCTTCAGGTGTCAAATGGGAATATTAATACTAGCTGTAATTACCTCGCAAGGAAAGTAAAGAGAATGTTCTGTAAGTTAGAAAGTACTACATAGAAATGTGGCATTACTAGTTATTGTTACTAAGTGAGGGAGAATCCTATTGAATAGGATCACACCCTATTTGCATTGTACTTCACTGTGAATTTTTGATTGTTATTTTAAAATTATTAACAGTATTCTTAATGTGTTGTTTTTTAAGGCATTGGCCTACATTGGGCAATATTTTTTTCTTCTCTTTGCTGTCTTTGCTCTTGGATGGGCCCCAAGCAACGGAGCAACATTCATCCTTGGCTCCTGAGCTTAGGCCTCACACGTGGCCCCAGGAGAGGGAAAACAGTCAGTGCCTTGCCCAAACAGCTCAGCCATGTCTTAGTGTGGTCTCTGAGCCAGACCTGGGGAACCCAGTCCCCTTTCCAAAGCTTTCTAACCCAAACTTCTGTAGAATCTTACCCTCTCATCTGTGTGGTCCTGAATCTTATTTTTTTTCTCAGCCTCAAAAAACACAGCCACAGAATTGCTTCATCCAGCAATCTGAGCAATCCTGGGTGGGTTGGATGGAGAGAATGTGAAGCTTGCTGCCTCAGTGGTCCCTAGTACTTGTTCTTGATATAACTTGTCTGCATGGCGGGGGGGGAACCCCCTTCAATTCCTTAAATCACCTCCAGTACACAGTTGATGGCTATTCTTTCTGTTCCTGCTGGTTTCAACTTGTAATAACTTTGACAGTTGAGGATTGATGGAGGAGATAAGATTGGGCCTAAAGTAGCTGCCTCTTTCTGCCAGATTTCAATCACTACCCAGAGCAAAGAGATGGACAAAGGCTAAGGGATTTGGAGTATGGCGGGAGAATGGAATTATAAAGATAGAGGAAAGAAAATCTGGCAACACAGTCAAGTCTGTTTTCACTTCTGCCTGCATCTGTGACTTCTCTCATTTTCTTTTAGTTCTCTGCCCTGAGGCAGACCAGACTCCTTGTTCTCCTCAGTCATCTCCTCCTTTGTCTTTTTTCTGAGAACACCCAGCACCAGAAATGAGATCCTATTATCTGTAGGGATAACTAGATTGTCTTTCTTCTGTTCCTTAAAATTTCTCCTGTGGGCCAATTTCTTCCAGTCAGTAGACCAGGCCTCTGGGGCAGACAGGAGCCCAGTCTGACCCTTGGTAAGGAGGAGGTAGGCCCTGGAGCAAAGTCTAAAGCCAAGCAGATGCAGGGAGTGGTGATTGCTCTGCCTCCTCCTGACTGGTTTCTCTTTCACATGTTCTCAATCTCCTTGCACACACCCTGTCTCCTGCAAACCCAAGGCTATTTGACCCTTAGCATCTGTTTCCATTTTTAATGCAGGCACCCATTAATAATCCTAATATTGTAATTTTACATGCTTGATAGCTAGAATGCAGTGACTTGGAAATGAAGAGCCCTGAATTCTAGTCTTGTGTCTGCCTTTAACTGGGTTAAGTTATTTTACTGATCTGGGCATCTCACAGGGGCAAGCTAGTAATCCCTGGCCTACATACCTCAGAGGGGTGTTACGAGACCCAAATAAGAAAGTGAAATGGAAAGCATTCGTGACCTAGAAGGTTCCATCCATGTGTGTGTGGGTATAACTTCTGTGAACCAGGCACTGGGCTAGATGTTGGGATACTAGGAAAGCCACAACAGTCTCTGTTTTCTAAGAGCTCACATTCTATTGGAGAAAACACTATGTAAATAACTAAGTACATACAAGATGACTGTTTAGGTCACCATTGGAAATGACATAGCCCGTTGTATGACTCTTAAGAAAGCTGTTTAAACTGTTTAAACTTCTCTGAGCCTCAGCATGGCTGGTAAATGGTAGAGATGGGACTAGAATACTTATTTCCTGATTCCAAATTTAGTGGAGTTTTTTATGTTACACTGTGTCATGTCACACCAGGGACTCCGTTCATATTCCTGTGGGATTCTACAGCATCTGCCTTCAGGGTTTATCCTAGAGGGTAAGGTCACTGGCCTTTTAAAATCAATGACAAGGGGCAGGTCCTTGGGCTTAGCTTAGAGAAAAGTGCCATCTGCCGAATGTGGAATTGCTATTGTGGGCATCAAGAGGGAAGTGTCCCTACCCACCCTGAACATATGATTCTTCTTTCCTCCTCCACACCTCCTCCTTCCCCTACCCCCCCAGTATGCTGCCTGCTGAGAGTCTGTATTCAGGGAAAAGGGAAGGAAGTGGCTTAATCCTGGGTCTCAGACAGCAGAATGAGGTTCAGGAAGTGAGGTCTTTGGAATGGGATTGGCTGTCTGAGGGTGATGGGAAAGGGGAAGGCCTTTAGCTTGATCTGAGTTGAGGCTAAATCCCACCTGACCTCACCCAGGTTCTCTCAGGCACTCAACACTGTATCTGCTCAGTCTTCTTTTGAAGGGGGCATTGGATTGGTGACATAATAGCTAAAACTTAGGAGTCTTCTTGTGTTCTTTAAAGAAACTTTGCTTTTTCTCCCCTCCCCACAGAGAAAGCTGCCCGTGGATACTAAATGCTGCCCTAGATTATGAGCTCAAGCAAGAGTGCACGATATAATCGTTTCTCTGGTGGCCCAGCAAACCTCCCTCCCTCGGACAGCACAAACGGGGTAAGGGTGAGAGCAGACACTCCTGTGAGTTGCTCCCCAAGCCCGGATCAGGGGGTAGCCTGGGACCCCATCCCATTCTGTTTTGCCTTTTGGAGGCTCAGAGAGAAGTATCCTTTCTAGGCAGGAGGGAGAACCACCTGTCCCTGAAGGAACCAACTTCTTTGTCCCTGTACACCCATTCCCACTTCATTACTATGGCCTGTCATAGGTGAGGGGCCCCCATTAGAACAAGCAGCCAGTTCTGGAACCAAGAAGATCATGTTAATGCAAATCACTGACCAGATATAGGAAAAAGAGCCAGGAAAGGAGAGAGCTAGCTGCCTGGACAGTATTCGGTATTTTCAGAAGGTCTTACAGATACTTGGGTGAGAATAGTTAAGTCTTTCTGAGTGTTGTTAGCCACAGGTATAGGTGATACAGAAAACAATGCTTCCCAAAGGAAACTGACCACAGATCACTGCAGGCTTGAATATTCACAGAACCCATAAATCTTCCTGGGAGATCTAGATGTAATACTGCTGGGATGAATAGGGCTCTGGAGAATTTTGAGACAAAGTAGAAGGAATTAAATTCACTTTTCTATCGAAAAATTTCCATGCACAAAATTTTGGATACATTTTCAATTTGACAATCTGTTAGAGCAGAAAATGGTACTAGGCTAAAATTTTCATGGAATCCCCCAATTCATGTTGGTGGAACAAACAACCTAAGCAGGGTTTTATGAAACACTGTTTTGGAAATGCTGATGCAGAGGATGGACGACCTCTTATTTTTACACACTCTGACCAGCCTCTCCCCTGTTTTGGGCAACAGTAGCTAGACTTTTGATTCTGAACCCACCAAAGCCATCATTGTCTGTCTTGGCTCCTAGGATCCCCCACAGTGAATCCTAGCCCAAGAGCTATTGACCATCCCAATGTCTTAGAGACCCTCATCTTAGAGAATTTGGCAGGTTTGCCTGTCAATTTAGTCCTGGCTGAGGCCAACAGCCTGAACTCACAGTGGGGAACATTACTGTGATTTGGGGCATGACAAGGACTCCTTGCCTGTCCTTAGTCTGTGATAGCCTACCTCTTCTACAGAACTGTGTGAAGAGAAAAAAGGGTTTGATCACAGTGATAATGAAACTGAATTAGTAGACAGATTCCATATATGGGGTGTTCCTTTGGGCCTTCTTTAGAAGAAGTCAGAGCCCCACAGACATTTTGGGGCTTCCCTGGAACAGAGGCTCAGAACTGAAGGCCCTGCATGAGATTTCCCCGTGGTGCTCCATTTCTTATAAAGGAAGCTTACATTGAAGGGTCTCTGAGGCCGCTGCTCTGGGATCTTGGGGCTTATGTCTGATTCTGGCATCTTCTCTCTTTGGTAAAATAGAAAATAGACTGACAATACACAATATTGGTGGGGGCTGGGAGTATGGAGTGTTTTCTAAAATTATGCTGGTTAGGTGATTGATTAATTGCCATCTGAGTTTTACAAATTAGTGTACCTTACTTCTCTACTCATTTTACTGGACAGAGAAATGTATTTGTCTTAAAGCATTGGACACACAGTGCCTAGTCCTGTAAGAAGTCCTTAGAAAGCTGCAGAAAGCACTGGGCTTGGAATCAATAAGGCCTCCATTCAAATCGGGCCTCAGACACTTACGAACTGGGCACTTACTCTGGGCATGTCATTTAGTCTCTGCCTGACTCAATTTCCTCACCTGTAAAATAGGGGTAATAGTAGCATCCATCTCCCTGAGTGGCTGTGAGGATCAACTGAGATGACATTTGTAAAATGCTTGATGAAACTTAAAGCACTATATAAATGGTTACAGTTGTTAGACCTCTTATTTATTTATTTAATTTTGGGGGGCACAAGGTGTTAAGGTTAAGTGACTTGCCCAGGGTCACACAGCTAGTGTTGAAGTCTGAGGCTAGATCTGAACTCCTGACTTCAAGAGTCTATCTTGACTCTATATACTGGGCCATCCAGCTTCCTCTAGACCCCTTTTTTAAAGGCCCTAGATTAGTGTTTAGAAGGCTTCTTTCTTAGCCACTGGTGGTGCACCTGCTCGAGGGAGGGAATGTGATTATGTCATCTCTGTTCTCTCTTTAGACCAGAATGGAAACTACCTTTGGTCCTGCCTTTTCAGCTGTTACCACCATTACTAAAGGTGAGCTCATGTTAAGATCTAGGTGTTGCTCTGAACCTGCCACACAGACTTCGGTCATTTTGGGGGGAAATTTGGGTGGGAGAAATCAAGGAGGAGGAATTCCAGTTGTGAATTCATCTGAAAAAAACAGCCAGGTGCCAAAGCTAAAAGGAAGGAGGCACTTAGGATCTCGAGATCAGCACTATAGAAAAGCTGGAAAAAGCTTTGAAGATCATCTAATCCAACTTCCTTATTTTGGGGGGAGGAAACTTAGTCTGAGCGAGATTGTGGTGACTTGCCCAATGTGACACTGAAAAGCCGAAGTAAGCTCCTGGGCTCTCCTTCCCCATGCATAGTAGGGCCTTGCCTTTGGGATCCTGTCTGCTACCTCCTCTCTTCTGCTTTTGGGTGGGTGGGTGGGTGGGTGAGTGGATCGAGTGGGTCAGCTCACCCACTCCCTTCCCTTTGAGCTGAAAAGTGACTAAGTCTTTACTTTAAATAACACAATAATAGCATTAAGTTTTCAAGCTGGAGGCAAAGTTCAGTAAAGTTAGAGATAGATCTGGCAAAGTTAGGAGCTCTGGGCAACCTTTTTGTGCTCTATCACTTAATTGTCCTTCATATCATCTCCATTTCATGGTGACAGTGGCACCTGCTCATACAAAGTGCTTCGTGCACACCCTTCAGTGGTTTTTTTTTTTTAAATGTTGTGTATGTAGCCCTTAGGGAAAGCTCCCAAACCTCCTTTTTATCTCTTTTTTTTATTCTACCTTCTTTTTTTACAACAGTATTTTTTTTCCCAAATACATGTAAAGAGTTTTCAACATTCATTTTTGAAAGACTTTGTATTCCAGATTTTTCTTCCTCCTTCCTTTACTCCCCCTCCCCAAGACACCAGCCAATCTGATATAGATTAAATATATGGAATTCTTTTAAACATATTTTCATACTTGTCATGTTGTGCAAGAAAAATCAGATCAAAAGGGAAAAAATCACGAGAAAGAAAAACAAACCAAAAAAAGGTGAAAACAATATTCTTCAATCCACATTCAGTCTCCATTGTTCTCTCTCTGGATGCAGATGGCATTTTCCATCCTGAATCTATTGGAATTGCCTTGAGTCACTGCATTCTAATCCTCCTCTTAAAAAAATGATAGCAAGCCATAGAGTTGGGTCATTTGATGGATCTGTTTCCTTCTCCTATCCCAACTACATATACATGTCATTGAGCTGTCTGTGGAGTCATAGCAGACAGTCCTAGGCAGAATTAGAGATTGTTAGTCCTCATTGTGATAACTACCACTCCCTTTCACACACACACACACACACACACACACACTCTAATACTTTCCTCCTCTGCAAATTTGGGTAATGCCTGAAATGTACTCTTAAAGTCTGGAGGAAAATGTGCCCAAACAACAGTCATGCCAGTATCTGGCTCTTTGGATTAACCCTCTTTCTTCCTCAGCTGGAGCCTCCTTAAAGGCCCAGGGAGTCTTGGCGCTAGCCTGAGATGCCCATGGGGGTTCCTAGAGACAAATATTGTTCCTTAGGCCCACCTGCAGAGTAAGCATGCATGCTCTCATAGGACTGCAAACATCCCCAGCCAAAACCAATCCTAATGTATTTACTTGGCAATGTGCAGAAAATGAAGTCTACAAACCATACTTTCCACTCTAAGAGACTAGCTCTGGAACATTTCAGATGAAAGCACAACTGCTCTCCAGCTCAGTGTAATGGTGAGAGAACCTCAGCCGACTGTTGGGCAGCCCATTTCCTGGGCCTAACTCTATCTCTAGCAAGCGCTAGTCCCATCTAGTTCTGTCATTCTCTGATCTAGCTATATATTCTTAATCTGAGTTCTTTACAGTTGCACAGAATCTCAGAATTCAAAGATCTCCAGGCCATCTAGTCTACTTAACCACAAATCTGTACAACATGTGGCCATCTTGCCTTTGTCAAACACCATCAGTCAAGGGTCATCCATGGCCTCCTGAAGCAGCCCACTCCATTTTGGGACATTTTACACATTAAACATCATGTTAGCTGGTTCTGCCTTCTATCCAGTCTAAAGTGTCCTCATTGTAATTTCCACCTATTGTTCCTGTGACCAAAATGAACAAGAATAACCCATCTCACACGTGGCAGCCCTTCAAAATCAGATGATTTCTACCCCTTTCCATTTCTTCCCTTCACTCTACCCCATCTTTTCTTCTGCATGTTGAACATCTCCCTTTTCTTCCATTAATCCTTATATGGCACAATCTTGAGGCGTTTCACCATCCTGGTTGCCTTTCCCTGGATGTTTTCCAATTTACCAATATTTTTCCTAAAATAAAGGCATCCAGAACTAAATATAAGACTCTAGCTATAGTCTGACCAGGAATTTATAGTCCTGGGTGTTGTGCCTTCCTTAATACTACAAGGAGCCCCATCATTGCTGTGACATTGTTATATTGTCTTACCTGGGAAGATCTAAGTCTATATAGTTGGTTTAAAGTTTAAACTAGGTCTGAATTAGGCTGGGACAGATTCTCATGTATTTGGCTTTGGGATGCAGTTAGAAACTGTTTAGATGTTCATCCCTCCTCCAGATATGGTTCTTTCTAGCATATTCTTCCTGTCCCTAAATTGGATTATGGGGAAAGTGGAAATTATGGACAATCTCTAGATTAGAGAGAAGGTAATGGAGATTCAGCTGTATCTTGTGACTAATGGGATTCATGGTTCAGTGATCTCATTTTCTGCCAAAGGTGAAGATTTCTCTTCCCTCCTCCTTTAGTTGCTTTCTAGGAGTAGTTTGAATTTCTTTTCACACACTGTCAGTTTGTTTTCCCTACTAAGACAAAGGGCATGATTTCTTTGTTTTTCATGCTTTTCCTGGGGGTATTTACTTAAGTTGACAAGGATGCTTCTGGTTTTGCTGAAGCTATAGTTTAAAAATGGCATGTGTTGCTCATTTCGTCTCCAAGAGTACATGCAGAGCTGGGGGTCCAAGCCTATTCTGAGATACTATGCTGGAAAAAGGACCCACATTGTGTTTCTTCCTTCTTATTTGCCTCAATTTACCCTTCCTTACCTTCCCCCCATGATAATCAGGATTTTGAAACTCAGAAATTAGAGAAAATACACCCTGAGTCTTTTCCATCTGTAAAAACCTTTTTTTTTTTGTTTCAGTAGCTGATGGGACCAGCACGTACAAACAGCACCGTAGGACTCCCTCCTCCTCCAGCACACTCACCTACTCCCAGAGGGATGAAGAGGACAGCATGGTATGTCTGATGTTGAATCATCTTTCCAGAAAAGTAGTTATTACAGTCAGATGGTGAGGCCAGGAGGCATGACCAGAGCATGCAGTTGGGGCTGGTTCTGATCACTCTGAGGATATGAACACTGTTTCAAGAAATATCGAAAGGTGAGGCTGTGTGCAGGCAACTCATTCCGTGCATGTGTACATCTGAGCTCAGAAAATCATTAAGGTGAACTCATTTGTGGCTCCTTTTTTGGGGGGGGGTGGGGGGGAGGGAAGACATTGAAAACTGTGGTGTGAATCAGACAGAAGCCTGTAAAACCTTCTCCCCCTGTGGAGGACACATGGATAGTGGAGAGGGTGTGGTGCCGACTATGGAAGGCCTGTTACCTTAGCCAGGCCAGGGAATCTGAATGAAGAACATCTGATATC
This sequence comes from Sarcophilus harrisii, assembly GCF_902635505.1. Taxonomy (NCBI): domain Eukaryota; kingdom Metazoa; phylum Chordata; class Mammalia; order Dasyuromorphia; family Dasyuridae; genus Sarcophilus; species Sarcophilus harrisii. The sequence continues at coordinate 346,016,343 of NC_045426.1, forward strand.
TTTGAAAGTTCTCAGCCTTGAGGAAGGGGGGTGATTGTGAAAGGAGTAGAAAGACGGGACAAGGCTGCTTAGGGCTCCAGCCTCAACAGGCATGGGTGTTTGAATTTAAGAACAAGAGTGTGAGATACAGAGGCAAGAGCACTGACCCTCAACTGAGAGGGCCTTGGCACAGATCCTACCTCTGTCACTTTATACCTGTGTGACCATGGGCAAATCATTCGTGCTCCCAGAGCCTCAGTTTCCTCATCAACAGGGACTATACCAGATGGTTTCTAAGAGCTTTTCCAGCTTTTCATCCATGAGCTACCATAAATTTTTGGGCCTTTAGGCAAGTAGATGAAGCAGTGAAAAGATTAACACTGAGCACAGTATGTGTAGGAAGTTTTTGTAAAACCCTTATGGGTACTTTTAATAACTTCCAATCTTGGGTTGTTTTTTTGGTTTTGTTTTGACTTTTCCATTTCTGTTACTGTTTTTCATTCTCTTCATGTGAGGACAAAGTTATCAAATTGAGGGCTTTCTTCACCTTTAAGTGCTCTGAATTGGATGAGAGTTGGAGAGTCCTGATGTCAAGGCTGAACAGGATGTGGGGTTCTCAAATATTCTTTTTAGACATGGTAGTGCTCTATCAAATGCTTCAAAAGTCAAATAATTGCAGATTTAAAGAGATGAGAGGGAGGGAGAGAAGGAGGGGGAGGAATGTTGATATAGCACAACGAAATTAGGAAATCTGGTGCATGCCATGTTTCATTCCTACCTCCCCCTTTGAGGCACCCCCTCCCCTCCCAGAATGTGAGCTCTTTTGAGGGATGGTTTGGGATTTGCCTTTTATGTCTAGGACCTATCACGGTGCCATGCACACAGTAGGTGTTTAATAAATATTGACTGAATTGGTTTTTTAAAAAAAGGAAAAACACAGGAACACAATAAGGGAACAACTTGATATTTGTAGCTATTGCTGTTTTTTGTTTTGTTGTGGTTTTGTTTTTGCCTTTGTCTTGTTTTGTATCCTCAGTACTTAGCAGAGTGCCCAGCTCACAGAATGTACTTAATGATTGTTGATTATTTTTCTCCCTAAACATTTCAGTTTTATATTTTGCATCTTTTTGAAGCTGTCCAAACTGTATCATTAATATATATCATTCAGCAAAGGCCCCACCAGCAGCTTGGCATTTCTTTCTGCTGTTTCCCCATGCAGGAGTCTAATCCTTAAGAGTCTTTTTGGACCATCATTTCCCTGGCCACCCTCTCCCACCCCAGTTTCCCATGGTTCAGGCACATAAGCAGTAGTGGCAGAGTTGTCAGCCAACTGGCTAGGCCTCTCTCTCCCTTTTTGGAAGTTGTACTTGGCCTCTTGCTGTGGTTTGGATCTGTTCTCTGTGTCTTTCCTGGTTTTCCATTGCCCGTTAGGATGTTTTGACTCATTTCCTTAAACTTTCCACTCTCATTCCTCTTGTGGTGTTTCCATGCAAAAATAATAAAGGAAAAGCTATTTGAAGCATTTCTGAGTGGTGGGAAGGTATTGGTGGGATCTGGAAGCCCTATTGAGCACAGAGTACAGAGTAAACATGGCTGCCCTCCATGTGAGGACCAGGCTGGAAGCACCCTTAGAACAGGCTCTCCTCTGATCATGTACTGGTATAGTAGAGGAAGTCTCACATTTCAGCCCAGACCCAGTTCCCTCTCCTGCCCTCGCATTGGTTATTTTGGTTTGTTTTAATGATTAGAGTGCAGGATAGCAGGGAGCTCAGCAAGATCGAGCAGTGTACACTGATGCTGACCCAGGGAGAGGATAGATTCGACTAGATGGAGAGGCAGAGGTAATTGTGAGTTCAGCTTCTCTCCTTTCTGGGCTCTCAGCTCCTGCTGGGGTCTGCCTCTCTTCCAGTAGCAGAGAACGGGATGTGGCTAGGCTGAACTTGTATTCTAAGGCCCAAGACCTAGGATTATCAGGTCCCCCCAACTTCTGGTGCTTAACAGTCATTTCTGGCTTCAGTGGGAAAGCTAATGGAATTGTAATTATAATATGTGAACCTCTCTGTCAAGAAAAGTAACTACAACACTCACCCAAGGGGAGGATGTGTTTATAGTTATCCTGAAAACAGTGAGCCGCAATTTCCATCTCTTCCATGAATAAATGAAAAAAAGATAGATTTGTACTGTAGCTGGAGGGATTTCAGTTAAGCACAGGAAAGTTTGGGGGTTTACTTTAGTTTGGTTTTTTGGGGTTTTTTTTTTTTCTTATACTCTGAGTCTGAGAAATTAGAGCATGTAAATAGAGGAGATTCAGCATCTCTGTTTCTGGGAACATTGATGAGCCATATGGGCTCCCCTGGGTCAGGGATGGGTTAACTCCAGTCAGGTCTGAAGAGAGGCTGGCCACTAGAGGTCCCTTCAGCCTTGGAAGGTATCCTGTCTTTTATGGGATCCTTAGAAACTCCTTGACCGTAATAATCCAAAGCAGCCAGAAAAGGCAGCTTAGTATTTGTGGCCTGAGCGAACCCTCTCCCTTTCCCCAGTGGAGGCAGGCATGCATGGGTACTGCTTGGGCTATAGGGGACAGTATCATTTTGCTTTCCAGAAAGAACTTTGTGTTTATAGATTTAGTTCCTTGCTGGTTCAGCTATTCAGCTCCTTCTCTAAACCTCTGCCCACTAGGTCAAACTGTCTGATTTTCACGACCTGGCCTGACCTTCTGGAGGATAGAGAGAGCTCAGGTTCAGGTTTGCAGCAAAACTTTTCTGGTGAACTTTGAGGATCATGCTAGCACCTCCCTCACAATTTAATCGGTGGCTTGATAGTTAGCGAACAGCAAGGGCCCAATGGCAGCATGCTGTGTCCACCCCAGCCTCCCCCCGCCCCAGTCCTAAAGACTGGTGAGAGCAGGATTCTGGCCTTTGGGCTGCCCCACTAAATACAGGAAGCAGGAAACAGGCCAAGAGTGTCCTCACTAAATTGAATAGGAGGAAGTCACTCCATTGACACACAGAAAGTTGGCAGATATTAGATAGGGAGTAAAACAACAAGTCCTTGGGCTGAAGGGCTTCTGGGCCAGTCAGCCCCAGGAAACTTCAGGGAAGGCCCTCGGTGCTTTCTCTTTCTTCAGGGAATGATTCTATTTCCAAGGAGTCTGCTTGTTCAGTGCTTCCACAAGTAGGCCCTAGTGGGTTGGGTGGAGCAGAGCCTGGTGCATTGACAGGTGTGACTGGTGGTCATGCTTAAGAGACTTCATTCAACTTCATATTCACATCCCCTACTTTATGGGGATCACCCTGGGCAGGAATGCAGCAGGGTTCAGGAGCCAAATCTGAGCTAAGCCCTGGCTTACTGTTGCCTGCTTTGAGTGAGTTGCCTCACTATAACTCCAGAGTCTTGCTGAGCTGCCCAGTGAGCCAGAGCACTGAATCTGAAGACCGGTGCCCTTAGAGGTTACGGGGACATTTCCTGAGGTAGGGCCTGAGGCTAATTTTTGTCTTTGTCTCTTTTCCACTCACAGCCCCCGATCAACACTCCCCGTCGCTCTGATTCAGCCATATCTGTTCGCTCCTTGCATTCTGAATCCAGCATGTCCTTACGGTCCACGTTCTCCCTGCATGAGGAAGAAGAAGAGCCAGTATGTATATGGGTTGGGTGAGGGGTCAGGAGAAACTTGTGCTTCTCCTGAAGTGTGGAGGCCCTAGGCTGTGACCATTCTTGTAGTCGGTCATAGAATTTAGAGCTAGAAGGGCTGTTAGAGGTCATTTATGTCACATGAGTATCAGCAGCAGAACTAAGTTTAGAAGCCAGATTCTCTGATTCTACATTGCTACTGTAGCACTCTTGGCCCCTCAAGGATGGCCTCTGAGCAGTGTATGGAGCAGGGGCCTCAGCCACAAGACATGGACTCTAAAAGGCACATTAGTGAGAAGTAGTGTTGCCCTCCTTTCTACTAGTAAGAATTATGCTGCATCTTTCCTGCTTAGCTTGGTGAAATGTTTCAATGACCTTTGAAGAAATATCCCAGACGACCTCGGGAATGAATTAATATTAAACAAGGAAATCAATAGCATCCTTCTCTCTGTTTTCCCATCTCTATGGCAGATGCACTGCAGAGACCTGCATGCACCATAGTTCTCATCATGATTTTGCTGGGTTTTGGCGTTGTTCCATCCTGGTCTGTTTCATAGTGTCCTGCTTGGACTTGGGGGGGGCTGTGATTTATGCTAACTTTGCCCATGTCTCTGAATGCATGAGGTTCTCAGAACCCAAAGTGGATTCAGACTTGGTCTCCCCAAACCTGCTCAAGGTAGGTGCCATTGCTGCTGCCTGCATCTGCAGCAGTCACAGCTTTAGAGCCAGAAGAGATCTCAGAGGTCACCGATGTGGAAACTGAGGCCCAAAGATATTCCATTATTGTATTATAAGTAATAAATGGCAGAGGCAAGATTCAAATCCAAGTGCTGGACTGCAGGTCTAATGCTTTTTCTACTGCGTCACGCTAAGGACAGGAGAGAGGCCTAAGACCCACAGAAGTATGTAATGTACCTGGGGAACCAGTCCCATTGCCACTACCTTTGTAACTACAATTTAACAATCTGCAGCCACATGTACAGGACCAAGAAATTCTTTTTCAGAATCTAGGCTGACATTTCCTCATGTGAGAAAGAGGGCTGGCAGAATCACTGTTACCCAAGGTCTTACCAGGTCTCAGAATCACTATTCTAATGATTCTGAGGCTAGTGTCTTCTTTGCTCTGAATTGAAAGAACTGGTGCCTTAGCCATTTCTCCAGTGTTCTTAATTCAGCAGATTTAATTCAATTCAACAAATGGTTTTTTTTTTTTTAACTTTTTTGTTCTTGAATTTTATTGTCATTTTTTATTTTCCTGTCAGCTTAATTTCCAAATATATCACTCTGTTCTTCCCTCCTCAGTAAGCTATCTCTTATAACAAAAAGGAAAAAAAAAGTTTTTTGAATAACTCGGCAAAAATAAGCATGACACCAACAAAAACCAACAGTAGATTTAATATATGGCATCTCACCTCTGCAAAGAAGGAACAGAGGTGCATTTTCTTATCTCTTCTCCAAGACCAGGCTTGCTCATTGTAATCACACAGCATTCCATTTTGGCATTTTGTTCTTTGTTGTTGTCATTGCATATATTGTTTTCCTTGTTCTGTTTAATTCATTCTAATGAGTTCAAGTGGCCTTCCCATACTTCTCTCAATTTTCCAACAACATGGCTATTCCATTACAGTCACACACCACAGTTAGCTTAGCAGTCCCCATTTGGCAGAGATCTCTTTTACAACAGAGATTTATTAAAACTCCCACTAGGTGCATGGCACTTTACTAATCTCTGAGATACACAAGTAGAAACTACCCAGAGCCTTGCTTTCAAAGCTTTATAGGCCATTAGGAGAGGAAGCCATGGACATAAATAACCAATTCACAGGACAGTGAGAAGTGCAGAGGAGAAAGCGAAGCAAAATCAGAATGCCTTGAGAATCTGGAAGAAGGAAGAGGCCAGGAGGGGTGGGAGAAGATAAGGAAAAAGTTTCATGAAAGACTGAACCTTCATCACAGCAGAGGAGATGAAGGAAGGAAGGAGTTGTGTCTGAGTTCAGGACAGGGGTTCACTGTTTGGCTAGAAACTGCTCAATGATGCTTATTTCTTGAACTTGTATGAGCAGAGGGCCTGCCATCTTAGGGGAAGGTGATTGATTTCCTCCCCAGAGCAAAATGCTTTTCCCTGGGCTTGCGGACCACCTCTCTCCATGTGGCACACAGTATACTGTGAGTGCTTCAAAGTCTTTCCAGAGAGACAGAGATGGCTCATGACTCTGGAGCTGGGTGATGGTTGTTACTGGACCAGCATTGGTAAAGGGACTGCCTCTGCTAAGATGGAAGCACATTTCCAAGTGCTGTGCTTGGCACATAGCAAATACTTAATGTTTTTTGGATTGGATTTGATACCAAGACTGCATTTGAAGTGGTCCTTTCCCAAAAACCTGCCCACTCAGTCATCCTCTTTTGAGTGATCACTTGGCCACTGGAAATGTCTTGCTCATCCCTTCTGTGGCCTCTGAAGGAAATGGGTCATTCAAAAGCATTTCAGTAGCCCTTGTAATTTTCAAATGGATCTAGCTTTTCAGGCCTGGGTTGGAGCACATTGACTGTGCAGCCCACCTTGGCCTACTAATTTTAAAACTTGTCAATTCAGAATGGCTTCCTGAATCAATGATAGTGGCCTAGTCAGTAAAAGTACAAGTGTTGTTTTCCCCTGGCCTAGGCCACCATATCTTTGATGCCTAGCAGGTCTCTGAGGCTCTCCTTGAGGCTATCGATGAGACCCTCATTCTTGGTTCTCCCCTAGAGACTCAGAGGGAGGTAGGGAGCTTCGTTTGGATTTTCAGTGGGCCTTTCCATTGGCATCTCTGCCAGGTACAGCTGACCTGACCTATATACTGAGGAAGCCTTTGGAGGAGGTTCAGTCTTGACAGCTTCACCACTGGACACAGGCAGCTTTTTGGCCCTCATTCTCCTGTTTCCTTTTTGTTTCAGGAACCTCTGGTGTTTGCAGAGCAGCCATCAGTGAAACTGTGCTGTCAGCTTTGCTGCAGTGTGTTCAAGGACCCAGTGATCACAACCTGTGGGGTAAGGGACCTCCCGCTGTGCCTCAGAACACCAGGGCTTTGAGCCCACTTGGTGCTCTCACTCCACTCAGGGTTTGCAACCCCTCAATCCTCAGGGGAAGTGTGGTGTGGTGGATGTGGGTTGGAATCCCACCTCAAACA